>NW_015090775.1:3453992-3565815 GCF_001431845.1 Calidris pugnax | reverse complement strand
ATATCTGTCCTGTTTGGGATGAAGTTGCAATAAACTTGGTCTTTAGAGATGCATCTGATTAGATTTTTTTTTTTTTAAATCCTTCCATTACTACAATAAGTGGTTGAAGGAATGGGACTGTCCAGCCTGTTAGGCACTTGTAAACTCTTTAAATTCAGCTTTGATGCTATGGAAAAAGAATGTTCTGCCTCCTTTTACTAACCTGTGGTGCCCTACAGGGGAATTTGGAAGGGGAGGAAAGCAGTCCTTGGCCAGCACGTTGCTATGTGCACTAGAAGAAATAAGGTCAGAGGAAAGGGAAGTGGGGAGACTGTGTCATTCTGGGGACGTGTTTCAGCTCTTCTCTGAACAGCGTGGTTCTTGCTTTAATGCAGCAGCTTAGTAAAGACACTGAGCACTGGTAAACTCTGGAGGATGTCGGATGATGAGAGCCTCACCTTTCTGTTATTAAGCCCTGGGGTGTTTCTGGGAATGGGCTTATACTCCAAGTTCCCCAAAAACGCAGGTTGCAAAATGGTGAAATAAATAGTAGTGGAATAAAAATATGCTTGTTTTTTCTATCTGGTTATTTCCTGGTGTTAAGTGTTTGTTTTTCTTTGCAAGAACGCTGGGTAAACAGAGGGTATACTGAAGTTCTTCAGCTGCAATACATTTTAAAAACAGCCTTTGCATATAAGCTGCGTTAGCTTGAACAGTTTCCTACAGACATATTTGTGAAGAAAAAAAGCTTATTAACATAAGCTTTTCCCAACACATTCCCAAATTAGTGGCATAATATAAATGGCTTGGTTTGGCTGGAGTGGAGTGGGGGCTGGTGGTTTGTTTTGTTGTTGGTTTGTTGTTTTTTTTTTTTTTTTTTTTTTTTTTTTTCAGTGTTCATTCTCTCTTGTCCCTCTTCCACTGTCCTGTTTCTTTTTGTTCATGATTTGAAAATTCTGGTGTTTCTTACTTTTCCTAGGAAACCATTCAGAGTGTTTCTGTGTGCTAATTAAATAGCAAATGATGGTGAGAACACATCCCTTTGCTTCTGTTTTTGAGGTTTTAATTTTTCGTTTGTTTGATTCAATTCAGGTTCGTCCTGTGAAAAGTGTGATTTTGAAACTGACCAATGCAAAGCTCTTCATGAACTGAATTTACAGCCTGGATGGATACAAAGAAATGGTCGATCTGGCTTGGGACCACCGTACTCTGACCACAGTGGAAATGACAGTGGTAAGAATCCTCATGGTTTTTGAAGGAACCATGGGCTCTTCCAAATTATGTAGTCCTCTTTTTTTATTTGCTTAATTTTACTAATTTCTTGAGAGTTCAGTTGGATTCTGTCACATGTTTTCTGGGCACTCGTGTGCAAGTCTTTAGGTGATTGTAATTACAATAACCCAGGTTTCCAGGAAAAAAAGACAGTATTCCAGAAAGCAATTCTTGTTATCATGGAGGAGCAAGTAATCAGTCATCGAGAGTCGTGTTTATCTATCTGAGTGACCTTTACCTGTTTTGGAGATCAGGTGATAATTTCAATCTTGATGGTTGCAAAGTTTAGAAATGAGTACTGGATCCCCCATTTCAAGGCATTTTTTTCTTCTTTTCTTGGATTGGTGAATGCCTGAAGTATGCGTATCTATTATCTCTGGCTAATATTGCAGTTCCAAACAATTTGAGAGAAGGTGACTTTGGACAGGGGACAGGAAGAACCTTGATAGTCTGTTTGAGCCGGGTCCCCTCTAACTCTTATTAAAATTCCACTTTGCATTAAAGACTGTCCCTCAACTAAGTAATTTGTTGTCCCTGTCCTTAGATAAAATATGTTCCTTGTGCTTGTCTAATTGCCAAGTTAACCTTACTTTCCAAAACCTGGCTTCTTCCTTCTGTAGTATGTGATTTACTTCATACCTTTTTAGTTAATTGGAGCCAACTTCTTTAGCTGCAGTAGGCCTTCTCCTGCTTTCCAAAGCTATCAGAAAACTTGTTTGGAAGAAAGCAAGGAAGGAGGGAATGAATTGGATGGGAACCTCTAGTCTCACAGTAAAGATGTGAGCTGGTTGAAGGAGTCACCCCAAACTGTTTAATTCTCTTCTCTGTATTTTCTGTTGTTCTCTTTCCTTTTGTCCAACCACCCCCTCCCATCTCTCCTGTGCACACAGTGGTGCAGCAGGCCTCAGAGCAAGCACCTGAAGGCAGGCATGCAGTATTGGAGAGTGCACAAGAATATAACCTTATGCAGGACTGAAGTGTTGCTGTGAGACTGATTAGCCTAGGTGTTTTTCACCTCGTTCCAAACTGTGATTATCTGGGGGTGTGGATATCTGTACTGTTCTAAAGCAATTGGTATCTACACATTGCATAAGCTACCAAACAGGTAGAAGTTCCATATAATGATAATGTGAGTTGGTGGTTTAAAGGTGGATACGTTTAAAACTTGTTTAGAAATTAGCAAAATGAAAATGGCACATAAATTTAAATGCTTTTCATAGGAAAAAAAAGTCAACAAAAAAAACCCATCTACATTTTCTTCCAAATTCTTATTTCACAGCTGATAAAAACTTGTTTAGAAATTAGCAAAATGAAAACAGCACATTAAATTTAAAAGCTTTTCATAGAAAAAAAATCAACAAAAAAAACCCACCTACATTTTCCTGCAAGTTCTTATTCCACAGCTGATCATTTTCATGATGCTCTGCAATTTGGAAACTTTACCCACATAGTACACTTCTAATAACTTCAGTTTTGCTTGTGTTTAGCATTCAAGCACATCCTGCAAAGGTCAACAGGTACAGCAAAAAAAGAAAGCATGGTATAGATCAGACAAATATTGAGAACAGCTGAATCAATTCTGTGAACCACCCCTATTAACAGATATAAATAACTTCCATTATGCTCTGGTCAAATCTGTTATCTCAAACCCTTCATGCCAGAAGTTAGGTGCCAAAAAAGGACTGTTGAGGTTTAATTGCAGCCAGTAATTAAGAAAGACACAGCCACTCGCTTCCTGCCCCTGGTGGGATGGGGGAGAGAAGTGGAAGAGTAAAAGTGAAAAAAGTCATGGGTTGAGATAAAAACAGTTTATTAATTAAAATGAAATAATAATGTTTAAAAATTGTAAGGAAAAGAAGGAAAAAAAAGAGAGAGAAAAATAAACCCTAGGAAAAACAAGTGGTGCTAGTGGAAACAATTGCTCACCACCAACTGCTCAAAGCCCAGCCAGCCCCTGAGCAGCAGCCCTTATGGCAGCCTCTCCCCTAGTTTTATTTATAAGCAAGGCATCATATGGCACGGAATATCCCTTTAGTCACTTCAGGTGAGTTGTCACAGCTGTATCCCAACAAGTGGTGCTAGTGGAAACAATTGCTCACCACCAACTGCCCAAAGCCCAGCCAGCCCCTGAGCAGCAGCCCTTATGGCAGCCTCCCCCCTAGTTTTATTTATAAGCAAGGCATCATATGGCATGGAATATCCCTTTAGTTACTTGGGGTGAGTTGTCACAGCTGTATCCGTTTTATTTATAAGCAAGGCATCATATGGCACGGAATATCCCTTTAGTCACTTCAGGTGAGTTGTCACAGCTGTATCCCCTTTTTGTGCACCCCCAGCCTATTCAGTGGTGGGGTGAGAAGCAGAAAAGGCCTTGACTCTGTGTAAGCACTGCTCAGCGGTAACTAAAAAAAACCATCATAGTGTTAACAACACTATTTTCAGCGCAAATCCAAAATATAGCCCCTTACAAGGTACTAGGAAGAAATGTAACGCTATCCAAGCCCAAACCAGTGCAGTGCACCAAGCTTCTGAAGCTAAGGCTCTTTTTAAATAAAAGTTGATTTAAACTGTTGTTGGCACATAAATTTGAGTAACTGGTTACCAGACTTTTTTTTCAGAAAAATAAGTTTTATTTCAAGTATGTAAGTTGTGAAACACTTAAAAATAATAACAGCTCTTCTCATAAGGAAGCAGAGGAGGTAAATACTACAGAATAAAAATATAGCAAACTCCTGGCTAGAATCACAATTAATTAACCAGGCAACAGAATCTTGCTCTAGTTGAGTTTCTAGGGTTTGTGCTTGACACTGCATCAGGATGTAGCAAAAAAACTTGAAAGATATTCTATATCTAATAAAAGTGATTACCTTTAACTTGGAAGGAACTGGTGGTGAGGAGGATATTTAACTTACGCAGACACACAAAGTCAGCAAAAGATTGAGAACCATCAACTTCAAGTGTTCGTTACAGAGGAAGCAAACTGTTTGGTCTTCTGCGTATTCCCATCGACTTGGTTTGGGAGCTCAGTCACCACCATATCTCCTAGGTCTGATTTGTGCAGTAGCCATACGTTGTGGATGGAAATGTTTGACACAGTTATGATTTAGCAGCACTTCAAAATTCTTTATTGATTTGAGGTAGATCAAGAGGTTGAATTTTAGCAGCACTTCATCATTAACCAACTTTAGGATTTACGAGATGATTTAGCAAAATAATTGAACAGCAACTTAATTACAGATTTGAAAATGACAAGATTCACACTGACTTACTGTCAGGTATCCTGAACCAATATGTGTATGTACACGTGAGCACGAACATACAAACACACACCACTCGAGGGGTTGCACACCCCCTGTCCCCCAGTCTTTAACTGCTAGGACCAAAGGTGCCTTCCCAGCAGATGACTCTAGTGAGCCCATGGGTGCCCCTGTTGATTCCTTATGCATGGACAGACAAATGGACAGAATGCATTTGGACCTAGTAAAGTATAACACCCACACTCGTAAGAGCTAATGTGTATATTAAAGACACATGGATAGAGAGGTGGATGAAAGAGAGGCACAGTTAAATAGTCAAGACTTCCCTCTTTTTGAGTTTGGAGTAAACGCTTACAATGCATTGGCATTCCTTAGTGGGTGATAACTGAGGCTTGGGAGGGAATGTTGACTCTCCCTGGCCTTTTACACCTTGAGGTGTCTGCCTTGAGCGGTGTCCAAACGTAGGGGGGATGTTGGTTATTGCCTGCTGGAATCCAGAACAGCTCGAAGGGTCTTACTAGAATTGCTGCTTATAGGGTCTGAGATAATTTACTTTCATCGGGTACTTTTCCACTCCGGCCTAACTCAGACAAGGGGATATTCTGGTATTTTCCACGTGTTACCCAGAACTTGCTAGAGCTTGAAGTTCTGGTATCACTCCCCCTCTTTTGGTCATGACCTATATATTGTCAGGAGTGATCAACTATTGCTGTCACTTCCAAAGAACAGGAGTCACGGGAGCCTAGTGTGCTTAAGGGGTTGCTGTACTGTTCTGGTTCATTACCCTCCACCTTTTTTCTTTCTTTTATGTTGGACTGTTATGTTCCAGTAAAGTTCTTGTCCATTGTATTGTTATGTGGGGAGGAAATCGCACTAAGCACTGAGTGACCTAAAGGGGGAGGAGGGGGTGTTGCATCACCACTCCATATTAATCTAAGCTATTTTGATCATATAACAGAAAGTTTGAATACTTGTACTTATTCAGCTTGCTGGGAGGCTGTGTACTCAGATCTGTGAACTGAATGGCAAAGGAGAGTTAAGTTTGATCATATAACAGAAAGTTTGAATACTTATTCAGCTTGCTGGGAGGCTTTACACTCAGATCTGTGAACTGTATGGCGAAGGAGAGTTAATTGTAGTTTGGTTTTCTACCTGGAGAATGGCTAAACTGTATTTTCATTTTCTGAATGCTTGTTCTAATTGCCTAGGAAATATTTATCTCCTTATGGCAGCTGTTCAAGTTTTCCCACTGCTGGTGACTCAACAGATTGTGTAATCAGTTTTATGTTGGTTCCTGCTTAAAGACCAGAAATTATATTGTACGGTGACAATTGAGCAGAGTGTGCTCTATGGCAGAGCATGAAAGGGAAGAGATCCGGCCATCAGGATAAGCGATGGCACACGCATTAGCAGAAGAGCAAAGATCACTTCTTACATGTAACTCCTTTGAAGATTTATGTAATCATTTACCAGAAGGTAACAGGTTTTGTTTAGCTCTGTCTCTCCTCATGATTCTCATTTTCGTAGAAAATATAGTTGAACAGACCAGTGACAACCACTCAAAAGAATCTAAAGCAAAGCTGGTTTTACAAACTGAAGCCTATTTTCTATGCAGAGGTTTAATATAAAATCACTGTTCAAAGAATTTCTTAAAACGATCATTTCTGCCCCACCTGTATAAGACACAATTTCTTTGGCAAGTGAAATCTGACCTTGTTTATGAGTCTTAGATAAATGTATCTCTTGGGAATTAAAAGAAAAAAGGTTCAAAATTTTATGGAAGCTAAAAACCAGTGGAGTCAAGGATAGGGCTCTGCTGAGGCACCAAGCCATCTGCTGTGGGTAGGAAGAATATCTGTGCAGCTGGCAGGCTCTGAAAGCACTGCCTGAGCTGTTGTGAAAGGCCTGAAGCCAGGGGAGAGCAGGGCCACTGCTCTGTAGCAGGCTGAAAAATGCATTTTTGTGGTGGATTCCTTAGCTGGCTCCAGCACTGAGCTAGACTTATGGTCTTTTGGCAGCGAGCTTCCAGTTGCAGGCAAGGATGAGAAGTCAGAGTGGGTAGTATCCTCTGATATTTGGTTTCTGTAGGACTCTTTATTTTTAGGATGCTTTTTTTCCTTTCGGTCCCGCTTGCTTTTTTTCTCCTTTCTCCGCTTTTCTCCCTTCATTTACATGTTAATGCCAGAGGGCAACAGTTTACCTCACGTGGCTTGGAGTTTGGGAAGGAGGGGAGAAGAGAAAAGAAGGTGGTGGGGAGCAGAAGGCTGAATCCCGTTGCATCCTTTAATATCTAACATTATCTGAAGACTTCATGTTCAGAAAGGGCCAAATTTTGACTAGTGGTTTTCGATATCCTAAAATAGGGTGGTTGCCTTCTGTCCTCTAGACGATCTGAAACAATATTGTCAGGAAGAGACAAAATCAGTCAAAAGGCATAGCAACAACCATGTTTTACTAACTTGTTGAGCTGTTACATCTTTCAAGTAAAGCAAAGCTTTAATTTGGACTTGTTTTGTAAATGGAAAGATAATGGCATCTTTAATGGTATTGTGAAGATTCTGAGGACAGTCCTTCATAAAGGGGATACCACAGCCTCCTCCCTGCAAAGAGGCAATTTTCTGAGCAACCAAAAAACAGACCCGTGTCTTGTGGAACAGAAGAACACCATAGGCTCCTCTCCTGCCTTCCATCAGCTCTTCAAAGACTTGAACCGCTGTAATAAATCTGTGTCATTGCTTACAATAGTTTGTTGTTTATGCATGAAATATGCAATCTATTCAGTCATTGGGGTTTAAGCTCTTTGATCAGCTTGCTGAGTTAGTCTTAGATTTGTCCCCCAATTTGCACTTTTTCAGTTTTCAAGTCAAATAGGAAACATTTTGGAACCCTACTTGAAATTTCAGCGAGCATGTGGAGCAATACTATGTCAGTATTTAATATGAGCAAATGCTTGGCATGCAGTGGCTACAAGTATGATAAGAATCTTTTCTGGGTAAAAACTTCTAGTTGGCTTTTTAGTTATTACCTTTATATGGCCTCTTCTTGTTTTACTGTTATATTTCATATAACTTCTCTCCAAGCTTCTAAGATTTCTTTTTTTATTCCTTTTAATAGCTTATTTCCTCTCATTGTCCTCTGAAATGCGATCCTCTTCTGCAACTTTAAGGACCAATGTTTTCCTTCCAACTGATGAAGAACACATTTGCCAGGTATTTTGATGCATAGTCCTTGTATTTCGTTGTTTGTCACAGTATTTCCCTGGAATAATCAGACCTTTTATGTCCTAGATTACATTTCATTATTGGATCAGTCATGTGAGTGGCACATTGATGGTGGGGCTCCAAAAGCCCTCTGAAGATACTATTACAAACATCTGGCAAGATTCAGGAGAACTGCAAAATCAGTGGAAATCAAAGACCATCATAATCAATAGCACTGAAAAATATGAGGTTGGTACACAGAGGTGACTGTAAATTGCACTTATTAAATGGTTTATAAATTACAGGGTTTTTAACAACTCAAATCTAAATGTTTTGTAAATGGAAAGTGTTATCATGAGGTAAAAGAGAGAGAAGCCATTTGGAGGTTCATGCTTGGCAGTAACAAATATTGCTTGTTCTTATCTCTTGGTGGTGTTGAAACCAATACCAAACCTTACTTAAACTGTGTATGTGTCTTAAATAAAACAGTCTCATTACATCATAAATAATCTACCTGCCCATAGAGGTGATACACTCAGGATCTTAACTTTCAATACAGTACTCCCTTAGCCTCAATCGAACTGTACCAATAAACTCAAGGTTTAATTTATATAGGAAGTACCATTCTATGCTACAGGTTACTGTTCTGTATACTGTACTTAACTATTCATTGTAGCTTTGAGCCTTTGTCACAGAACACGTGCATGTGGTTTTATTTTGCTCAAAGCTGCTGAAAAACAATGTAAGTCTCATAGGTTATTTAAATGTTTTTACATGTGCATTTACACAAAGCATTAGCACAGTAAATGCAATGTTTTTACATGTGCATTTACACAAAGCACAGTAAATATAACTTCGGGCTACGATACCATGGATGATGTACACTCACTGTTTTGCATAATTCTGGAGGGAAAGTGGGGAGCAAAGAAAATCAGAGGCGTTTGTTTCCTCCTACAGTAGTCACTGTGAAGAGTTGGTTAGCATACAAACCTGAAGGCATGAAAGCATAACCTCATTTCAATAAACCATATGAGAAACACAATTACTTGACTTGCAGAGGCAATGTTGTGCTAAAACATCCAACTAAATCTGGGTTTTTTGGAGTAATACCTGTGTGCTCAACCCTGACTGAGAACAGATTTTATGCAATACTGGTACCAAACTCAACACAATTACCAATGTTGTTACCTGTCAATAACTTACCTCTACCTGATATGAGTGTCTGTATAGCAATGTGAGATTGTACCAGAAGTGTTTACTTCTAGATTTACTTCATCATCCTTCATACCTGAAGGGAGCCTACAGGAAGGCTGGGGAGAGCCTGTTTAGAAAGGCCTGCAGTGACAGGACGAGGGGCAATGGCTTCAAGCTGGAGGAGAACAGATTTAGACTGGAGATGAGGAGAGGGTTCTTTACTGTGAGGGTGGTGGAGCACTGGAACAGGTTGCCCAGGGAGGTGGTTGAGACCCCTTCCCTGGAGATATTCAAGGTGAGGCTCGAGGAGGCCCTGGGCAACCTGGTCTAGCTGGGGGTGTCCCTGCTGACTGCGGGGAGGTCGGACTAGATGGCCTTTGGAGGTCCCTTCCGGCCTGGGCGATTCTATGATTCTATATTGTTTAGCAAATTGACTGATCCTGGGAAATGGTTAATATAATATGGCATCTTCTTACTCTAAACTGCTGGATCAAATCCTAATTAGATTATTGCTTGCAAACCTTGTTATCCTTTAGCCTCCGTAAAGTGAACTGATGGGCACGGTCCAGCTTTAAAGAGGCATGTGTCAAACTTACTGCAGTAATCATTACATTTAGCCAAAGAAATGTAGCTGGGCACCTCACCTAGGCTAGAGGCTGAAGCTGAGAAAACTCTTCTTCGGTTGCATGTTTTTCCTCCAGTGACAACTTGTAAGATGCTGATCATACAAATGAATACAATTCACTTGCCTTTTTGCACTGGCCCTTTTGATATGATAAGATCTTTAGCCAACAGGGCTACCTGTGTCATATTTCAAGTCATGCACAAATAAACTACAAAAAAGCTGCAGTTAAATAATTAGTGATCGTACTGGTTTATTGCAGGCACACCAAAAATTCCCATTGCAATGCAATTATTAGAAATATGCCTTTTCCTGTTCCAAACTTGCAAAATGATAAAAATATTTAACCCCATCGTAAACTGACATCCCATTCTTCTCAGGAAACTGTCATGTTCATTGAATACTTTAATCATATATTCAGATTTCTTAGTTAAAATATTTCTTAGTGACAATGAAAGTTTCTATGAAAAAAAAATGGACAGGAAAAGGTCTTTTTTGGGTGTGGAAATTTATATGAATTAGGGTGCTCAACTCATTTTGTCAATTTTGCAAGCACATTCAAAGTGGATTTTATCTAAAACTTCCACTGCTTATTTCCTTTGCTCATTTTGATATTATTTAATACCATTGTCTTTTCTTTCTCCAAACAAACAAGCAAAAAAATCTTTATGGGCTAGGAGATTTGGTTTGGGCTTTCAAAAATCTCCACCAAATACAAAGATTACCACTGCTTTAATTACTCAACATGCAATAAGCTCAGTAGGTCTGGTTTGGCTGGGTTTTGGAGAACCATAGCATGATTTGCTCTCTTACACTACTGTCCCCCTGTTCTATTGAGGACAAATTTTTGTCTCCCAGACTTCATTAAGGAAAATAGTTCTGGGCTTGGGGTTCACTTTTTTGTCTTCATGCTTGATTACTGTGTTTTACCGTGGGGGTTGTTGCTGCTGCACTGGGAATCTGTCCTCACGGCTGCACTTCTGGGGGGAGCCCAGCCTGTGTCATGCCCCCACCGACCTTCCTGCTTGAACTTTCCTTCCCACTAATGGAGCTGCAATGTTAATTTGATCTGACAGCCATAGATATTACATATTTCAGGAAGAAATTATTTCCTGTGAGGGTGGTGAGACACTGGAACAGGTTGCCCAGAGAAGCTGTGGCTGCCCCATCCCTGGAGGGGTTCAAGGCCAGGCTGGATGTGGCCTTGAGCAACCTGCTCTGGTGGGAGGTGTCCCTGCCCAGGGCAGGGGGGGTGGAACTCCATGATCTTCAAGGTCCCTTCCAACCCTAACCATTCTATGATACTATATTTAGGTAACGCTTGTTAATTACTGTTATGAGCAAGTCATTAAGTAGATGTTTTCATTGCAGGTTTTTTGACTGAAGAGCTCTAGATTGTGTGAGAGGGCAAACTGACCAATCTCGTGCTCAATTAAGTGTGGATGGGAATCAGTTTGATTATTAGTGGACTGACCTCCTCAGGGAAGGACAGATGGGTACCTGTGACAGATAAAGCCTGGCTAATTTTTTATATACTCGAGAGCAGCTGGAGGCATCTAAAAATGATTTTCTGTCATTGTGGAAGAGGGGAAGTTAAGACAGGAAGAAAAAATTAGAACTGACACTTTTCTAGAGAGATGGGTCCAGAGTTTCATCACTGACTTTGCTCCTAGTTCAGTCAGTAGCAAAGACTCCAGTCTTCAAAAAGGGCAAGAAATATGACCCAGGAAACTACAGGCTGGTCAGCCTCACCTCCATCCCTGGAAAGATGACCTTATCTGATTTCTGACATCTTGTACACTGGAATACTGTACTCTTGATGATAATTTAGAGGATAAATGCAGGTTTTCTGCTACAGTCACTTAAACTATGCACAAAAATGCCCCGAACACTAAAGCTCATCTTTGAAAATGTATTATCTAGCTACCACTGTACATTCCCTATTAAGAGCCAGAATGTACCTCTAGGTAGATTTTTACCTTTAAGGCTCTGGAAAAGTCTGGAGCTGTAACATCTCAAGATGTGGCTAGGGAATAATTTAAGGAATGTTATTTCTGTGATTGATTTGTTTGGTTGGTTTGATTGGTGCGGGTTTTGTTGGGTTTTCCCAAGGACTGTGATTGATCAGTCTCCTTCTATATCAATGCAGAATAAATGGGGTAGTCTCTACCACAAAGTCTCAAAAAGTCACAAAAGTTTCTGCTTTTAAGATGGAAATGTAAAATATTTGTATATTCTTGTGTGTAGACTGTTTAGGAAAAAAAATAAATCAGTTGCAACATTAGAGCAGAATAGCAGTTGACCAAGTACTGCTGAAGGTTTGGTTTTTTGGTTTATTTTTGGCTAAAAACTTGATGAAAGGCTTCTGACTAATGGTGTTTGTTGGTCTGACTTTGCTCCAGGTCTCTGACAAATTCTGAAAACAACCAGAAAAGTTTCACCTTTCCAGTCTCTGGTGGAATAATGGCTTGATAAAACACAAAATCCTTTGTATTTCTTAACAGTCATGATCTTTGCTTAGGTTTTAATGTATTTTATTGTGGTCTTCAGATCCATACCGTTAAATGCTACTTCACTCTTAAGTTAGATGATTAGACTATACATCTGTGCTGACAAGCCACAGATATGTGAAAAAGCCAGGATGTTACTCCTCCAGAATTAAGTGCATGATTTGAGTTCTAATGTTTCTAATGGAAACACTGTGGACTAGACGGGCTGCCTTGAAAGGGTTTTCTCCTCTTGTCTGTGACACTGGTGAATGCCATCTCGTGTTGATTTGCTGTTAATCTCTGCAGGTTGTCTTTCGGGGGATGGTGGAGACCCAGAGACAAGATCAAACTGTTGCCATTGATGATATTACTTTCAGTGAAGGATGCTCTCTGGCAAGTGGTAAGAATACTTCATTTTACTTCATCTTTCCTTTGGATTAGAAGAGAAAATATAAAGGAAAGCCTTTTGGTATTCAAAGGTTTTCTTAACTCCTTAAGTGTTTTCATGTTGCTTATTTGCATTTCTCTAAATCATCATCTGTCATATCACACCTAAACACAGTTACAAATGATAATAAATACCTTAAGAAATCTCATAAATCATCATCTGTCATATCACACCTAAACACGGTTACAAATGATAATAAATACCTTAAGAATCTAATTCAGTATAAATGTAGCTTCCTGCAGCCAGGAGAGTGGGTAAGGCCTCAGTGGGTAGAAAAGATCTACTGGTTTTGGCTTAAGAATTGATGTGTTTAGCCCTCTCAGGAAAAGCTTTGCAGTCAACTTTAGGAGATTCCCAAGGCACTTGTGTGTATTTTTAAATGCCTGAAGGTCGTGATCCTCAGCTGTGTAGTTGAGGATGTTTTGTTCTGCTCTGCTACATCCAAGAGCTGTAATGTCAGGCTGGTCAGCTTTGCAGTCAGACCATCCATGCATGTCAGGATTTTTTTAGCAAAACATTTCCTATTTCTCTTTTCAACCCAACTAATTTTCATGGGAAAGGAGTACTATCCATCCTAGCATAAATTAGATTGCTTGCTTCTCTGTGTCACACAAGAACATTGTGCTGTGGCACCTATGTCACACCCTCAGATGAGCACACTTCTGATTGAAAGCACCCTCTTTGTTTTCCTGCCTCTGAGTTGTAGCACAGGCACCAAGGGTTTGGTCTTTAAATTTAGTTTGAATGCAGTGTTTGACATAGACCAAGCTAAGTTACACGATTTGGTTTGTGTATTGTATTCTGAAATAAAGCTCTGTAGATTTCCCAGTAGGAAAACCTATTGAAAAGAGATGCACGTGTTTATTAAAATATTAAAGTGCTGAGCAATTGTTGGCAGATCACAGTAAGAGCAAGATACCAATCCTAGTGTAATGATTCAGGCAGGAATACCCATTTATTTCAAAGAGCATCTGTATTGGGAAAATTCATTTTCAGGTAGATAAACTTTATTCACTCTCTTCGTGTTTCAACTTTCTTACAAAGGAGAATTATAGAAGCAAATGTTATATAAATATTTTCATGCCATGGCCCATCTTGCTTCTCAGTTTCGTAGAAGTTTTCTAGCAGTGCTAATTCAAACGAGTAAGGTTGTTAATTTATAACTTTGGGCATACTTGTCTATGAACTCAGGTAAGTTTACAATGGGCTTTCTTTGAATAGATGAATTTGAAACTGACAATGAAGAGAGAACAGATGTGTGATTCTCCCAGCTCCTCTCTGTTCCTTGAAGGATTCCTGCAGATGAAAGGGCAGGTTTATAATGGGAAAAAATGCATTGCTAGTTTCTAACAACCTATAGGATTGCTTAACCAGTTCCCCCAGGAGGATATAAATCTCTCTGTACAAATATATTGGCTTTTTTCATAAACAAAGTGCTTCTAAAGCAAACAAAACTGAAAAAAACCCCTCAGCTGTAGAGATGAAATACTGTCTCAGAGAGAGAAAAAAAAAAATTGAAACAGAAACAAGTATACTCAGCAGAGCTTATAAATCTAGGTGTTAAACTTAACTTACATGGCAGCTCTTGAAGTGTATGTTGTGGCATACAGGTTGAGCTGCTGCACTATTAATATACCTGAGGTATATTCTAATAAGAGCCAGGTCTTATCCTGTGCTTCCCCATTAGAAAAAGTCAACTTCATTAGGTGACATCTAAATTGTTCACAGCAGCCGAAAGCAGGGTGAAAGGATCTTAATTTTCTCCCTGAAAGAGGAATTTTCCTACTGAATGTTTTTCAATAATTAAAACAAAAGGTCAGATTAATGGCTGCTTGAATTTGAAATATTTTTTCTTTTTTCCTTATGGAAAGTCTGGATAAGAGGGCTTTAAATAACGACCACTTTAATTGCATGAAATTTGTAGTTAAAATTTGCATTTTTATTGTACCCTTCAAGATTTTCAATCCCAGTGTAAATGCACATAAGAAATGACCTGTACATTTATATTCATTAGTATGACTCTGGTCATGAATAAAATAACTTAAATATTTGTGCTTTCAGGAGTTTCTTGATACAAACTGTGATGGCTTAGTATTAATATAACTTCCTTAAATTTTAAGGGGTTACTTTTAACATCACAGCTGTAGAACCGGATGCAGGGTCTTTCAGATGAACTGCTACAGGGATGGAAGTCAGAAAATCTAAAATACTAATCTTATTGTTGTCTAATGTGCTGCACAATTAAGAGCTGGGAAATAAGATATTGAGATTATTGTCCAAATAACCAACCTCAGAAATATTTACAACTAAATGAAAAAAAAATGCAGAATGAATAAAAATATTTTGTTTTACTAATTAATTAAGTGTTTAAAGAGGAGCTTGGTTAATTTTGAATGTATTGGCAACTTTTTTCAAGTGTTGAAATTTGACAAAATCCATCCCTTTCTAGAATGTTCTAGAATTTTGCATTTTCCATGGGGAAATAAATTTTCCATAAGGTCTTCTCACTTAATACACGTGGTTTGAAAAAGGTGCACATATTTATGCAAGACTGGAACAAGAAAGAAATTAGATGTTTGTAGCATCAGGACGTTTCACTGGACAGGACATCCCTGAGATGTCAATACTGTGAATAACTCAGTAATTCTGGGATGCCACGGACAGTATACTGACACAAGATTGTTTCCTCTGCTTAGGAATCTCCATGTTGTCCCTGAGATACCTTGACTGCTAGTTAAAATTCTATCTTAACCAGAAGATTGCCTTTCCCCCACATTTATATTAAGAAATGGAACTTTCATTATCATAGTGCAATTCTGCTCAAAATCATTTTCTTTCTGTAGCTATTATTAACTGCACAAATTTTGAAGCTACAATCTGGCACCTCAAACTTCATAGAATCACAGAATGGTTGGAAGGGACCTTTAAGGATCATCCAGTCCAACCCACTGACATAGGGCAGGGTTGTCTTCCACTAGATCAAGTTGCTCAGAGCCCCATCCAACCAGACATTGAACACTTCCAGTGATGGGGCATCCACAACTTCTCTTTGCAACCTGTTCCACTGTCTTACCCCCATCATTGTAAAAAATTTCTTCATTCTATCCATCTAAATCTACTCTCTTTCAGTTTAAAACAATTGCCCCTTGTCCTGTCAGTACAGACATTGGTAAAAAGTCTCTCCATCTTTTTTAAAAGGAGGAAGGCTGCAATAAGCTCTCCCTGAAGCCTTCTCTTCTCCAGGCTGAACAACTCCAACCCTCTCAGTCTTTCTTCATTGGAGAGACGTTCCAGTCCTCTGATAATTTTTGTGGGCCCACTCCAATAGGTCCATGTATGTCTGATTTCAGGAACCCCAGAGCTGCTCACAGTACTCCAAGTGGGATCTTACAAGAGCAGAGCAGAGGAGCAGAATCACCTCCCTCAACCTGCTGGCCACACTTCTTTTGATGCAGCCCAGGAGGCAATTGGCTTTCTGGGCTGCAGGTGCACTTTGCCAACCTCCCTCAACCTGCTGGCCACACTTATTTTGATGCAGCCCAGGATGCAATTGGCTTTCTGGGTGCAGGTGCACTTTGCTGGCTCCAATTTTTCATCCACCAACACCCCCAAGTCCCTCTCAGCAGGGCTGCTCTCAACCAATTAGTCCCCCAGACTGTACTTATAGTGGTGATTGCCCTGACCCAGGCGCAAGATCTTGAACTTTATGATGTTTACATGGACCTACTCCTCAAGTCTGTCAAGGTCCCTCTGGATGGCACCCTTTCCTTCTAGCATGTCAACTGCACCACCCAGCTTGCTGCAAACTGGCTAAGGGTACACTCTATCCCACTATCTACATCATAAAGAAGGTATTTCGTAGTATTGGTCCATATGGACCCTTGAGGGATACTACTCATAACTGGTTTCCAAATAGATATTAAGCCATTGACAGCCATCCAGCCAATTCCTTAACCATCTCACAGTCCATCCATCAAACCCATATCTCTCCAGTTTAGAGGTAGGAATGTTGTGGGGGACCATATCAAAGACTTCATATAGAAGTCCAGGTAGATGACATCCATAGCTCTTCCCTTGTCCGTTGATGCACTCCATTATAGAAGGCCACTAGATTAGTCAGGCATGATTTGCCCTTAAACAGTTCTTGAAAACATGTGGTGATGTATTCAGAAATTTGTTGCTTCTAGAAAAAAGTGTTCTGTTTCAAGTATGGGGAGATGCTGCTGAGTTTAACCTCTCAGTTATAAGTGATTTTTCTATATCTATCATCTAGAAAAGTAACTAGGTGTTTCTTGTTATGACATGTCTTTTTTTTTTTTTTTTAATGTTTCCTGGCAACTGTCTCTGCAGAAGTGAATTCGTGAAGGTTGCAACAGCGTAAAGAGCACTCCATTGCTCTGAAAGAAGCATCCATCTTTGGGAAACAATTTGTCAAAATGGTATCATTAAAGATGGCATCATTCAGAAGCCTGAAATATTAGACAGCACTCAGTGATACACAACGCTTTTAAGTAACCAGCAGAAATGCTGTGAAGTAGTCTAATAAGCATATGTTTCTAATGGGAAGTAGTCTCATAAATAATGACTTCTTAAGAAGGAAAGTGATTGTTTTTCTTTGTCTTCTAGCACCACAGGCTTCCAGTTTTGAGCTTGGAGTGTGTGAGTGGCATTCAGATCAACCAGCTGAGCCTGATGCGCTGGCACGACTGCAGGCTGGGCACAAGATTGCCACCTGTTCCTTCCTAAATGATCCGAGCAACAACACTGAAGGTGGGAAATTTAAGTTAATGCACAGTTACTAGCTGTCAAGAAGAATATTGTGTTTTTTAGGACAAGGTGGGTGACCCAATATAGAAACAGGAAAAAACCCGTGAGAAGGAATTTTATGCATTTTGTACTTAAATTAGCTTTTGCTTTGACCGTTTAGTAAGGGTGTTGTGACAACCGTGCTGGTAAAACATGAAAGATTTCAATGTAAGAATTTCCATATAAACTAATAATTGATATATTCTCCAGTTAATTCTTTCTATGAGATCTATGCAACAATTTGGTGAAATTAAATTAAATCCATTTAAGCCTGCAGCCCCTGGGGGTGTGTTTTCTGATTTGTTTTGGTTTTGATGCTTGGCAATTTTACTTGTGTATTACTACTATGTTTGAGCAAAAAGTCAGGAAATTCAATTCAAATCTTTAATTAAGGGAGCTGTAGAGAAACATTTATCATCCGAAAGAGTTTATTAGTCTTAAAAACAAATGTAATCGAGCTGCAAATTTCAGAAGTAAAAACAGGAGTTGTTTTTGAAGTCACTGTGTACTGCTTGTCCGTGGTTTTATGGGAAAGGTTTTTGAAAGCTTAGTGAATATAAAGGTCTAAGTGTTGTAATGTGAAATGGAATCTCCTTGTCAGCTAAGTGTTTGGCTTGTCTACTGAGGCTGCCTTCACATAGGGGTTAAGTAACACTAGTTGTAATGGTATAATTTGTGAGTTAGCTTTGAAGGACTGATTGTGTGGAAAGGGAGTGTACCTCATTGAGCAGCAGGATGAATGCTTAGATATTATTTTCATTTTTGAAAGATTTTAAAACTAATTTTAGCGTGCATTTCAATACACTCTAGTAACTATAGGTCAAATTATAATGGAATAGCAAACAGAAGTGCTTGAGTGTATCCACTCTATTAAGATGAATTTTTACATGCTGACATTTATGTACAGTGGTGAGCATATAGACTAGTGTAGATTTTTTTCCTTAGCTTAAAAAAAAAAAAAGAGGACCCACAGCACATTTCAATTTCCACTGGGATATCTATCAAAAATGAGGGTTTTCATTTGATTTTATTTTTAAAATCTCCCTGGAAGGTGTTGTATCAGTGCTATACCTAAACATTATACCTCTGTGGGTATGCATTTCCCTTTTGTGGCAATATTGTGTTAACATAAAAGATACTGAAATTCTGTAAGACCAGGTCACCAGGCAAGCAATGTCTATTGAAACAGAACACATTTTGAAATGCCTGTTGTATAGGTTCTTGGGCATTATTATTATTATAAATATGCACAGTAGCTGAGTAGGCTGAACATACAACATAAACAACTGCATGGAAGCACTTCTCTGTGCTTCCATGTTATAAAGGAGAATAAAAAAATGTGAGAAAAAACAAGTGTCAAGACAACAGACAGAATTTAATATTGGAAAGTATTAAAAAATTTGAACTGTCATTGCTCACCTCAATACATTCCATATTTCTATTCGTGCAGATTTGTTGAAGCACAAATGAAGAGGTTGCATATTAACTAAAATTCTTAAAATTAAAGAAATGGTATGCAAACTGCAAAAATGCCATGCTTGAGGGCTCAGACTTGCAATGCAAATAGAGCTTGACTAAGCTTTACTTTCTGATTTTGATCAAAGCTTTCACTACTATAAATAGAAGAGAGGCAAGAAACTAAATTATAAAGCAGAGGTCTAGACAATTATATTTATAAAGAAAGGATTGCTTATAGGCTTTGAATAATCTCCCTTTCCTGGTATTCTTAAATTTAATAAAATACTTTCTCTCCTTGGTGAACTCTTTTTCTTTGTTCTTTTATTGCTTCTTTTCTCTGGTGTTGTATTGTTGGCACTTTCTCTATAACTTTTCCTCTTAATTTCTCTAGTGTCAAAAGTTCTTATGGAGGTTTTATATTCCTCTGCAATATTGTTCAGAAAATACTTTGGTGGTGGTGTCTTTATTGATATTTCCAGGATGCTATGTAGTTTCCATTGTTCATTCTTCTCACATTGTATTAATCTAGTTTCCTACATCTGAGGTAACACTTCTTTAATAAGAAAGTAATGAAACAATTTCTCTGCATAGTAAAAACAAAGATTATGAGATGCAAAAAGAAATCAAAGGAAGCTCTATGGCTTTTAAAGCCAACATTTCAGAGAACTAATGATAAAAATCCCTCAAGTTTAAACATCAGAAAACAACCAGGTCATTAGATAATGTGCTTCTATTACATTACTCTTTTTTTTTCTTTTTCTTCAATATTTCACCTATGACTTCTGAGTTCATGAAAAATCATCTCTGAAGAATAGAAACAACAGCGGTTCAAATTTGACCTCTTCTTTCCTCAAAAAGGTTGAGTGAGAAGGTGTCAGGCAACTAGTTCAGAGACTGCTGCGGAAGAGAACTTGCTGGAAAAGAAAGGGTCCCACTCTGTGGGTCAGTGTTGAGTGAAGGCTCAGTTGTTAGTCTAAAACTCGTAGCACGGATTCAAAGTTGTGTACTTAATGAAATTAAAAAACAGGAATTAAAGGAGAAGGCATAACAAAAGATTTGTGTCACAAAATGGTTAAGCTGGAGCCAAGCAGCAAAGTATTTATAGGCTTTGAATATTCAGTGTATCAGGATCCAGACAGGTTCACTGGCCCACCCGAGCTCTAGGAAGACACTGGGCCACATCAGGAGTAAATTAGGAGCTCTGATTCTGGTTGGGCTCCATTGCTGTCACTGGATGATCATTCCACAGCACTCCAGGATTTTGCTTACAACAGACAACATTTTCCTTCAAAGCTGAAAGAAATAAGACTGTCAATCTAAAACCTGATTAAGCAGACACATGGGGAAAGTAAAAGGCTTTATGGAAAGATATTAAAGTCTACGCTTTTTATCCTGGCAATGAACCCTGCATCTCTTGCCAAAAACACACACGTGTTAATAACTTGATAACCCTACTACCATATCGGCAGGAATGAAGTGGCTTTTCTGGGATTCCTGCCCTACTTCTAAAAACATGGGGAAGTTTGGCACTTCAGAACTAGTGTGTCCGGGAAATTCAAGAGAACAGGAGGTAAAGAATGTCAGAGCATAAACACAGTGACATGCTGTGCAGTGTGTTGAACTGAGGGAAATTCAGACCTTAGGGAAGAGCTGCAAAGTTTGTAACAAATGAAAGAATAACATTCCTAATACTGTTAATGTTTAGAAAGCTACTCAGTAGTTGTTGGCTACAGGTAGTAATAAAAAAAGAAATCCCTGGAAGATGGAAACAGTTTATTGCCTGTTCAGTTAAACTGACATGGTTCTACTTTTAGAGGCTATAGAGAAGAGGAAAATAATAAAAAAACCAATATTTTCAGGTTAGGAGTATGTGGAATCTTAATTTCTGAAAGTAGGCCTCAATTTATCTCAGAAGCATTCACAATACTTGCATAAAACATATTCCCTGAGGAACGGTCAGTGTCCCTTCTGGGCACAGGATCATTCTGGATGTTTCATAGAACTTTTGTTTATCTAGTACTGTTCACTTGCTTTCTTATCTAAAAATCATGTCAGATCCACTTTGCCCTGTTCTTAAAGATTCAGAAATTTAAACTGAAAGAATGAAAGGAATGTTAATTATCGTTTGGCTCAGAAAATCAAATTGGTTGGTTTTATAACGGCGTCAGAGAACTCTGAAGTTAGATGAAGAACTGGTAATGTAAATTTTAATGTTGATGCATATTTCTCTTGTTCACAATGAAGTAGCCATAGAAGTGGAGATGCTTTGTTAGTCTCTAAAACAGAACGATGGATTAAATTTATAATATTTCCTTATTTCAAGGTTAGTCACTGTGTCATGAAATTATAAACCTAATTCCAATGAAATTATAACCATGTGTTTCAGTGTAAAATGTTGTGGAATGAAAAGAGTAAACTGGCAGCGAAAGGAAAAGAGTGTGGTCCCTTATAAAAATTGAACATTTTCCTTGTGAAGTGGCACTTTATCCCTTCAGCTTGAAATGAACTGTGTAACACCTGCATTTGAGATAAGTTGTGTCTGGAGACATAAACACAGATACAGGGGACTTAAGACCTTTAATCAATCCTTGTTTGTTATTCTAATAGCTGGTTCAGAAGGCAGCAAAATATTCAGTGACTCAGGAGGGAGGAAAAAGACGTGATAACTTCGGTAAAAAGTATTTAGCCTTTTTATTTCTGACAAATATAAGACACTGCTGAGGTGATGGAATACTCTTAGATCTCTGTAGGAATGCTTTTATAAGGGGCAATAGGTTAAGAAGAGCAGAAATTGCTTTTCTCCTTCAGATGGAAAGACAATATGCTTCCAACATTTTGGTGCAGAAATTCTGGCTGAGAAGTGAAGACCTTGATTACGTGGTGGAGATACTACTGTCTCCTGTAGCAGGAAGGCAGAATACTCCTCCTCCTCCACCCCCACTCATCATTCCTCCCCTCTGTCTCCCCCACGCCAAGTTATTTTTAATTTTGAAGAGTTTACATAAGTGTTCTTGTAAAAAACATATTTCCTGGAATGTTTTTGCCTAGTGGAAGAAGGAAGAAAGCCCAGTTTTCAATTAAATTTGTGATTAGGCATTGACTGGTTGTAAATGTAAGAAGGCTGGGCTGAATGTGGGGCTGCTTACAGCTTTTAACGCGCAAAGTAACAACTCCAAAATACTGTCAACTGATGTAATTCTTGGTTGCTGGGGCTATCATAGAATCATAGAATTGCCCAGGCCGGAAGGGACCTCCAAAGGTCATCTAGTCCGACCCCCCCACAGTCAGCAGGGACACCCCCAACTAGACCAGGTTGCCCAGGGCCTCGTCAAGCTTCACCTTGAATATCTCCAGGGAAGGGGCCTCAACCACCTCCCTGGGCAACCTGTTCCAGTGCTCCACCACCCTCACAGTGAAGAACCCTCTCCTCATCTCCAGTCTAAATCTGTTCCCCTCCAGCTTGAAGCCATTGCCCCTCGTCCTGTCACTGCAGGCCTTTCTAAACAGGCTCTCCCCAGCCTTCCTGTAGGCCCCCCTCAGGTACTGGAAGGCCGCTATTAGGTCTCCCCGGAGCCTCCTCTTCTCCAGGCTGAACAACCCCAGCTCCCTCAGCCTGTCCTCGTAGCAGAGGTGCTCCAACCCCCTGATCATCCTCGTGGCCCTCCTCTGGACCTGCTCCATCAGGTCCATGTCCTTCTTATATTGAGGGCTCCAGACCTGCACACAATACTCCAGGTGAGGTCTCTCTGTGAGTCAAATTAGGATAAATATCTACCTTTTTAATAGGAAACACTTAGATGGCATGCAAGTCACATCATCAGCATGACAATCAGATTCCATTGTTGAGAGGATGGTCCCATGGTTTAATTAGAGGAAGAGAGTCCTTATTTTCATAGACTCAGAAAAAATATATGTCTTGTGAAAAGTTGCACCTGTTAATTTTTTTCTTTTTTTTTCTTTTTTTCCAGGCCGTTTTGAGTGGTTAGAAGCTAATGTCAATGCATTATACAGAAGTGCTTATCTTAACAATTCGGTGTGTCGTTGCTCCAGCAAGAACTGCCACTTCCAGTTTCATTACTGGACGGCAGATAGCAGCGTTCTCAAGGCGGTACTGTTTAATAATCAGGTAAGGAGAAACATGCATTCATTTTCTGAGGGTACAGATAGGCAGCCGAGGTGTTACCAACCAAAGCACAGGGAAGTCTGCCTGCATCCTAAGTTAGTTTGTGCAAAACAGCAACTTGGTATTGTTCTACTCATCTATGCAATTGTAAAACCTGGGTATTTGCCATCTCAGCTATAAACTAATTTGATGGGTGAATGTTCTGCAATAAGACTTACAGGACAAAACTCACAGAATTAAATAATTTGGGGATTTCATGGGAAAAAAAATCTATAGTAATGGCTTTTCCAGCCTTCTTCCCATTCCGTAAACTGGAAAATTAATGCTTTTCTGTGTGGAGACAGAGAAAAAGGGAAAGTTGCTGGCTCAATGTCTGGAAAGCTCTTTCCTGGCCACCTGATTTGCTTTGCCCATGTTTCAGAGCCGTAATTTTCCTTTCTTCTGCCTATTATTAGATAAAATAGCCATGTCAAATTGAAGCACAAATGCCAGTTGAGGCAATGATAACTATTTCCATTTTTCTTACCTCCCTTTCCCTGTGAAGGCTTTCTGCTGTTAGAATGTTCCCTTTTTAAAATCTTGTTGAATAAGTTAATATTGATGCTATTGTACTGCTACTTAATGAAAGCAAGAGCAGTAGAGCTGGTCTCATTAAGTTAATGGCTCTCATATCTTGATGTTGGAGTTGAATTAGTTTCACCCAACAATACAAGTATTTAAAAAGACAGATCCACTTCATTCACAAAGAGAAGATAAAGAAGAAAAAGCCCTGAGGTGTAACACTATCAAGGGGTCTAAATATAGGAACAGGTGATGGAAACACCTTATTTCTTTTCCATTATGTTTTCAAGTACTCATGAAAACAACTCCAGGCTCTTGCTCATTTTTCATGTATAAAAGGGAATAGTTGTATTTTTCTATTGCCCATTAATGTATCAAGGAATTGTAACGTAATCAGTGTTCTGGTCAGAATGTGTGGAGATTTGTGCCATAGCACTTGCCAGTAATTTCCCCGGTATGATGCCTATGGCAGCCTCGAGACAGAATAGGAATACTGTATTCTATCATTCACCTCAATAACATCAATAGATCCAATTTAAGAGCTTTCTTTGCCTGGAAATAGAGAAAATTGTGTGAGCTAAAAATATGAGAAAACTGGCATTTGAGTTGCCATAGATTTACTTAATTGTTAGTCTGTTCCTTACATATGCATTAGAAGACTGTTTTTGGCAGTTATTACATCAGTTCAGTTTACTGTTTCCACAGCTTCCCTTAGCCTTTGATGTTATAGTTATTGCATTTCTTCTTCAGTCAGAAATGTATTTATTGCACATAGACTTATTTAAAGCTGATATGAGTTACTCATACGAGAAAACTTGCCAGAAAAGCCTTTAGAAACACAAGCTTCTGATTGTAGCTTCAAATCCAAACCCCATATTTAACATTAACAAAACTCATATTAAAGACTTCTTAAACTGAAATGGAGGTGTAGCTCTTACACATTTTGCTGCTGAGATATTAATTTGTTTATGAAAACAAACAAATCTTCAAAACTGACCAAATACAGAGAAAGAGAAATGAGACCCAAGTGCTGATTCTGACCCTGAAAGGCAATGGAGATGCTGTCCTGGAGGCTGGAATTCAAAATAACCTCTCAATTTCACAGTCCACTACCATGAAGTTTCCTGGCATCTCCTTTAATACATTTGTTGGTCAGAATCTCTTATCTCTGAATAACTCTATGTGCCAGCACCAACAGGCCTGATGCAAAGGGAGATGGGATTATGTTTAATGCACAGTCCTCAGTACAGTTGTTAGAGGACAAGCACCACAGATCTTGGAAAGTGTCCCTAGCCCTTTCCACAGAGAGGTCAAATACGAGTGAACATATTTTCTAATATAGACATTATGTCATCGGTTGGAAGACAGAGAATTTAAATTGCTCTTGGTTACAAAGATAAAGGAAATGGACTCTTTTTGTTAACAGTAACCTGTTCTTGACTTACATTTCACTTGCAGTCCATGATAATCTGCAGAACGTTTCCTGTTGTGTTGCTGGCTTAGCAATGTTGCTCTTCATTCAGTAATACCGCATTTGAACATTTAATTTTTTGTTCTTAACTGTGATTCATGTCTTTGAACTTTGTATTATTGGTTTGAAACTTTTTTTTTGTATACTGAGATGATTTTACATTCTAACAATGTCCTTCAGAGTGCTTGTAATTCCTCACAATTTAGTGTTATTCACATTTTTAAAAAAAAATTATTTTTTATTCCACAATCCAAACAGTTATTCAGCACTACAATTATGCCAGGCCCTGGAACCAGACCTATGGAGAACTCTGTTATCAGTTTCTTTTTGATTTGATAGAAAACTGTTGACAACTCCTCTTTTAAATAAGGTCATACTCCTATTTGTACACCATTTTAGAGTAACTCTGCCTGCACCAAATCTCCACAATTTTCCTCAAGAGTGCCCGATGACATGATGTTGAAAGCCTTTAAAAAGTAAAGTAATTTCTACTTTTTCTACTGTTTATGCTGAAAAAATATGATGTGACTTGCTCCTCATCAAGTGTAGCTAATGTAGGTTTCTCACTTTATAATTCTCTAGCTACTTACAAGATTGTTAGTAATTTGTTCCAGTGTTCTATGAGTTGTCAAATTTGTTCTCCCAGTTCTTTAGTTTCCTGTGCATTCTCCTCAGGTTTTCAGAGTTAATTGTTGATAGTAACACATCAACAGTAAAACTTGCTATTTCCCTTCCAGTTTCAGTACTTCTGACTTACATATATTCATTCAAGCACCACAGATCTTGGAAAGTATCCCTAGCCCTTTCCACAGAGAGGTCAAATACGAGTGAACATATTTTCTAATATAGACATTATGTCATCAGTTGGAAGACAGAAAATTTAAATTGCTCTTGGTTACAAAGATAAAGGAAATGGACTCTTTTTGTTAACAGTAACCTGTTCTTGACTTACATTTAACTTGCAGTCCATGATAATCTGCAGAACGTTTCTTGTTGTGTTGCTGGCTTAGCAATGTTGCTCTTCATTCAGTAATACTGCATTGGAACATTTAATTTTTTATTCCTAACTGTGATTCATGTCTTTGAACTTTGTATTATTGGTTTGAAACTTTTTTTTGTATACTGAGATGATTTTACATTCTAACGATGTCTTTCAGAGTGCTTGTAATTCCTCACAATTTAGTGTTATTCACATTTTTAAAAAAAAATTATTTTTTATTCCACAATCCAAACAGTTATTCAGCACTACAACTATGCCAGGCCCTGGAACCAGACCTATGGAGAACTCTGTTATCAGTTTCTTTTTGATTTGATAGAAAACTGTTGACAACTCCTCTTTTAAATAAGGTCATACTCCTATTTGTACACCATTTTAGAGTAACTCTGCCTGCACCAAATCTCCACAATTTTCCTCAAGAGTGCCCGATGACATGATGTTGAAAGCCTTTAAAAAGTAAAGTAATTTCTACTTTTTCTACTGTTTATGCTGAAAAAATATGATGTGACTTGCTCCTCATCAAGTGTAGCTAATGTAGGTTTCTCACTTTATAATTCTCTAGCTACTTACAAGATTGTTAGTAATTTGTTCCAGTGTTCTATGAGTTGTCAAATTTGTTCTCCCAGTTCTTTAGTTTCCTGTGCATTCTCCTCAGGTTTTCAGAGTTAATTGTTGATAGTAACACATCAACAGTAAAACTTGCTATTTCCCTTCCAGTTTCAGTACTTCTGACTTACATATATTCATAATATTGTTCTTCTATTCCGGTCTGTGTTTGCATTCACTTTTGGGAATCTCACCTGTATTATTAAGATAAAATATTAACAGTATTAACTGTCTATTAACTTTCTGATAAATTTAAACCTTTTCAGTGAAAAACTGAAACCAAAAAAAGAATTTTGTCTTCAGTCTATCATTTGCCATGAATCACTTGCTCATTCCTCACATTAAGTAACAGGCTTATACTTCTTCCTTTATCTTCTTAATATTTACATCTTGTATGGCTTACAAAACAGATGGACACTAAACAGTAAAAGATGATTTCGACTTGATGTTCATGTGTGCAGGCATATTTGTAGCCTAATGCACTAAAATTTTCTGTGAGTTTGTAGAAACACTTGCAGAAGCCATGCAAGTACACTCCTCTGCAGAAGTTAAAGGTGATCCATTAACCATTGTGGGGGAACAAACAAGCATTTGATCCAAATTAGTCTCTGAAATGAGGGTAGCAAAGACAAAATGATGAGTGCAGCTGCACAGCAGTGAATGTATCTGGAGAGAAATGACAAAAATTAAAAAAAAAAAAAATAATTGTATTTTATAAATGGAATTGATAGGAAAAAGTAATGATTGTCCCTTCCATCCTTCAAATCTGAGTACTGCTATCTTGAAAAAAAAAAAACATTGCAGGAAAAAGAAACAATTGTTGGCCATTTTAGCTTTACAAAAAATTGTTTATAGGTAGTAATATATTGCAATAAGAGGAATAGAGTGAAGGTGTTCTGAGCAACTGCTCCCCTGCATCACTGAAATAAATCTTGAGTGAAAGTACTGAAAAAGCAATACATTCAACATTTTAAAAGAAGGCTAAAGATACAAGGAATGTGCTGGAGGAGTTAACCTATTTGTACATGGAAGAGGTAGAAAAAGTCTGATGAGCAGGAAGGCTGCTACAGAGAAAACATTGTGAGGAAGAGAAATAAAATCATTGGTTTATTAGAGCTGTATAAAATCAGAGGGTAATACCTGTTTCATGGAAGAATAGCTAGTTTAAAAAGTTGGTGCATCTGAGGTGATTTACAGCTTTCAATGCAAAAAGCAGCACTAGAATGTCTGGATACTGGCATATCCACAGAAAACTCAAGTTCACTGCTATGAGCTGTTTTTATTCAAGTAATTTTGAGAGAAAGATGGTCATGGGTATCTAAACTGTTAGTTGTATGTGAACAAAATTATAGTGTCCAGATGCATCCAATCAAATAAACAGCAAATGTAGAGTGTTCCCACAAGGTATAAAAATGTTTTTGAAGGGTTTTTATATGTACGTGAGGGGGAATACATTAACTGAAGTATTTCTAAAAGCAGACATTTGACCACAGGCTGTTTTTAACCTGCCATGTATGGTTCCTTTTCTGTGTCTTTTGGCTATTGTAGGCTAATAACATTAATAGATTTACTTTGGAAGCTGAATTATTTAGCAAAATGAAGGAAGTTTTATGCAGAATGAAGTGTTCTTGTCATTGAAAGACTCTTGCTGAATATCTATCACATGAACAAGTTGATAAATATCCTATACTGATTTTTATTTCTGAAATCAAGTATGCCATGTGGCTTATCCAAATTTGATTTCTTCTGTCATTTAGTGTTTGGAATTAGGGTATTGGCTTGACCCTGTCCTGCAGTTTTTAAAAAACTGATCTTTGAACATGTATTCAATAGAGATTTAGTCTTACAGCTTTGATAATATGTCAAAAGAGTTGAAGCCTTGGTAGGAAAAGAGCATAAATAATTGGCTATCTGTCTGAAATCATACCAATGTTGTTTTGCTGGCTCAGACCTTGTGGTCTATCAAACAGTAGACAGCATCTTCCTCCTCTTTTTTATATTGCAAGACAGGAAAAAAAGGATAACTGTCCTTTCTATAGTATTGATAACATTTCACATACCTATCATATCCCCTTTTATTTATCTCCTGTAAGGTAAATTGATTTTATCCTTTCAATTTCTCTCCGTACAAGAGAGTTTCCATTTCTTTTCTCCTGCTTCGCATCTTCTTCTCAACTACCTCTAATTCTATAATATCCTTTACACAGTATCCTAAAAAGGGTCTCACTATTGATACTTGTAATGGAAAGTCTGTTTGTATGTATAGCCTATAATATTTTTTCCTGCATTTTTTTTCTGTCTGTCTGGGTTTTCTCTATTTTGGAGCTGATTCTTGGTAAGATTTTATTTAGAGATGTGAAGTTCACATTGCTGCATTTCTTTTCTTCATACTGGCCTCAGCATGTTCCAGTTAGGATCATGACCAGAAGCAGAATGAGTGTGGGCTGGTTTTGTCAGATTATTGAATCAAAAGGGCTGGGAGTGCTTGCATAAAAGGAGCCTTACCACATTTAGCACTCTCACTGTTATCCTTAGGAAGCGGAGTGAAAATAGGGATTGAGGTAACTCAGAACATGACAAGGACTTCTTAGATAGTACCCTGCTTGCTTGCTTTACAGACTTTAAAATAAAATAAAAAAATTTTTAGCACAGATAATTGGGTAATTTTGACAGACCCCAAATTCAGTTCTAAGAAAACAAAATCTAATTATAATACAACATAATATAAGCAATTATTTATGAAAAAGAAAAGAGAGCACCGTGGGAACATTGTTAAATTCAGCAATAACATGGCTTAATTTACATATTAATTCACTTTAATTCTACCAAGCTAACTCCTGATAATTATATTACTAGCCAATAAACATGTCTTGTTTCCCTACCCTCTCATAGAGTTGAGTGCAAAGATTGCACATGACTATGTGAAGCTCTCACATGGAGCCACTGTGTATATAGTGCTCCTTTGGCTAGGATGTGAAAAGATTGAGGACAAAAAGTGGCCTTGATAATTTATGGAAGAACAAAATTCAGCTTTATAACATTATATTCCACATTTTACAGGAGGAACATGTCTTATGGGAAACCAACATCATGACTAAGAAGGAATGGGTCAAAGTGGATATACAGCTACCGACACAGCTAGAAGAATTAAAGGTATGAGTGAAAAAGGCATTTGCTCCAGGGATTAAACATCCCTGGAACAGTTTTAAGGTTTACCATCAGTCAGGGTTACCATCCGACTGCATAGGCTGGATGCAGCCATCTTCTCTGAAGTGGTGAAAGAGATAGTGGTTGTTAAGCCATGCTGTTGCAATTCATGTCCGAGGACAATTCCTAACCCATTTTATTCACCTGTGAGTGTAACTGAATTTTTTTTCTCTTAAGCATCTGCAAAACGCGGTTCTGAAGAGACTTCAGAGCAGGAGATAGAGAGTCTTTAGGATGTTACATTTCTGGTCATTCTTCTAAAATCACAAAAGCTTTGCAACTCTTTAACCAAATGGTCATGAGATTAATTTTTCTTTAAAATAAGCTTCTACTTAACTTCATTCTTGGAATTTGTCAAACCATTTAAGCTGAAAATTTTCAGAAAATTCATCATGAAATAGTCATACAAAATTTCAGCTTCTGATGTTGAAATTTGTCGTAGTTCGATAATGGAAGCTATCCAGTGCTTTTTACACATAGGACATTGCTGTTTTCTGGAGATAAAAATCAATTTCTCTCTTTCCTCTGTTAATGCAAATATTTTAACTGTTATAACAGCTCATGTTTAAAGGAACACTGGAAAGCAGAGCGAGTTCTGTATGTTTGAATAGCATCCAGCTCTTGGATGCTACACCATCGGAGCCAGCAGGTTTCTGCTCCACAGAAGAATCCACCTGCACTGCTGGGCACTCCATGGAGCCTGGATCAGCCTGTGATTGTTCTGACGGTAGCGATGAAGATCTAGCAGCCTGCTGTAAGTGCATTGCTTTAGAAGGACACTGGGCATTGTGAAAGCTAACAGGTCTATCCAAGAAATGGCTAAAAAAATTAGTTATTATTTATATGACTTCTTTTCACCAGGATATTGAATGATGTACAGGTTAGTGACAGCGTTCATAGCGTTTTCTTCTTCCCATTGTTTTCTGTTTGTCTGACATCAGTATTTATATGACTTCTTTTCACCAGGATATTTAATGATGTGCAGGTTAATGACAGTGTTCATAGCATTTCCTTCTTCCCAGTGTTTTCTGTTTCTCTGTCTGACCTCATCAATGTTTTGAATCCAGACAATAATTTAAGTGGCTGCAGAAATGGACCATTTTGGTATTTTTTTCTTAAGTGTATTCCCTACATACAACATCTATAACATCTACTTCCCTAATCTGAGAGGGACTGAAATCTGCCTTGGGGTTTGTTGTTTGAACACTTCTCTAATTTAGATAGTCTATGAGTTATTGTCAGAAAATTCATTAGGTGACATGATATTTGGATGGTGATTCAAATCACTGTACAAATCTGCTACCGTTCAGGAGCTACAGGTTTGTAATGATATTTTCAATTGAAGGTAACTTTGCTTAGAAGCCACAGTTTCAACTATACATTCTAGAGAAAAAAATAATTAAAACTACTGGAAGATATCTCTAATAATTCTGAAATGTTTTAGAGCTCCATGTGAAAGGAGTTGTATGGAACTTGTTCTTTCTAAAATTAATATTATACAGCATACATCTGTATGTATGTTTGACTCTGACAGTATGTATGGAACTTGTTCTTTCTAAAATTAATAATATACAGCATGCATCTGTATGTATGTTTGACTCTGATAGTAATACTTAGATGTGTGTTATAGATGAAAATTGTGAACATATTTCAGATATTGGTAATCATAACGTTCCCTCTGTGAGGTGGAAATTAATGTTTTTAATGTCACTCCACATAAAGGACAGGTTTTATTTTCAAATTTCGTGAGAAGACTTTAGGAACTGATTGTGACTATAAGGGTTTTTTTAACTCACCGTTTGAACCTTTAATCTTTTCAACCACTTAAAAGGCCATGCAGGAAACATCTCTGAAATCAGTAATATGTGCCAATGTTGAAATTACACTTTAAATAAGAAGGTTTGTACTGTTCTATCTCTGGGTGGAGTCTAAGCCAACCTTAAAGTCTAGAGGGGATCCCTCTCTGACATCCATTTTCCATTTTTACAAGACTTGACCCTACGCTGCTGGCTCTGGGTGTGTGGCAGGAGGCAGAGAGTCGTCTCGTGCTCCTTAGGAAGAGGGATGGAAGGAAAGGGAATAGTACTTTATAAATCGGAATTTATTTCTCACCAATTTTCTGTTCCCACTTCAGTAACAATCTGAGAGAGCTGTGAATCCTAACTGGGAATACAGAAGAATAATTTTAAGATTTAAAAGGATAATGAAAAAATAATTGTCCCAGTTGAAGGGTAGCTGTTTATAGTACTACACAAAGTGAAAATAAAGATAACTCTAAACGCTTATAGGCAATTACTTTTTGCATGCAATGAATTACACTTTAGTATGTTATTTTTGCCCCTGTGCCTCAGACACTGGACATTGGTACTGTGTAGATGAAAGATGAAATCACTTAAATATAGTCAGTGTTTTAGAGTTAAAGAAAAATTGAAGTAGGACTCACTCTTGAGAGTATCATTTCTTTCATGCTTGTGTGGATGTGTTAGAAAAACTGGAGAGTGAGCAGAAGAAAGAAAAGGGAGAATAGCCTGTGTGTCTCACCACTGTTCTTTGTGGCACCTCCAGAATTAGGGTGCTGGGGCAAGGACTGACTGGCTAAAAGAAAGATAGAAAAAAAAATAAATCCATCTTTAAAATAACAATAACTGTTATTAAACTTGGCCCACTTAAATGGCTAATATTGTCTTGGATACTTCATACACTCATTTTCAGGAATGAGGACCCTAAAGGTGGAATGTAGCTCTTCAGCAGTTTGGTTGGCTTAGAAAATTCATCTTTCTGACATTTTCTGCAGTCTTGAACAAAAGAAACCTAAAGGAAAAATCATCCTTTATTTCTGTCTTTTGTTCTTTTTGTACTAGGAGTACCTACCTCCTATTAGATACTTTTCCTACGTGATCTTGAAATTGTCTTCCATGGTATTTAGAGCTCACTACATTTATTCACATTAATTTTCAGTATAAATTCCTACCTGGTACAATACTGCATATTTTAGTCTCTATTCTTTTAGGTATTTTAGCATCTGTCCTTGGACACATCATCAGTATTTTCCTTTGACTCTCATGTCCTGAAAGAGCTGACAGATCTCCACACTGAATGAAAACAAAGGCAGCCAGCTCTTACTCAGCAATGTGAAGCATTTCCCTCTTCTTTGAAGATTTTCTTTGCTTCGTTATAATGGGGAAGGAAAAAACAATGTTTCTCTTTCCTCATGTTAATTTGGCACGAATGGTCTTATAATACCGTAATTTATTATAAGAGCAAATACATATATGTTTTAAAATTATTCTTAAACTTTCTATTTAATCTCTGCCCACTTACATAATTATATATTTAAGTAAATGAAATTTAAAGTTTTGAGAAATTAGGAACTTGACTCGGAAACAGGTACACGCATGAGTAACCACCTTTGAGTAGTTTTTTTTGAAATCAATGAATCTAATGATGTGACAAATTGTGAAATTAACGTTTTTAGTATTCAATTCTACATTTTCATTATCTTCTTTGACACCAATTATTTGAGATCACTTCCAGATTTCTTATTTCACAGTGACTGATAATAAGTTATCGAAACCTAGTTAATATATGCAAAACAGAGAAAGTGGCATACAGTACTTAGATCAGTTAAAGGATTAAAAAAACCCCTTTCATACTTCATTTCCTGCCTAATATAAAGGAAGTTCTGCACGAAATGCCATGCCAAATAACAAATATTTAAAGCACTATATTTAATACTGTTATATATTATTTATATGTAACATACACAGTACATATAAAACATCACAAATGAATCTGTAGCTAGCAATCCTACATACTTGGCAAGAAGTCTAAGAAGTACTTGCTATTTTCAAGTGATACCACACTTTGATACAGTAGTGTTTCTGGCAATTACCTACTCATCAGCATTCATGTAGATTCAAAATGATTGTGGGGTGGAACTTCCTAGAGCTCTTTCTGAAAGAGCATCACCTTCCATATAACTTAATTAGAAACCTCCTTAAAACAGGAGATATACTGGTTGAGATATACTGGTATACTCATATGAAAAAAAAATAAAATTTCAGACTTGGCTTGTTACTAAAATGAATGCAGGCTGTTGACTTCTTTCTAATTTCCTTTCTATTTTTCTGAATTATAAATTGATGAATCTTCAAAAATGAGAATTAACTGGTTTTGTTTTAAGAATATGGAAAATCTTTCTGCAGTTTGAATCCAGTGAAATCTTCCCACTGAAATAAAACACATAAGCTCTGATGGTAAGAGGTGCAGTAGGAAAGGACATAATAAACCAGAAATAGGCTTTGCTGTCTGTTTAACTTGCATAACTGCATTATGAGTTCGCGAACAATATAGGTTGTGCAGGCATTTATTTTCCAACTATAGATAGTGAAACTTTCCCTATAATCTCTTGAAGGTTCAAAAAATATGTAGAAAAATGCTGTGAATAATAAAAATTATGCACTATTTTGATGGGAAAGGAGCGTTTCTCGGAGATTATTATTGTGTGAGCAATAAAAATATAACTGAGAAACTGTCTTACTTGGATTTGGGTTTCAGCCAAAATGTGGAGCTTTTTTTTCAAGCTTGATTAAACATTTACAAGCACCCCTTAAGTTTTCAGAATTAAGTAGGGATAACATTTAAGTGAAACTGTTAACTCGGACAATAGGGTTTAACTCACATTTATAGCCTAGCTGTTCCCTAACATATTAATACTTTTAAAAATGAAGTATGATTTCCAGAAACTGCATACGGCTTGGTAAGTGACTCTGGCCCAGTGGCTCTGCATGACTGGATGTTTCTATAAAACTTGTAATTTCAAAAACACAGGGGCAATGAAAAGCATGGTGAATGTTATCACATTTACTAAACTGGAGCCACATGGTTTTTTTATTCCCATACACCCCACAAAAAAAAAAATCAAAAGCACACCACCATGAACGTTCTTCCTACCTTTATAATTGTGTTCAGATTTGACTGAAGTTTCAACAAATGAACTGGGAATTTACCAGAATTACTGGTACCTTTACTACCGTGGTGCTTCAGCATTTAATTTTGGTTTTGTACAATCTGAAAATTGGAGTAGTATGTATAATCATGTCCGAGGCTGATATGGTAGGATAAATGTGCCATGACATTTGGGAAGTGCCAGATATAGTTCAAAACCAATTTTTACAATTGTGGTAAGTGACCCAAAGAGCTGAGTATAGCACTTTGTGAAACTGTTCTGCACTAGGAAAGAAAACTCTTAGATTATACTATTTTCTTATCAAAATAATTACTCACTCAAGAAATGAAAGAATATGTGAGATTGTTATACAGTTTAAGTTGGCCTAATCCATACTAATGCAGAAAACGGTCTTTTACTTTGCAATAAAAACCTCTAGGAGACCTAAATAATTCATAAATCTCATTTTCAAAAGTAAATTAAGTGGAAGCTTAATTCATCTTTACTTTCGGTATATTTAAAGCACTAAATAAATTTGATTTTTTTTTTCCACACATCCATAATTAACTTTCCAGTAAAATTCACCTGTTAAAAATATATAATATTGCTTTCATAATCTATCAGCAGTCTATGTACAGGTCTCATATTTAATATGATATAGATTATTTTCTCATAGGGGATTTCCTTCTGAGTTCTGATTGTTCTGAGTTGGACTGAAAAGGGCCTGCCTGACCTCTTACCTGCACTCTAGAACTTTTCATCCATCTGAATAACCTGGATTTCGGTGAAACGCACCAGCGCTTCTTTAAGACTCTCTGTACACCCAAATACAAACCAGTCATAGTTTCGATATTAAACTGTTGCATTGAATTTAACTTGAGGATCTTTTATTGTTGTTCTTCTTACAGCAGCTAATTACACTATGTGTGATTTCGAGACTGACCTCTGTGGATGGAAGCCCCTAAGCCGAGCTGACGCTGACTGGAACATAATGAAGGAACAGGCTCCCCTCAAAAAGAGACTCCCTGGCAGAGCTCATACAACTAATAGTGGACATGGTGAGATTTCTTTTATTATTTTTGTCCTTCTGTGATAAGAGGTGGAGTATTTGTACTTGTAAACGGTGACAGACTGATAATAGAAACTGGTTTGAAATGGGTGCTACGTAGTATGCATGTAATACAGGTAACATGTTACAGAAACTGATAAGAGGTGGAGTATTTGTACTTGTAAATGGTGACAGACTGATAATAGGAACTGGTTTGAAATAGTATGCATGTAGTATAGGTAACATGTTACAGAAGGCTGGTCTTTTGGGGATGCTCTTTTTTTAGCTGTGATTTGGTTACTATACCTTTGTAACCTTCTTTTTCTGCTGGGACATCCAATGAGGTATGAGACTTCCTGCAGCCTTATTTTTTTGGGCTCTTTTTTTAGCTGTGATTTGGTTACTATGCCTTTGTAACCTTCATTTTCTGCTGGGACAACCAATGACGTATGAGGCTTCCTGCAGCCTTATTTTTTTTGAGATACTGACCTTTGAACTGAACATTAGACTGAACATTAGGAAGGAATTTTTCACAGAGAGAGTGGTGGGGCATTGGAACAGGCTGCCCAGGGAGGGGGTGGAGTCACCATCCCTGGCTGTGTTTAAGGGACGTTTAGATGGGGTACTGAGGGATATGGTGTAGGGGAGGACTTTGTAGAGTAGGGGAGATGGTTGGACTCGATGATCCCAAGGGTCTCTTCCAACCTCAATGATTCTATGATTCTATGAACTGACATAGCTAACTTTGTTCACACATATCATAAGCATATTTGTACCACGTATTCACACAGGTGCCATTCTTGAAAATATTTGGAAAAAATATGACTGCAGCTTTTTTGCAGAGTGCAGGTAAATTAATAAGTTTTGTCTGGGGAAAAATACAGTGAATGTAATATCCTTTGAACAGTTGTTCTTCTTTTAGCCCATAGTTGCTATAAAATGCATTCAGCTGGAAAAAGTTTATTCCAGTAGAGGATTGTTTTAAAGTATTTTTCCAAAATGAAAGTGTTATTACAGCATAATGTATAAAACTAAAATTGCCTAGCATGTTCGTCATTGTCAAATAATATTGGTAAATATTTGTTACTTCAGTTTTTTAAAATTTATCTATTATACTGCTTCCAGTGGAGATTAGATTACTTTAAAATCTGGGTTTACAGTTCAATACCCCCTTAGCTTAAATTTTTTTAATGATTTGTATCCTCTTACAGCTACTTCTCTCCACACTTCTCTCATATGTTCACATTAGAGGAATATGAAATATTAGGTGTTCCACCTCAAGCATTCAAAGGTAGAGGAATTCCAGGATTAAAATTCACCCTAGTGGGGTGTGAGTATGTGTGTGCAAGCTATATAATAATTCTAACTGCATAATCATATGCCTTTCTTTCCTTTGGTCCCCAAGTGATGAAGTGCACCAAAGTTACTATTCACTTTCTCAGCAACTATTTGATATTTAATTTTATTGTCTCTCTGGAGTGGTGTTGGATCTGCATCACTGTATTGTCTGCTAACATTACTGTGTCACAGCTCCTGAACTCTCTCAGCTCCAGAGAAGGGCACTGATATGCCTGTCTCTTTCCCACGTGGGCTATTTTAGGTGCTGCTGAGACCTGAGGTGTAATGTGGTAATAATGAAGGGTGCTGGTAGAAACATCTGCTCTAAGCACCATGTTAAATTAGCCCGCGTGGAACTGTGTGCTGCTGCACTTAAGCTGCTTCCGTACCTGAGTCATTACAAGTCAGGTTCTCATCTTTATATGTTGCTGCGAGTTGAAGCCTCAAGCAGATCTTGAGGTTACCATGTGGAACCTCTCAAACCCCATAATGATGCCTTCCCCACATCAGCTAGTGCAAAGGTCTTTCTGATGTGGTTTTGTGCCAATCTATCACTGTGCCTGCTGCAGCCACATTACAGCTTTGGAATTAGGCTTCCAGATTTTGAGCACGTTTTTTTTGCCAACCTTAGATCGAGGTCCTTCAGGTCGCAACGGTTGCCTCTGATCACAGAATCACAGAATCTTCTAGGTTGGAAGGGACCTTAAAGATCATCTTGTCCAACCGTCAACCTAACTGACAAAAATAGACACCCACACAACAAACAAGGAGCATCATCACTAAACCATCCCTCCCAGCACTACATCAACCCGTCTTTTGAACACCTCCAGGGATGGTGCCTCAACCACCTCCCTGGGCAGCCCATTCCAATGGCTGATGACCCTTTCAGTGAAAAAATGTTTCCTAATATCCAGCCTGAACCTCCCCTGGTGCAACTTGAGGCCATTTCCTCTTGTCCTGTCGCCTGTGACTTGAGAGAAGAGACCGCCCCCCACCTCTCTACACCCTCCTTTCAGGGAGTTGGAGAGAGCAATAAGGTCTCCCCTCACTTAATAAGGTCTCTCCCCACTGTGATACCACAGTGTTCATCTCTCTTCTCTCCTGGGGAGGGCAGCAGTAAATTTTGATTAATGAAGATCTTCACAAGGCTGCTGTAGAGCCTCAGCTGCAAATTAAAAGAGGATCCTTTGAAGTCCTCTTGCATCCCAATGAGGGGAGCTTCCCTCGTGCCGCGGAGAGGTTTGTGCAGGGAGCTGTAATGTCACCTCTTTGTGCCAGCCTGGCTGAAGTGATGCGATTATTCACGTGGGGCTGGACTTAACCCTCTGCTTCATTATGTATCCATGGGAAATAAATGGCTACGGAGTATGACTGTGGCAGCACAATAGCTGATTTTCCAAGATGTAAGGCAATATGTGTAATATCAATGCGCAAACAAGACTGAGCCTTTAGTGCTGCTTTGCATAGACTTTCATGAAAAAGTCTCAGTATTCAGCGAAGGCAGCACTGACGGCATTCAAAATATGCTGCTTTAGGGCCCCTTGAAGATGTTTATCCTTCCCTACCTTTGTCTGAAGCACATCTGCTGTAGTTCAAATCCAAAGGCAGTTCGTTTGCCAGAGTTTAGATTAGATCTTTAATTAAGCTTTCATCCCCACTAGCGCAGACAACAATGTCAAGTCTGTGGACCCCATGAGAAAATGTAGCTCATTCCATTGGCTCCCATGGTCTTGCAACGTTGTTAGCGTGCTCAAAACCGGCTGGGCCGCGCTCACAATGAATACTGTACCCTAAAGGAAATTAATTTTTGTTCTAAATTCTGTTTGAACCATTATTTAAGCCAATTAAAACGTGTCCTTTAGGGATCCCAGCTGAGATCTATGCTGTTTGATCTCCAGGCCGCTCTGTGTTGCCGCTCCTGCGCTCCCCGTGCTCTCCCCAGCCCATGCGGAGGGGATGGGAGGTAGCTGTAGTGTTTGGAGGATGGAGGTCTTACAGTTTTTCCTAAAAAGGGCAGATGAGAAAAAATCCATCCAGCGGGTCTGCACAGCAATGCCCTCAGAGAAGCAACATCTGAACTCCCTTTGCAGGGCTCCGTTATTTACTTCCTCAGGCTGAAGTGCTTGCAGGCACCGTGACAGGGTGGCCTTAGCACCTTAGCAATGGCTGCCCAAATATCATTTTTTCCTTCCCCTTGGATTCAGTCATGTTAATTTTACTGTGGAGGAAAGAGGAAGGAGTGTTTAGCAGTTCTGTTTTGTCTCTGCCTGCGTAGACATTGGTTGTCGCAGCCTGTCACAAGGCCCTCCTCGTTATCCACAGACTGAACTGATGTCAAAGCTGTTTTGTTTGTTTAAATTTATAAATAAGCTATATGTGCCTCATAGAGGACATAGTTACCTCTCTAAGGGAGGTATTTGCCATTGGAACAGGACATATTTCTTATATTTCTTTGATTTTTGTTTACAGGAGCATTCCTTTACTTCAGTGGCTCACATCAGATGAACACAAAGATGGCCATGTCTCATCTGGGGAGCCCTTTGCTTTTCAAGCTGTCCCCTGGGCCTTCCTGCTGTCAGGTAACAGATTGATATGAACTGTCCCCACCTTTTTTTAAGCTATCACTCACCCCATGTGCAGATCTGGTATTCGTCATGCTGTAAGTATTGCTGCTGAAAAACTGGCTCCATTGCAATACCAGTGGAAGGAGTCAAAGACTAGTCCTTTGGGAGGAAATTTGCCAAATTTTTGTATCTGATTATTATTCTTTCTAAAGCATCCACCAGGTAACTCAGATTTAAGACTTTGCTTCAGATTTTTGTACACTGTGAGAAACCAAGCCAGACAACAACGTCAGGGTCACATCCACTCTCACTCAAAGCAGCCTTTTGAGCAAAAAAACTGGCCAAGAGTCACACACTGTCATATGTAGGCAGGAAAGACTCACACATCTAGTGTCCCATAACAGGAGACCTGTAGTCTGAAGTGTCTATGTAGATTAATTATGTTGATGTGGCCAGAGAGAATTAACTACTGTGCTCCAGAAACATACTAAATTTCAATTGGTGGTTTCAAGATGATACGCCTTGAGCTGATGAGCACAGTACTGGAGAGTTTACCTTGGAGTGGGGTTTTTTTTTTGTCAAATGTCTTGTGATTCTGTAGAGGAATGTGGATGCAACCAGCCAGAGCAGTGGTTGATCTGAGAAACTGGAAGGCTACCTGGAAAAAAATGGGTCAGAATGGCTAAAAAGTAGAACAGTCTTAGATGAAAAATGAAAATACGGTTTTATAACAAGAATGTTGTAATTCTTAATAAAATACGTATTTTTATAACAAAATTTGAAGAAATATATTAAATATACATAACTATATTATTAAAGAACATAATGAAAGAAAAAATTCCTAACTATTTTTATTTATCCTTTTGGCCACCAAATAAAGTGAATAGATGCTGCAGCATTTTATAAGTTTTTGTTTGTTTGTTTGTTTTCTTTTTTCTGAAGCTTTTTTTTTGGTTTTCTATTCTGTAACTTTTCAAAGCTTATGCCATGCTGGTTAGTGTAGTTATGGTGTTATGTTTTTTCTGTTACCTCATAGTGCCTCCTGATTTAAGACACAGAGAAGTAAAGGAGGGAGAGCTTGCCAAAATAATTTTATTGTGTCCAGTGGCAAAAAGAGGCTTTAAAGAAACAAAATAAAATTTAGGCTGGTTGCTTAATCTTTCAGACTCAATGTAGAATAGAAACTGTAATTTCACTTAAAGCTTTTTCCAAAAACAACGTGTGGAGGAACTGCATTTAGAAGGCCCAACAAATAGCAGAATTTTATTGCAACAGGAGCTAGGCTTCTTAGTCTTTTTCTAGTGTAAGGGACCTGAAACAAATGTTGGCTTAGATAAATCTGTTTTACTTGAGACTGTAGCTGACACAGAATCTGCACGCTGATGAGTCACCAGATCTCAGCTGGTTAAGAATTCTCTTAACAATTTAAGAACACCACCTTGCTGTCACTTAATGCACACTCTCAGTTTTTAATCTTCACGTGGCTTCTTAGTGTTGTAAAGAATCCGAAATTAAATAGATACAGAATGAAATTAGACAAAATGCTGCTGCTGGGAACACAGAAGGTCTCTCAGCATCCCATCGGAGCCCTGGGTGTTGCATTATTCCTGGGAAACCAACAGCCTTTGTACACACAGTGGATTCATTCAGGCAATTCCATATCTCTTTTGTAGACTTTGATACCGAGTAGATAAGGACCTTCCAAATTCAGATTAATTTATCTTGGAATCCCTCAAAGTGAACTGGGCACAACTGGTGTGTGAATCGATGAATCAGTCTGGTTAGATCTATTGCAGAGTTTGGTCTGCATTAAAAACAAATACAAATGCAGCAGGGATGCACATACATTTCTCTAGTTCAAAGTCAGAAAATAAACTACTTATTTTGAGTATGCATGTGTTGAATGTATTTGAAGTTCCCAGACTCAACAAAAACTAGAGCAAATTCTTATCCAGCTATACATGTCTGAAAAGAGAATGTTTCTGAAGGCTGGAAGCCTGGCTTTCTGCCACGTTTTCCCTGCAGACTTTTATTTCTGGGAAAAAGCAAGGAGTAGGAGTTGCTCATTAGGATGTGTATTGGTGTGTTATGCTCCCTGCGTATAAATGTGAGATGTTGCCCTCTGTTGGATGTCCCACTGAGAGGATAAAAGGATCTACATAAAGGCATCTATGTTTATTAATAGCTTTACAAGTTCTTTGGCTCCAGTTGTTTGAAAAAGAGAGAAAGTAAGTTGGAGTTGAGGGATAACAGTTTTATATTGTGCCTTACTGGCTAATTGAAGCTTAGAAGTAACTTCTCTCTGCAGCTTCTTGTAGCTGAGTCATTCTACACGTCAGCTAAGAAACATGTTCATTTAGCTTAAGTTTTGGAGTTGTAGAAGTAAATTTCTAGTCCCAGCCCTCTGTTTACAGCTCTTTAATGGACAGAGCAGTCATTATAAAGTAGGACATATAGACATAGCAAGGGAGGGTAATTTTATTTCTTATGTAATGAAAACAAATTTTTTTGAAAAGCTGTTTTATAAACATAGACCTTACTTCTAGATTGTTTAGGGCATAGTTCTTCAAACAACTCATTTTGAAAAGTGTTTGTATACCTGCTGCTTTGTATTCCTTAAGCTTTCTGGTGAGAGGAAAAAAAAAGTTATGTGAAAGCATTTCAATTTATAATTAAGTCTTGAGATAATTTTATATAATACATGATTTTCTTGAGGGGGGGTGGAAGGGAAGAAACACTATGGGAAATTAAGGGACCGAGTCCATCAGCCTTGAAGCCAGAAGACATGAAAAAGTAAGAGTGTCTTGTAACAAGAATATTTCCACCAGTAACCACTGGTCTACCTGGCTCTATGTAACACAAGCAAAAAAGATACAGCAGATGTTGTGTCTTAGGTGAATGTGCCAGTTTTATGGATTAAGTTCAGGTCCAGAAGTGGTAGTGAATCCATATGCATGATGATTTTCAGATTATTAGTCAATGATTTGAGTGTAAGGAGTTCTCAAATTCATCAATCCTGTTCTTCAACTCCCTTGTCACACTAAGGGTGTGCTACACCCTTAGTAAATGTGTGCAAAATGCACATTTTACAGACACAGATTTAACAAAGATGCTAATATGATAATTTATTGAAGAAAGACTCCTCTCAGCGTCTGGTTACTCTTAAACTACTACTTTCCTTGAAGGTTATAAATAAATAAATTTTATAAAAACAATGTCTTGGGGGCAAACAAGGAGGAAAGGTGGAGATGCACCCATGGAAGGAAGTTGTCCATGCTGGAGGTGGTACGGCTCTGAGAGGACTGCAGCTGTGGGTGACCCATGGTGGGACATGGACACCCCCAAGAGACTGTGGCCGTGGGTGACACATGTTGGAGCGGGGACACCCCAGAGGGACTGTGGCCCGTTAAAGCCCTGAGCTGGAACAGAGCAAGAAGAATAAGCAGCAGTGTGTGGAGGAGGGGAACTTGTAGGGAGCAGAAAAAACCCCACAGAGCAAGAAGAATAAGCAGCAGTGTGTGAAGGAGGGGAACTTGTAGGGAGCATCAGAAAAAAACCCTGTTGATCACATGCCCAGCCTCCAGCTCCAAGGAATTGGGCAAGACTGAGTATAACCTGCAACAAAAAAATAGGGAAGTGAAAACTGGGAAGAGGATAGGCTAAATCCAGTTTTATTTAAACTGGACTGGGTAAGTGGGAGGAAAGGTGTTTGCTCGAGTGTGTGTTTAAGTGTTTGTTTTCTTTTTCCTTTTTTTTCTCAGTAGTCCAAACAGTGATTAGAAGGTTTTGGTTTTGATTCACAGTAAACTAAATTAAGTAAAAATTACACCACCGCCCTCAGGCTGTTTTGCCTGTTACAATCCCTAATATAACGCTTTACCACAACCTGCAGAGCCTCTTGTGTCAGCTATCTTGCTCAAATAAAATACTTTAATTGTTTCATGTCTAACTGAGAGGTGGCTAACACAGCATCTGTGTTTGTCCTGAGGCTAAAGATGGGTGTTCTTGTATTCATTATTTTCTTGCAAAAAAACCTTTTCATTTGGCTACTAGCCCAAAATGGTCTGTATTCTTAAACTCTGTTGAAAAGTTGATATAACACTGAAAAATAAAAGGAAACTTTCTCTCTGTGCTGTGATGATCCAAGATTCACAGTGTGAGATCGTATGAAGATGGGTAGAGAACTGGGTGGAAAAAGCTATTTTTTACAGCTTCTCTTTTACCTTCATGAAGATTTGAGTATTATTCAAGGGTTTTGCAGGGAAGTGGAGAGTCTGCAGTTGAAGAAATTTTAGACTTTTGCTATGTAAAGAAGCATGAAGGACTCATGGGAATGAAAAAAAATTAGTCTTTGAAAATCTTTTTTTTTTCCCTGCAGTTTTTGTCTGGGGACTACTTTAATATATAAAATTAAGTGCATCAGGTTTACTTTGTATTACAAGGGAAGTATAGTGAACTGGAGTTCTCACTGTTTTCTGGTGGTTTTTTTTCTGCTTGGCAAGCAGATTTTTGTAGCCTCATCCACCTACAGTTGTTGTTCTTCCTTTCCATATATTTGTCAGTCCACTTGTTTCAGGAGATCAATAGATTATTTTAAACATCTGTCTTCAGATAATTTTCAGTCGTGTTGCTTGTGGAAATAGAGGATCAGAAGGTTTCTTTCATATAAGCACCTTGACTGTTGCACTTCTGAGATTAACATACTTATGAAGTATGGGGAAGGAAATATTGGGGAAGGAAAATAATCTTGAGACGTTTCTAAGTCCTTACTAAGCTAAAAAAAGTTAAGGGAGGTCATATCAGTTGGTCTGCATAAGTTGAGAGATAGAAGTTAAAAGTAAGTTTTAAAAATAAGCTTTACTTTTAATTATGGCTTTATCTTTGGACATAATACTGCTCCTCAACATGCCATAGTTTCATACATCTCCTCCTTTTATGCCAAGACTGTGTTTAGACCTGTTGTGTTATTCTGTTATAACGTACGTATATGACTTGGCACTGAATTTATTGTAGATTGGTGATACAGTTTTTAAAGTGCTTCATTAAAAACTCTTTCAACAGGTAAGATTTTGGTACTGGTTATCTCAGGATTCCCAGCTTTCTGTCTTTAAGAGAACTGCATCAGATGGAAGTTTGGAAAAACTGCGTGACATTTCAACAATGCCTGAAATGCAGTGGACAAAAGTGAATATACCCATAGAAAGTGCAGCTGACGACTTAACTTTTCAGGTAATTAGAAATTGCATGTACATTGCTTTCAAAAGGTTGCTCTAATATGGCCAGTAGAATTAATTTACTTTCATAATTGAATATAAAAAGAGAACTTCTATTCTTTAATGCTTATACATTAAAAAACCCAGACATTTATCTCTTTCAACAGATGTAGCTATGAAAGAAGATCACCGTTGTTTTGGTATTGTATATATGAGAATCACCTTTTTGTAATAGAAATCAAGTAGCAATAGCAGAGTAGCTTTTATAAAATGAACTTGCTATAAAAACTGCTGATCAGAGTGAGGGCCTAATTATGTTGGCTAAAGGCAGAACTGCAGATACTTCGATTTGCAGCATTGATCACAGAAACAATTAGCGGTTTTTGAGTTTCATTTTATTTTTACATAGTCTCAGACTGTTCCACTTTACTAAAAATTAAAAGGGAGCTGTTAAGGGAACCAGCGACTCAAATATAATGACTCAGCAGATCAAAATTCCAGTTTTGGTCTCTTCAGTTTATGACCCATCTATAAAATGGTCTAAAAGAGAGGTCAATAATGACTCAGCAGATCAAAATTCCAGTTTATGACTCATCTATAAAATGGTCTAAAAGAGAGGTCGTTCAACTCTCATTATTGGCAAGTTACAACTGAACTTTCCTTTATTATCTCCTGAATATTTCCTTGTATTTACAAACGTATCCTTATGGTCATTCAAGTAGTGATGGCTTTTATCATTTTAGATTGAAACAAGGTTATCTGGCTTGCTTCACTTTCTGTAAGTAAAGGTAGTTACGGCTTTGATGGTTGAAGAGTAAATTTCTGACTTTGATCAAATCTCAATTGTAGTTTTTGCTGGCTGGTATTCAGAGTTGGCTGTAGATGGTATTTACCTCCTGAGCAGATGTAGTAAATTGTAAAGGGATATATATACACCTGTGTGTTTTTATTATGCTTTAATGAGCTAATTTACTTTGTTGTCTTCAAAGATTATTTTACGAGCTACCATCCTTACAACAAACGCTACTGTAGCTGTTGATGACATCAGCGTAACAAAGGGATGTGGAGTTGTGAATAAATCCTTCCCAGGTGTCAGCCAGGAAAGTGAAGGCAAGTTTGATTGTTTTCAATGCATTTTACCCGATGTCTGTTATGTGTAACTGTGATTCATTCGACTGACCACTTGAAGATACCTTCAAGAAGGTAGGGGAAAATCTGAAGAAAAAGTCTATCTGCTGTAATCAATCATCTATAACAAAGCCTCTCATCCTATGTTACACACTCGCTGCTATAAGTAGTTTACACTACTTCTGTGAGGTAATCTGGGGTGGGAATTTCTAGATAGTAATTACTACATAGTACCTGCCCACATTAACACTTGGATGCAGAGAGAGGAGCAAAGCATCTTACACATTCCACCGAAAAACAAATCCCCCTGCATTATCTCTAGGGCAAGAGGGGGCTCCCATCCTTACTGTCAAGTCCTAAGTGCACACCAAACTTCTCTGCAAACCTGCACTGTGTGATCTTGAAGTGCAAATGGATGGAAACAAACTAACTGTAACCTTTTATCAAACTGCTGCTTCTGGTCCTCTTGGATATTAATGACTACTTTTCTAAAATGGCACAGGCACATACATAGCCTGTGGTAATACTGAGGGTTATACCCAGTAGATATCTGAATTTCTTCTTTCTTGGAAAATTTAAAGGCATAATAGGGAACTTCAGTGTTGTGTTTTTAAGACTTCTCTGGTCCCTATTTGCAGTCAGGTTGATGTTAGCTAGGTATTTGAACAAACATTAATTTGCTTTAACTATTTTCCCGAAAACTCCCCTGCTTACTTATCAGTCAGGAAGATATTATTTTTAGAAAGGAGGCCTTTTTAAAAAAAGGTCGGTCTAAAACATTAATTTGCTTTAACTATTTTCCCGACAACTCCCCTGCTTACTTATCAGTCGTGAAGATATTATTTTTAGAAAGGCGGCCTTTCTAAAAAAAGGTGGTCTGGATAGCAGTATGAGTATTGAAATAAGCTAAGTGAAACAAAAAAATGAAAGCTCCAGTTCATTCCTCTTGTGCTCCCTCCAGAAATCTACTGAAGAAAAAAAAGCAACAGTTGTCCTTGGTTTCTCCATTCATTGAAATTTGGGGTGTTTTCTAATGTGTGGTTTGAGGTGCAGGCCACTAGTGGTACAGCATGAAGCTTCTGGCTTCTTGGAACTTTCATTGTGAGCTGAATGCAGAGAAACCACTGCTACTGCAGAATTTTTTTTGGTGCAAGATCTGCTCCTGACTGTGGGGCAAACAGCGGGCTGATGTACATGGAACTGGAACCTGGCCGGGTAACGTTAAGGGGGTTTTAATACTCCTTCACACGTGTGTTTAATTATTGTGGGAAGTAAAATATGATTTAATAACATCAGACATTAATAAGTCATGGTATAATCTAGCTCACTTCATAGGTGATAATACGGTCCATGTGCTATGTATGTCAATATATTCCAAGATGATGAAAAATACTGTTTAGTATTTAATATGTGTGTGTTTTTACTTACATTTTCCTTTCTGAATTTTAAGGGGAAACAGAATTTGCAGATGTTAATTCTTCACCTTTTCACTGTCCACTGGGATTTTTTTCGTGTGGCGATGGACAATGTATTTCATCTGACAAATTTTGTGATTTCACACCTGACTGTTCAAATAACCGTGATGAAGCAAAGTACCGTAAGTGAAACTTTTAAAAATGACTGTTCAAATAACCGTGATGAAGCAAAGTGCCGTAAGTGAAACTTTTAAAAATCTGGGTTGTAGGCTCCTGTCACTATGTGTGTTTGTCCTATTTGCCAGGCTTTCATGACTTCATAAATGTAATTTAATTAACAGTAAAAGGTCTTGAGAAATAGTTACTTCATTTTTATTCTGACTTTTGCCTTTTATTTTCTGTAGCAAATTCCCTCTTAGCATTAAAACTAGAAAAAAGGTCTTTGATTAATTATTTAGCAGAAAGAGTTGCTTAAAGTGCAGTATTTTATATCTCTTAAGATGCTAGATATCAGGAGTGCAGTATTTTATATCTCTTAAGATGCTAAATATCAGGTACAGTGTTATACAGTGTTATACTGAATAAAATTTTAATCTGTAAGATATTGGAAGCTGATTCAGGAAACCCCTATAAAATAAAACAGACAGAACTTGTGTGCACACTTTTGTACGCAGGAGGTCACATACAAAATTATGCTAAAATACGTGAGGAAAATATGTTACACTTGTACAAATTTGGTAATTCTGTGGCTTGAATGTATAAGATGCCTCTTCTTACTGTAATTAGACTTGAGAGACAGAGAGATAGAAAACATCAAAACGTCAAAAACACAGGGGTCACAGACTCACATTCAATAGTTTTGATGTGAAGATGCCACAGCTGGACTAGAAAATAAAGCATCTGTGCACAAATATGGTCAAAGATGTAATTTAGTCTATGTCAATACATTCTGTTCAGATTTTCTGTGACTCCTGTCTGGGCTATGTGCCTGGTTTTTCTCTGCATGGAAACTAATGTGGGAAAATAGAGGGAGATGGTGCATCTTGGAGTCCCTCTCCAGTGTACAGTCAGGAGAAAGCCTCTAATTTGTACCTTCAAAAATCGTTGTGACTCATTCAATTACCTGCTCTGCATAAGAAATCATGGTCATACTTTGCATCTTTGAAAATGAGTCTCTTGCTTTTCCGTTGAACTATCAACTGCTATAAAAGCTGTGATGTATTTCCAAATGGAGTTGCCATGAGTAATATTTAGTTCAGTTGGGACTTTTTTTTTTTAAAAAAAAGAACACGATGGTTTCTAGCATTCTCACAAATAACAAATATTGTAGACAAGATCCTTTTATTTTCTGACTGTGCTGTGTTATTGCAATGGCTTCAGCTGGGATAGAGTTGACTTTCTTACTAGCAGCTGCTGTAGTGTTATGTTTTGGGTTTGAGATGAGAATGGTGTTGAAAATCCACTAATGTTTTCAGTAGCTGCTGAGCAGTCAAGGCCTTTTCTGCTCCTCGTACTGCCTCACCAGTGGCTGGGCTGGGAGTGTGGAGAAAACTGGGATGGGACACAGTCAGAGCAGCTGATCCCAACTGACCAAAGGGATATCCCATACCATACGAAGTCATGCTCAGCATATAAAGCTGGGGGAAGAAGAAGGAAGGGGGGGACACTTGGAATGATGACATTTGTCTTCCCAAATAACTGTTATGCATGATGGTGCCCTGCTTTCCTACAGATGGTTGAGCACCTTCCTGCTGATGGGAAGCTCTGAGTGAATTCCTTGTTTTGCTTTGCTTGCACCCATGGCTTTTGCTTTACTTATTAATCTGTCTATATCTGATCTGACAAGCTTCCTCATTTGCACTCTTCTGGTTCTTTCCCCCACCCCACCGAGAGGGTAGTGAGTGTATGGTCCTGCTTGTTGGTTACAGTTAAACCACAACAGTTATGCGTCACAAAGCATAAATTTCTCGGTGCTAATGTAATCCATGATCCATTCATATACTTTAGATTTTTGTTAGGAAATCTGAGAGGTGTTGCTCATATAAATAAAATTCAATTTAACTTTTAGCAGATAAAATCAATAATTACAGCTTCTATTCCTAGTCATGCAATATCTCTACAGTTTTAGTATCCAGACTTTCTTGGCTAAAGCACAGGTGTCCAGCGTTTTAGTTGTTTAGAAAGATGTGTCCAAAATAAACAGAATTTTAAGTTAGGAAGTTGCACTCTCTTTAATTACGTAACTTTTAGCTAAACCCAGAAATAACTATTAGATGTTCACTGGGCAGAATATCTTTCCTCTTGAGGGCCAGAGTGAAGATGGGGGAAAAAATTCTGCTGTTACCATAGAATAGTTGAGGTTGGAAGGGACATCCCGTTCAACGTCCCTGCTTAAAGCAGAGTCCACTGGAGCAGGGTGCCCAGGACCTTACACGGTTGGGTTCTGAATATCTTGAAGGATAGATACTACACAACTGTTCAGGGCAACCTCTTCCAGTGTTTGGTCACCCCTACAGTACAACAACAACCACCAGTGTCTATTGCTTCTGCTTATTTCACTGGGCACCACTGAGAAGAATCTTTATTCCCTCCCTGCCCATGTTATTTCTATTAAAATTCAAATTACACACTCTCCCTTTTTGATTTACTTAATGTTTTCATACTTTGAAATGTGCTTATACATCATCTGCATTATTGGGTTATGATAGTTTGGATTGCTCTGTCATTACCTTTAAACTTGGGTACTGGGATTTTGTTCTCTGACTAAAGAGTAATGCTTCCAAATAGTTTAATTATAAGCATTCTAAACAGATTTAGTTTCATGTAACCTCTCTTTCAATCCTCTGGGATAGCAGTTACCTGCTAACTTTTAATCAAGAAAACTAAAATCTACTGTTTTCTCTTCAAATATAGGCATTTATATTTCAAAACATCTTTTTATCTATTCAGCCTGTGTTTTTATTTCAATGTTATATCTAAAAGTGAAGACAAATCTAGACTTGCGTATTTAACCAGTCCTAGATTATCCTTAATCACAAACTTCCTATCTTTCTGTTTTCCCTCTAATTCTATGACTGAAGAAACTTCCATTATATCCAAATCTCACTTGCCCAGACTATGCATTATCAAAGCCATGCTAAAGGTTAAGCTATGGAGCCGTTATAAGTAATTTATGGTGATCTTTGCTATAAATATATTGCTTGCTTATTAATCATTATTGTACCCCTGAGTTGGTTCCCTGTGTGTTAGTGCTGCAGCTTGTTGCATGGGAAAGAGAACGCAGGTACATAAATGTGTCTGCAAGTAGAAAAGGGCAAGAACGTTTTTCTGCCGGAGACCACACAGGTTTTCAGAATTTCTGTAGAACCCAAAAGTCATTAATCCAACTTTTTTACTTCTGCCAGCGAATATCTATGTAATATTTTGGAGAAAAAGTATATCTCATGTAGTTACTCCTATCTCTTTTCTTGCAAATTATGCACTGTGAGAAAAATTATTGCCTGAACTCCAGTGGCAGAGAACTACAGGGTAAATAACAAGATGGCCTGAATGATGGCCGTCAGATCTTGGTTTTGTTTAATTCAATAAAATAAGGAACTTTCCTCTTTACTTACATAGAAAGAGCATTCAAACGGACATAAAAAAACAAGCACTTGACACCATGAGGATCATGAAAAATGCTTAAGAAAAACTAGCAATAAATTCCTCAAAAACCTGAGGAGCATAAAGCCTCCAGAGTAGGTAGAGCCACCTGATGGTTAAGAAGAGCACGTAAGAAAATAAGAAATAGGAGAAAGGCAGATAATAAAGTAGAAGGGAAGGCAGATTAGTTTATCTGTGTTCACTGTGAAAGAAACTACAGAGGTACCTAAGCCATAGCCTTCTTTCTGAAAGATCTGTCTGAAACAGAAATGCCAGTCAAAGAGGCTATGGGACAATTAGGTAATCAAAGTGTTGTCAAGAAACAAGTGCGTTTCACCCAGGCTCTACCAGCTTGCTCTATCCTTGTATATTTCCTGGGTGTTAAATATTTGGTTTGAGATTCAGTTGAAGGTTTCAGGGTTACATTATCACAATGTATTCATCCATGCTTAAGTTAAATGTATGGTCTGTTGCATCTTTTATGTTTTGTCTCTGCTACAAGTTACAGATTCAAGAAGTCTGGGCTCAGACTTAACAGTTTGTCTTGTTTATTTGCCTCTTTTGGTGTAACCATCTGTGTCCAAGGTTTGTCATATTCTTTGTTGCTGTTCTCCTGGGAATGTGGGACAGTTTCTTCTAACAAGCGAAAAACAAATCAGAAATAGCTCTCCTTGCCATTATGTTAGCTCAGTGGATTCTCAGTGATTTCCATCATGCCTAGGTCCTTGAATGTTTGTATAGATTTTATCTTCGTTTTATTCTATCAAAAAATTTCTTCCTTCTGTTTTTTTTTCTCATAATGGATCTAGATCATTTTATCGTTGACATTTTTGTTACACATATACAGTATGTATAGCAAACATATTTTCTTTGGTCTCTTAAATGTTATTTGGTCTTCCATATTTGAGGAATAATTATTTTGTTTAAGCAGCATTAAAAATTGTGCTTTGCATAATAATCCACAAAACTGTATTTTTAGAAGCCCTAACCAACAGTAACATTAACTTGCCTGGTTAATAGTTTTTTCATTCTTCTAACAAATTATGTAGAAGTTAATGTGACACAGTTCTTAAAGAAGAACAAAAAGGGAAAAAAACCCAAACAAAACAAAGAAATTCCCATCTCTTCCATCAATAAGTATTTATGTAATCCTGTTTTCCAAGAGACTTCATTTGATTCTGGAATGTATGTTTTCTAAACCATAATGCTATTGCCACTGGGGGTTATGACAAAGATGTTATAAAATAATGGTAGAATTCTGACAGACATGTCTAAATATTTGTTTACTTATTCTGTGGATATAATTAGTAAATTATTGCTTAAAAATTCTTGAAATAATTTTCTTAATGTTTTCCATTAAAAGCCTGTTCTAATTGCAGAGCTTAAAAACATAATTTTGTGATTTAATGAGGATTTTTTAAAGTGCAGAAGAGAGAAATATGATGTTTTTTCATTCTAACATAATACATATTTGTCAATTTACATTCATTCAGACATGACACCCTTCCAAACAGGAAGGATTTTGTTATTGTTTGTGTACTTGCTGAGATGCAGGAAAAAAGGGATTTGATTTCTGGCTCCAACATTGATTCCCTAAAAGATCTTGCAGAAGGCTTGTTGCTACTTCATGTGCTCTGTGTTCCTGCTCTGTAGGAGGAGGAATGTGAGGCCTCTTGTCATTGTGCTCTGTGTTCCTGCTCTGTAGGAGGAGAAATGTGAGGCCTCTTGTCAGTGCCTCCTCTCCTGCTGTGTGCTTTGGCCTCCGTGCCTTCAGAGGGAAGGACTTATTTTACCAAATACATTACATACAGTGATGGCTGATTGTTCCTGTGGGAATGCTGTTTTACCCATTATGAAACCAATGCCCCATCTTGTACTCTATCTCCCCACACCCCTTTCATAGACTTCTTCCTAGAACATCAGTGACATATTGGAAACCTTTTGTTTCCTTTTCGTCCTGCAAAGCTTGTTTAGTAATGTCATATATGGAGATAAAATGAAGTAGAACTACAGGGTAAATAACAAGATGGCCTGAATGATGGCCGTCAGATCTTGGTTTTGTTTAATTCAATAAAATAAGGAACTTTCCTCTTTACTTACATAGAAAGAGCATTCAAACGGACATAAAAAAACAAGCACTTGACACCATGAGGATCATGAAAAATGCTTAAGAAAAACTAGCAATAAATTCCTCAAAAACCTGAGGAGCATAAAGCCTCCAGAGTAGGTAGAGCCACCTGATGGTTAAGAAGAGCACGTAAGAAAATAAGAAATAGGAGAAAGGCAGATAATAAAGTAGAAGGGAAGGCAGATTAGTTTATCTGTGTTCACTGTGAAAGAAACTACAGAGGTACCTAAGCCATAGCCTTCTTTCTGAAAGATCTGTCTGAAACAGAAATGCCAGTCAAAGAGGCTATGGGACAATTAGGTAATCAAAGTGTTGTCAAGAAACAAGTGCGTTTCACCCAGGCTCTACCAGCTTGCTCTATCCTTGTATATTTCCTGGGTGTTAAATATTTGGTTTGAGATTCAGTTGAAGGTTTCAGGGTTACATTATCACAATGTATTCATCCATGCTTAAGTTAAATGTATGGTCTGTTGCATCTTTTATGTTTTGTCTCTGCTACAAGTTACAGATTCAAGAAGTCTGGGCTCAGACTTAACAGTTTGTCTTGTTTATTTGCCTCTTTTGGTGTAACCATCTGTGTCCAAGGTTTGTCATATTCTTTGTTGCTGTTCTCCTGGGAATGTGGGACAGTTTCTTCTAACAAGCGAAAAACAAATCAGAAATAGCTCTCCTTGCCATTATGTTAGCTCAGTGGATTCTCAGTGATTTCCATCATGCCTAGGTCCTTGAATGTTTGTATAGATTTTATCTTCGTTTTATTCTATCAAAAAATTTCTTCCTTCTGTTTTTTTTTCTCATAATGGATCTAGATCATTTTATCGTTGACATTTTTGTTACACATATACAGTATGTATAGCAAACATATTTTCTTTGGTCTCTTAAATGTTATTTGGTCTTCCATATTTGAGGAATAATTATTTTGTTTAAGCAGCATTAAAAATTGTGCTTTGCATAATAATCCACAAAACTGTATTTTTAGAAGCCCTAACCAACAGTAACATTAACTTGCCTGGTTAATAGTTTTTTCATTCTTCTAACAAATTATGTAGAAGTTAATGTGACACAGTTCTTAAAGAAGAACAAAAAGGGAAAAAAACCCAAACAAAACAAAGAAATTCCCATCTCTTCCATCAATAAGTATTTATGTAATCCTGTTTTCCAAGAGACTTCATTTGATTCTGGAATGTATGTTTTCTAAACCATAATGCTATTGCCACTGGGGGTTATGACAAAGATGTTATAAAATAATGGTAGAATTCTGACAGACATGTCTAAATATTTGTTTACTTATTCTGTGGATATAATTAGTAAATTATTGCTTAAAAATTCTTGAAATAATTTTCTTAATGTTTTCCATTAAAAGCCTGTTCTAATTGCAGAGCTTAAAAACATAATTTTGTGATTTAATGAGGATTTTTTAAAGTGCAGAAGAGAGAAATATGATGTTTTTTCATTCTAACATAATACATATTTGTCAATTTACATTCATTCAGACATGACACCCTTCCAAACAGGAAGGATTTTGTTATTGTTTGTGTACTTGCTGAGATGCAGGAAAAAAGGGATTTGATTTCTGGCTCCAACATTGATTCCCTAAAAGATCTTGCAGAAGGCTTGTTGCTACTTCATGTGCTCTGTGTTCCTGCTCTGTAGGAGGAGGAATGTGAGGCCTCTTGTCATAGTGATGGCTGATTGTTCCTGTGGGAATGCTGTTTTACCCATTATGAAACCAATGCCCCATCTTGTACTCTATCTCCCCACACCCCTTTCATAGACTTCTTCCTAGAACATCAGTGACATATTGGAAACCTTTTGTTTCCTTTTCGTCCTGCAAAGCTTGTTTAGTAATGTCATATACGGAGATACAGTGAAACGTCTCCTTATTTCAGCTGCTGTATGTGACTTCGAAAGAGAGAGCTGTGGTTGGATTGAAAGTGTAGATGGAGATGGCTTTGACTGGCTAAGAAGTTCCAGTAGTGCTCTTGCACCTGCTTTTCAGAAGCAAGCTCCTCCACAAGATCACACCTACAACAAATCTGAAGGTAAGACAAGCCGGGCCTAGGAACAGAGAAGCAGCATAGATACCTGCTCTTTAATCATATTTAAAGTGGAGGCCATGAATGCTTTAAAAACCTTTAGAAACACATTCTTTCTTCAGCCTGAAAAGTTGTTTTCTGTTTTATTTTGATAGGTCATTTTATGTTCATTCTGAAAAACAGCAGCAGCATTTCACAAGTAGCTCGGCTAAGAAGCCCAAAGTTCAGGCAAACTGGATCAAATTGCACATTGTCCTTTTGGTATGAAATAATTTATATTTAACATTCATGAGTCATCTCCCATTGATTCTCCTTGGGCTGAAACTGAGATTATAGGTTGCAATAGACACACCTTCCTCTGTGGTATTTATTTCTTATTCTTTAATCACATAGTCTTCATTTTGAACAATATGCAGAAATAAGCTGAAACACCAGGCAAACGGAACTGAAACAAGGGATGACTTTGAGCAAAATTATATTAAAGGATTGTCTCTGCATATACATAGACAAATACCATAGTCATTTTGCTTTCATTTCTACTTTTGTTAAGTGAATTTGAAAATGCTGTGGAATTTTGTTCAAGAACAGGAAACCATCCAAAAATATAGTAGCTCCTTGAGCTACTTGCAATATCTGAAATTAGACTGTGTCATCTTTAAGTGAAAGCTTCAGTGTAAGAGCTTTGCTTCCAATTCTTTCCTTATATACATAGGGGGAAAAAAAACCCTTTCAGTTGTTGTGCTGTTTCAGTCTTTGTGCAATCTTGCCAAAGAGGGACAGCAAAAGTAAACTGGGATAATCTGTTTACCAAGGCCAAAGGTGTGCTAATTTTTAAATAAATGTTTGGCCTGAGTTTGACATTAATAATTGCAGTTTTTCTCAGTAATATCAAGTACATTTGCCATAGGAAGAGGAAGTGTCTTTTTGTTATCAAAAACTCAAGAATTGAAGTATAGGTCTGGAAATTACAAGTTGTTGGTTCTGTTCCTGGTTGCCTTCCTAGTTTCATTGTACGATTGCTCACCTAAGTGTTTATGATTTTTAAATGCTTTGAGATTCTCCAAAAATGCTGTAAGAATGCTACATGTAAATGATAACTAACACAAATACAAAGTGTGATTTTTTGCATTCAGTAAGTGTTCTGTTTTTCCTTCTTGAAACTTTACAATTATGTATTGAATTAAATTTATTGAACACATATTATGCATCAGAGTGAGCCGTGCTTGCTGCTTAATATGAGAGCAAATGTGTCTCTTCAATTGTGGGTTATAATTTAATGAAGTATGCTTCTTCTCTCATAATCTTCAATTCTTGAAATGAGCCCTGCTACCCTACCATCTTAATATGAGAGCAAATGTGTCTCTTCAATTATAATTTAATGAAGTATGCTTCCTCTCTTAATCTTCAATTGTTGAAATGAGCCCTGATACAGCAGCCTATCCTACCATTGTAGAGAAAGTGTATTGAATTACAGGTAAACTGGAAATAGGTGCTGTGGACCTCCTATATTTCACGGAGCTGACAGGAAAGCCATTATACTTGATGTGGCCCATTCTCACTGTTTGCACTTTTAACTTTTTTTTTTTAATCATTTTAGGTATTACAATTATGGACAGTCAGTTGGAGCAGCAGAGATGCAGTTGTTTGTGGATGGGCAGAGACTGCCTACTGTCCTTTGGAGGGCATATTACAATGAAGGAAATCAATGGTTGAACGCAGTCATTCAGCTTGGACGCCTTCCACGTCCTTTCCAATTATCACTTGATAAAATCAGTCTGGGATTTTATGACGGTGTCTCAGCAATTGACGATATTACGTTTGAAAATTGTGCCCTTCCACCTCCAGCATTAAGTTGTGAAGGTCCTCGTCGTTTCTGGTGCAGAGACACAAAAGCATGTATTGACAGTTTATTGGTCTGTGATCTCGTGGATGACTGTGGGGATGGATCAGATGAATACAACTGTAGTAAGTACTTTCCATCATTGCTTACTTGATATTAAACCAAAACCTCCATGCCCAGTTCAGCCCTGGAGTCAAAAAGCTCAGCACTGTTACAGCCTGTCATCGTCACAGCTGGTGATGATTCAACTGAACGCAGTTACTGATGAAATAGACTCTGGAAACTTTTAACTTAAAGACATGTGATGAGCTCTACAACTGAGGGAAATGTAATTCAATCTCCTTTATTCAAACAAGCTCTAGCTTTTTATGACCTGTAACTCTTTCTACCTAGAAAATGCTAAAGTGCCTGTACTAGAAGATATTAATCATGCTGGGCATAACTGTTCCTTTCAAAGGAAGAACTTGTAAGAACCGAGGAAAGCTATGGGTCATTCACACTTTTGACATTCACCTTGCATTGCTGAAGGGTGGTGGTGACAGTTTTCTCCCCGAAGCATTCACTCATCAATTTTAAGAACTCAAGAACATTAATATAAAATCAAAAATCAAATTAACTAGTAGTTATTTTATCACATCCTGAGGTAACTAAATTATGCAAATCACAATGAGTTTGCGAAAGAGGAGACACCTTACATGCTTGAGGGGATACAAGCCTACACTGATATTTGCTGAATATCAACTTAAAACTGATCTGAATTTAAAAGAGAGTGAAGACTTTTCAGCCTATCTCAGTTTTCCCACTTGTAAAATGTCGATTGTCTTAATAGCCCATTTTGAGGTCTATAGTAAAGAAGTATTATATGACTTGCAGTTTTAAACATCGTAAAAAATAATAGCTTAATTAAAAAAAAGGGATTGACTGTTATGTCAGTTACTGTTTATGAAGAACAGATGCAAAGCTGAAATGCAAATCTCCACCTCTGATACACTTTTTATTTTTTTACATTAGAAGCAATTGGTCATAGAATCATGGAGGTTGGAAGAGACCCTTGGGATCATCGAGTCCAACCATCTCCCCTACTCTACAAAGTCCTCCCCTACACCATGTCCCTCAGTACCGCATCTAAACGTCCCTTAAACACAGCCAGGGATGGTGACTCCACCCCCTCCCTGGGCAGCCTGTTCCAATGCCCGACCACTCTTTCAGTGAAAAATTCCTTCCTAATGTTCAATCTAAACCTCCCCTGTTGGAGCTTGAAGCCGTTCCCTCTCGTTCTGTCACTAATTACCTGTGAGAAGAGACCAGCACCAACCTCTCTACAGTGTCCTTTCACGTAGTTGTAGAGAGTGATGAGGTCTCCCCTCAGCCTCCTCTTCCTCACACTAAACAGCCCCAGCTCCTTCAGCTGCTCTTCATATGATTTGTCTTCCAGGCCCTTCACCAGTTTCGTTGCCCTCCTCTGCACTCACTCCAGCACCTCCAGATCTCTCTTGTATTGAGGTGCCCAAAACTGGACACAACACTCGAGGTGTGGCCTCCCCAGTGCTGAGTACAGGGGCACAATCACCTCCCTACTTCTGCTGGTCACACTATTTTTGATACGAGCCAGAATGCCATTGGCTTTCTTGGCCACCTGGGCACACTAATCAACATATTTTTCCTTGGTGTCAAATAATAAAGTGTGTTGTGTTATAAATGCCTCTCTTGAATTTAATTTCAATAAAACTCTCAAGCTACTATTGTTAAGGAAAATAAAACTCTAAAACACAAACCGTTTTTTGGACTAGTTTTGTCATGCAAAAATGTATTAGGTCACTTATTACACATACCTACAAGATTATCCTGTTGTTCATTTCATCCAAGTAACCTCAGTTTTTAAATCCTTTACTCAGTTAAATGTCAGTTAAAGAACCTTGCATGCTTTAATTAAAAAAATGCATAAATTTAATAATATGAATATTAAAATGTTTTTTACTCTTCTGTTTATGCAATAAATTAACGATATACGGTTTGCCAGATATATATTGAAAGAGGAGATAATTAAGTCATGATTGATTTTCATATTTTTTTTTTCTCAAGGCAAGTGTATATTTATTCTTCAGAAGTGAATTTTTGCAAGGAGGAAGAAGATATGTGGTTTTCCTCTATATTAGAAAGAAATTTTTGCAAGAAGCCAAAGATTATGTTTTTTGTTTTTGTATTAGAAAGCTAATGAAAGTATATTAAAACACAATTGCCTTTTGTTTCTGCTTTCACTTGACAGTCTGTTGTGTTTCCGTTTCAGACCCTGACCTACAGTGTAACTTTGAAAATGGGTTGTGCAATTGGGAGCAGGACGTTGGGGATGACTTGGACTGGATCAGAATCCAAGGTCCAACCCCCACGGTTAACACAGGCCCCTTGAAGGATCACACCACAGGCACAGCCAGGGGACACTACCTCTACATGGAATCCTCCGAGCCATACCAGTTTCAAGATAAAGCAATTTTGCTTAGTCCTCTCTTCAACCCTACTGGCAACGGAACCTGCATTTTCCGTTTCCATTATCACATGTTTGGAAAGCAAGTTTACAAGCTGTCGGTCTTGCAGAGGACTGTGAGTAACACCAAGGGGTGGCTGTTGTGGTACAAGTTTGGAAATCAAGGAAACAGATGGATCAGACAGACACTCTACATCAGCAGCTTTAAGCCCTTTCAGGTATGATTCTTCTGGGTTGTGAAGTGTTTGTTTGCTGCCTCGTAAAACACTGCGAGTCTATAAATAAATGAATGTGCAATCTCCAATCTATTTCATAGAATCATAGAATGGTTTGGGTTGGAAGGGACCTCAAAGATCATCAAGTTCCAACCCCTTGCCCTGGGCAGGGACACCTCCCATTAGAGCAGGTTGCTCAAGGCCCCATCCAGCCTGGCCTTGAACCCCTCCAGGGATGGGGCAGCCACAGCTTCTCTGGGCAACCTCTTCCAGTGTCTCACCACCCTCATAGTAAAAAATTTCTTCCTGAAATTTGGAACTGTCTGATCAAATTGACTTTGAAATACGTTTATAGGGTTTTTTTTGAGGAAATATGTCTGAAATTTCTTTTTGGTGGAATTTACTTTTGCCCCTAAAACACATGATAGTAATGTTGTGAATAGCTAAATGGGGTATTTAAAGTAGATGTAATTTTTGTTTTCAAGCATGTGGTGAAACAAACTTTTCTGAATCCGCTACAGAAGAGTTTGGCAAAATTCATTCATGTAAAAAGGACTAGTAAAAGGAATATCCTTTTCTGTCCCTTACTTTTCCATTGTTACATGTTAATCTTTCATTATATGTCAGAAAAAATATCAGTTCAAAATATTTGGGCGCAAGGCGAGGCCATCAGTCAAGTATCATTTGGAGAAATATGTGATAATAGTAAGATGCAGCTACAAATCTTGATTTATTTTATCACCTTTTAAAAATTATGTATGTTGTTTACCCTTCACTATGTGTGAACTGTTTATTCTGGCTGGGTTAATGGACCTGCAGGTTTCCTGGAGGAGACAATAGTTCACTTGACTGCCAACTGGTTGTAAAATTAACTTAAAAAACCCCCCATAATATATTATAAAAAGCAATACCTTATTTTTAAATCTGATAGTCTGTAATATTTGCTTTAGACTGTCCCACATTTAGTTCCCAAAAGATTAATTTTAGGAGGAAAAGGCCTTAATATCACTGCAATTGCATGGAGGCACTGGGACATGCTCAATTTTTGCAAAGACCCTTTTTGAAATATAGAGTATCAACCTAATGCTAACAATGAATAGTAAATCCCTCAAATTCACATTTTCAGTTTATTTGCTAGCATGGAAAGCCAACTTTGGGAGCATATACACAACTGTACCTATACACTAACCCTTAGGAAAAGGAAAGCCAACTTTGGGAGCATATACACAACTGCATCTATACACTAACTCTTAGGAAAAGGAGGAGCTCACAGCCAAAAATTCAAAGTGGCTGAGAAAGATACTTTTGGACATCCAGAAAGCCATATACCCTTTTGAAAGTTTGGAATTCTGTAGCCATGTAGGGCCTTTAATTGAATGCTCTGCCAGAAACCCAAAGGGAACAACATGTGAAGACTTCTTTTGCTCACACCAGCTGCCACTAAACCTCAGAATCTTAAATTTCTCAGCAAACCTTTGTTCTAGCAGCCATCAAACCAGGGCTGAAGTTTATTGCTGTTCTGTCAGATATTTTTACAGTGGAATTCTAAACGTGACCTCAGTGAGCAGAACAGGGATAGCTGGATAAGTGAAAAAGAAATGGAGAGGTAACTTATTTAAATGAAAGGAATGCAGTTCTCAGAGACAAAATTAAGCATTTCTCTCAAATAGTAATACTGACAAGTAACAAAAGCGATGCAAAATACACACACTTATAAAACTTTTGCAGCTGTAGTGATCTAGACTTTCCCTTTGAATACAGAATGGTATGACATAGAAATCTGCAAAGGATTTAATAACATGTAGGATAGAATGCTTTTTTTTTTTGCTACAGATTTCAGGTTGAGAATATATTCCTTTTTAAGATATTCCTTTTTACTACATGAGACACTTGTTTCAATATGAAAAATTATAGGCTGTTGAGTGTATTTGTCATTTTAGTTGATCACTTTTATTTTAATCTCCCTGAGAAGTTTGCTTACCTATCTTTTCCTTAAAAGTACATTTGGAAAGGTAGTAAAATAACAATCTGTCCATGGTAGCCTACTTACATTGACGATGAATAGTGTTTGCTTTTATCTTCCGTGAATAATCATAATACCTGAAATAGTTTCTGCACAGACGAAAGTTCAAAGATTCTATTTTAACATCTTAGATAAATATAGCTGTCTTTGCTTGCTCTATTCATTCAAATTTCTGTGGATACAGAAAAAGGAAACGGTGATATTATGTGAACAATGGCGAAATTCTGTATTACAATCCTCCTGGGGAGCGTAGTGTCCTTTTAGTCATGACATAAATCGCATACCTACAGTGTCTGTTATGATATCTAGGGAAACTTTAGTATATTTCAAATCAGATCATTAAAAAAAGAAAGACTTTTGCCACAATCCAATTCACTTTTTGCCTATCTGCAATATGTACGCATATATCCGTAAACAAAGATGGTTACAGATCTTTGATACTCCAAAGCATAGGTAATACATAAAGAAGTCTAATAGTCTGTGATTATTTTATAATGGTCAATCTGGCTGTTAAGAAACTTAAAAATGCAAATACACTGAGTACGTATGGATAATTATTAATGCTATATTGAGTATAGTTACCTTTAATTTTTTGAGCATCGTGCATAAACCCCACATTTCCCTTCAAATATAAAACTTTCTCCCTTTAGATGTGAAAAACAAGGACCAAGATCAGGAGAAAATACATTACGAATATTTATTGATACATGTTAGCTTATGGAAGCTTATATGCAAAATAAAATTTCATTTAAGTGAATACAAAATGTATTTGGTATTTTCCTATTTTACAAGTGGTTAAGAAAAGTAAGCAACCAAATCCACTGTAATAATTTTACTCTTATTATCAATTAGGTATTAATTTAGAAAGTAATGGAATAGTGATTGAAAATTAGAATGGCAGATTTGCTATGAATATGGGATAGCACTGTGTTCTACAAACACAAATAAAAGCCAATCTTCTTTCTCCAGCTACTATTTTTAGCACCTTTTGTGCGATTTTCATGCTCTTCTCAGTGTAGAATCCAAATTGTTTGTGTTTTAAGGGCCTGAAACGTGTATGTCCGAGTGTATTGATAATGGTGCAAATTAGTTTTCTCAAGCTCCTGATCAGCATTTTAAATCAGATGTAATGGTCTGGAATATGACCAAACACTGGAAGACAGATAGCTGAAGCGCAGTGGTTCCCTTTCCCTTTGATTTGTACATTGCTCTTTGTACCTTTGACACTCTAATGTGCTGTTAGCAGGTATAGTGGTTGCACCATTTGCTGCTCCTAACTTAAAACAAGACAATTTTGTATATTCAAAATTTTTGTCTGTTTGGGGAAAAAATAGTTTCTGTCCTGAAACTGACCTCTGTTTCGTTAAAGCAAAATTTGACTTCTATCTTTGCATTCTTCTGGTGTTCTGGGTATCCCCATCTCATGTTTTGATAGTTCAGCCTAAATAAAAGTGCTAAGCAGTCCTATTTCAGACGTTCTCACATGGAGGATTTTGGTGGTGGCATTTCACTGCCAGTTGTAAATGTATCAAAAGAATTAACTTAGCTGTCTTGTCAAATCCTTTTGTCTCATTTGGTGTTACATAGTATGATGTGAGTTGTCTCTTGCAGTTTCTGCAATGTAGAAATGCTCAATATTCAATATTTCTGAAATTATTTTCTAAGTTAGTCACAGCCATAATAATATATTATTTGCGATCTGTGACAATATCATCAAATATAATATCAATTGTATGGCCATTCAAATGGGAAGGGTGAATTGTTAGTCATAATTAGTTCCAATGTGTAAATCTTCAAATATACTTCTTGAATGATGTGAAGTCAAGAATCAACTTTATTTTTTAGCAGCAGATTTTGTCTAAAGACAGGTAAGAATCTAAAGGAAGTTTTCTCCATTTCTGAGACACTAGATTAAGGTGATTGTTTTGTCGTTAAATACGGTCATTTATATCTTCAGTTTTCTTATTTTCCTGTTACAGAGATGTAGGTTGTATTATACCATTTTTTACAAAGATTTTCAAATTCAAAGGCAAATTAGCTCACTCTGAACACATTTTATCTTCAGTTACTCTTATCTTTTAGTCATAGGGTTAGTTATGGAGGTGTGTAGTTACAGTTGAGTTTTTGACCTTGATTATAAGGCTGTGCTAGGTTTCCCTTAATTGTACCCAGCTACTTCTTGTATTATAGTTTTGGTATAATCTTGATGCATGATCGGTTTGGTGCCAAATACATGAGTAGTTAATATGCATTATTTACGTTCAGGCTCTTAACATTCATCTAAAAAGAGAGACAGTAAGAGTTAAAAACTGTATTTAAGGTACTGCCAGGTAGCTGGTCACAATCACATAAGCAGTACCTATTTTCTCACCCTCTGCTCCTTCCCTTTTCATTCCTCAGTGAAATGAGATAGTGATTCTTTTTTGGGAATTCTGATTATGTGTTCTGTAGTAAGTGAAACAGAATCACAAAGCTCAATCTTTGATTATTTCTGCAATTCTAGCTGTTCCTTGCAATTACTTTTCTGTGAAGAGAGCAGATTGATCAAACCCACCCCACCTCCCTCCATTTCTGTAAAGAAAAACTCAGGTTTCCAGGGGAAAAGGGGCTTTTTGGCATAATTCTACTTTACAAACTATTTTTAAAGTGGTTTTGAGTTCTATTTTAAACAAAAACCATGTGCTGTGGCACATTGTGAGGTTTCAGAATTTAATGTTTTTTTATTTCATGCGTCTCCAGTGCTGATAATTATATTTCTTTCATGAATGATATAGCAGGACTTGTTATAGCAGACTAAATACCATTTGTATCAATTTAAGAAAAGAGAAAGACTTGCTGGGTTTCCTCATCAGCTATGATACTCTTGAAGTAAGAAAACTTCAAATTTCCTTTCCTACATAACAAGCACAAGAACTGTTGAAATTACAGGTTCCAGATCTCATATCCCATTTCGCAGCACCTCTGGAAGAATGCACATACCCTTTTATTGCCCCGAAGAGAAGTACTGTTTCCTGGAGTGAAAAGCAATGTGAGGAGACCACATTTCAGCCTTTTACAGTCGCACACAGCCAGGTCTTACCCTTACTCCTCACAGTGTTGCTGGAAGGAAACAGGTCCTGCACAGTTTGTGCCCTTTTTCTATACATCCTAAGAAAATAAATCAAAGTGATTGTGTATTTGCCCTTATTTACAGAACTCTAAGCTGAAAAAAATAATAAGAAGATTCAAGCTCCAACAGGGTAGGTTTAGATTGAACATTAGGGAGGAATTTTTCACCGAAAGAGTGGTGGGGCATTGGAACAGGCTGCCCAGGGAGGTGGTGGAGTCACCATCCCTGGCTGTGTTTAAGGGCCGTTTAGATGCAGTGCTGAGGGACATGGTGTAGGGGAGGACTTTGTAGAGTAGGGTAGATGGTTGGACTCGATGATCCCAAGGGTCTCTTCCAACCTAGACCATTCTATGATTCTATGAATAATTGAAGTAGAAATATTCGACCCTTTCTAGAATACTTTGGTATAGAGTGTTCTTAGAGAGATGGTTGAGATGTAACAGAAACATCAAGACCTTTCTAGAATACTTTGGTATAGAGTGTTCTTAGAGAAATGGTTGAGATGTAACAGAGAAACATCAAGCCAACAGTGTCACTGAGAAGCTGCATAGAGAGTGATCATTAATGATTTATCTGAATACAGACAATGAGAAGTACTATGTGAACTTATTAGGCAAAGCAATCAAAACAAAAGGAAATATTTTAGGATTGTCTGTTGTACCACTGCTGAGGCACATTTTAGGTGCAAGGAAATATGAATGGGATCAATATGCAACTTGGCACATTATTGAAAGAAAAGCCTGTTAAGGGCTACTAGCACAGTGATGAGGCTGTAGCCTCCCACCTGTGACGTACTGCCAAGAGTCTGGGAGGTACCACTTGATGCCTGTTCTATTGTCACTCTGAACATGGCAGCAGTCCACTGGAGACATGTAGTGCAGTTGGCTGGGCAGCCAACTTAACCTCTGGTACGTCCATCCTCATGCTGTGAGGCCCTGTGCTTCAGGCAGCTTTCAGGGCACCGAGAGGCTCACCCTCTTTGATATTCTACCTATGATTTCAGATTTTCTGGAGTTGCTTTCACCCTTATTGACCTAGGTTTATTGTTGTCAAGTGTTGTTAGCCTTCTGCCTTGATTTGATTGTCTGCCTGCTTGCTTGTTCAGGGCCTCCTTTTCAGTGCATGCTGACATACCAGTGGGAGTTCTTGAATGTTTAATTGGTCAGATACATATCTTTCATTAAAATCTGGTGTTGAAACAGCTCTGAATTTATCATTTTATAAGATGTTTATTACACTTCTAATACCCACTTGTGGTCATTTTTCTATTACTGCTTTTGATCCATTCCCTGGTAGTGACTTTCACACAAAGATTTAGCCATCACAGATTTCCGCTCTAGCAGCAGCTCCAATTTCAACTGTTAATTTGTCATTCCTCATCTACCTTCTCCTACTCTTCTCCTTTGCACTTTCTGTAATAAACTGCTGAGAGTAGTATTCAGAGATTTAGTGGTACAGAATCTAGTTGGAGGTCCGTAACAAGTGGGGGTTCCCCAGGGGTCAGTACTGAATCCAGTCCTCCATCTGCCCTGGTGAGACTGCATCTGGGTCCCCAGGGGTCAGTACTGAGTCCAGTCCTCCATCTGCCCTGGTGAGACTCCATCTGGGGTATTGTGTCCATGTTGGGCTCCCCACTTCAAGAAGGGCAGGGAACTGCTGGAGAGGGGACAGCAGAGGACTACAAAGATGATGAGGGGCCTGGAGCATCTCCCTTACGAGGAGAGGCTGAGGGACTTGAGTCTTTTTAGTCTGGAGAGGACTAAGGGGGAAACTGATCAACATCTTTTTAGTCTGGAGAAGACTAAGGGGGAAACCGATCAACGCTTATAAATACTCAAAGGGAGGGTGTCAAGAGAATGGGGCTGGTCTTTTTTCAGTGGTGCCCAGGGCCAGGTCAAGATGAAATGGGCGCAGACCTGAATATAGGAAGTTCCACCTCAACATGAGGAGGAACTTCTTTGCTGTGAGGGTGGCAGAGCCCTGGCAGAGGCTGCCCAGGGAGGTGGTGGAGTCTCCTTGTCTGGAGACATTCAAACCCGCCTGGACATGTTCCTGTGCAACCTGCTCTGGGTGGACCTGCTCTGGAAGGACTAAATGATCTCCATTTGGACTAGACGATCTCCAGAGGTCTCTTCCAACCCCTATCATTGATCCGTGATTCTTTCTTTTTTTTGTCCTTTAAAGGATACCACATGCTTCTGTTGCTTCTTAATCCTTTATTTTTTCTCCAAATACATGGATATCCAGCCATATTTGCTGCAGCTTGGTAGCTCTCTTTCTGGGTACTATGTTTCTTCATCTCTGATCTGCATCTGACTTATTTCTTCCCTGATACCTGCTTGTGTGTTGCACGCTACTCTGGTTTTCAGCTTTACATTGTACTATTGGTTTCTGATCTGTTTGTAGTCATCATTCTCAATTTTATTTTCACTGTGGCCATGTAAAGCCTGTGGTTGCTGGCTGACCTATACAGTTTGGTACACAGTTGCCTCTGAGCAATTGTGTTAATTGAGCAATTGAGCTAATAGATTAATGTTGGCAGAGAAGTGCCACCCGTATTTTTTAATCCTTCATTAATCATAGAATCAGAGTGGTTTGTGGTTTAAAGATCACCCAGTGTGATGGTCTTTAAAGACCATCCCTGACATGGGCAGGGACATCTAGATCACGGTGCTTAAATCCCTATCCAAGTGGACCTTGAACACTTTCAATGACGGGACATCCAGAATTTTTCTTGGCAACCTGTTCCACTGCCTCACCACCATCATCATAAAAAAATTTCCTAGTTTTGTCCAATCTAAATCTATCCTCTTTCAATTTAAAACCATTGCCCTTTGTCCTGTCACTACAGACCTTGATAAAAGGTCTCTCCATCTTTCCATTAAGCCCCCCTGTAAGTATTGAAAAGTTGCAATAAGTTCTTCTGACTTATTTCTTCCCTGATACCTGCTTGCATGTTGCACACTGGTCTGGTTTTCAGCTTTACATTGTACTATTGGTTTCTGATCTGTTTGTAGTCATCATTCTCAATTTTATTTTCACTGTGGCCATGTAAAGCCTGTGGTTGCTGGCTGACCTATTTGTGTACCAGTTTGGTACACAGTTGCCTCTGAGCAATTGTGTTAATTGAGCTAATAGATTAATGTTGGCAGAGAAGTGCCACCCATATTTTTTAATCCTTCATTAATCATAGAATCAGAGAGTGGTTTGTTTTTAATCCTTCATTAATCATAGAATCAGAGTGGTTTGTGGTTTAAAGATCACCCAGTGTGATGGTCTTTAAAGACCATCCCTGACATGGGCAGGGACATCTAGATCACGGTGCTTAAATCCCTATCCAAGTGGACCTTGAACACTTTCAATGACGGGACATCCAGAATTTTTCTTGGCAACCTGTTCCACTGCCTCACCACCATCATCATAAAAAAATTTCCTAGTTTTGTCCAATCTAAATCTATCCTCTTTCAATTTAAAACCATTGCCCTTTGTCCTGTCACTACAGACCTTGATAAAAGGTCTCTCCATCTTTCCATTAAGCCCCCCTGTAAGTATTGAAAAGTTGCAATAAGTTCTCACCTGAACCTTCTCTTCTCCAGGCTGAACAAACTCAGCTCTCTCGTAAGCATTGAAAAGAAAGCTGTGCATGTCTTCTTTCAGGATACTCCTTAGCTCTGCATGGAAGAATTGTCTTAGCAGGAAGCGTTGCATAGATCGGATACAAGTCTGTCCGTGAAGGCCTGATGCAGGTTTCTCTGGAGAGATGTGGAGATCACAGAATCACAGAATCTTCTAGGTTGGAAGGGACCTTCAAGATCATCTTGTCCAACCGTCAACCTAACTGACAAAAATAGACAGCCACACAACAAACAAGGAGCATCATCACTAAACCAGACCTCCCAGCACTACATCAACCCGTCTTTTGAACACCTCCAGGGATGGTGCCACAACCACCTCCCTGGGCAGCCCATTCCAATGGCTGAGAACCCTTTCAGTGAAAAAATTTTTCCTAATATCCAGCCTGAACCTCCCCTGGTGTAACTTGAGGCCATTTCCTCTTGTCCTGTCGCCTGTGACTTGAGAGAAGAGACCAACACCCACCTCTCTACACCCTCCTTTCAGGGAGTTGTAGAGAGCAATAAGGTCTCCCCTCAGCCTCCTCTTCTCCAGGCTGAATAACCCCAGCTCCCTCAGCCTCTCCTCATAAGACTTATTCTCCAGACCCCTCACCAGCTTTGTCGCCCTTCTCTGGACCCGCTCCAGCACCTCAATGTCTGTGGGCAGCCCTTGACATCTTGACATGCTCCAGGGTACAAGAAGGAGGGACAGAAATACTAAGGTCATAAGAAGCCAACCTGGTGAATGTGGGGCACATCTTTTAGGACCATATGTCCCAGGAATTAACTTAGAATTAACTTAGGAATTAATTCAGATGGAATCCTGTAATTGTATGATTTATTTATTTATCTATTAAGTCTGGGCCAATGGTGGTAGGGAGAAAGAAACAGTCTGTGTAGCGCGTAAGTGAATATGTGTGTAAGCTGCTGAATCTGCAGAAGAAGATCACCCAAGTAGCAAAACCACACTTATGGTACAGCAGTGATGATGAGATTTCATCCAAAGGTAGTTCATGGTACCGTGGTATGATTACAGTCAGTAAAGGCTGATCATGGAAAAACACCATCAGCTTTGTCATTGCTTTGTTATTCCCATACTACAACTTAACCCACTTTCACTTGTATGCAGCCAATCACTTACATCCAGATTTTGAATCCTTAAACTGCCTGCATAATTAACTGCAAGGCTATTAGAAATGACTGATGTTCTAAAAAACCCCCTAAATTTATATAGGAACACTAAAGGGACTTGTAGCTTAAATGTGGGAGAAAAGTTGTGGTATCTTTTGGGGGGTTTTCTTTGGAGTAGATTTGGCTTTGCTCAATTAACCATGGATGTTTTAGTATTGTCTGTGAGTATATCCTTATCTGTGAAGTATTTTGATTACTTAGTGATTTGAAAAAATACCATCATCCATCCTCTTTAGTATAAAAAAACATTTATGGTTTTAATATTGCAAAAACCAGATATGCTAAAGGATATTTATGCATTTTTTGAGGCCCCTGTAGCCAACTGAACAGAAATTAAATTAATTTTGAGACTGAAAAATATCTTCAGGTTTAAAGGGAGGTTGTCCATTTTTCTGTCTTTTTTTTGGTTTGGGGTTTTCTTGTGTTTTGGTGTGGGTTTTTTTTTTAACACTTAATATTTACAATCTGGGTTGCTTTTGAAAATAATCTTTTTCTGCTATAATCTTTTGAAATAGAGGAGATTTCTGTAAATCTTTGCCATGAAGTCCAAACCAACCATGACCTTAAATTAGATTAAAAGGAGCTTTATCTTTATAATTACTAGATAGATGTTTCCCAAGTGGACAGGATAATAATGTTGTTTTATAAAGCTAGAATCTCAAAAATTTTTAGGCACTGACTATATACTACTTGTGCAATAATTCTTCCAACATTAATATTAGAGAGTGAAAACAAGGTCTTTTGATTGAAGGTTTGGGGCCTTAATACAGCAAAGAACTGACTCCCAGAATATGTAAACAGTTATTAATATTATGCTTGTCAGCAGTCCCACCAACATCAGTGAAGAGTCTGAAACAGGATAGAAATGTGATTCTTCCCTGCGCCTCAGAGAAATGCTTGAAAAAACATCATAAATCAGCATGAGGGTTCACAGGCTTATAGTGAAGTGTGATAAAGTGCTTTACTGAACTAGAACTGGTGTTTTTCAGTCTCTTGGAAAGCCAAGCACTGCAAAACATCAGATACTTGACACAAGATTTTTCATATTTGATGTGTATATGCCTAAGATCATTGTTAAGAATTCATTTGGACACCTGTGGGAAGGGACTTTATTTCAACTTTTTGGAGTCTTCAGGCATAAACTTATATATAATGTATTTTTGATTGACACAGAAGGAAGGGGTTGAGAGGCTTTGAAGAGGGACAGTGGAATCTTGATTATTTGTATTGTTAAAATGTTGTGGTGACCTAATGTTGATAATCTTTTGAGCAGCTGATAGGCTGTCTCCACTTGGGCTTGCTTTTGGGAGTAGAAGGGCTCCACACTATGTGTAGTAGCCCTCATTGCCTGGGCATTCCCTCCATGAGGGGGAAAGCTGGACCATGCTGTGGCACCCCTTCTGCCAGAGCACTCATATTTTTTATATTTTTTTTTTTCCCCAAAGATAAACGATGGTGTGGAAGGTAAAGAGGAAAAGTTCAGTGCTATGTAGTCAGGATGCAACTAGTGGACACCTAGACAAGAGATCTGGGATATGGTCTCCAGTCCCACATTGTCTATTCCTTTTATGGCAGCTGAGGAAGCAGAGACACAAAACCAGAGCAGAATAAATACCATGCTTGAACTCACTTATCAGAGAAGCCAATGCATCTTAGTTGACATGAGCTAATACCTTAAGAAGTCAAATTAAATCTAAATTTCTCAGACATTTTTAAAATCACATTTTTTTCTGATAAAAATGCGTTTGCTTGATAGTTTCCCTTTTTTATGTACTTCTTGGGATATCATTATAGGAATATGTTCATGTGTTCTTGAAAAATCATCCTACTATGAAAACTTATAGTGACAGGGTTGTTGGATGAAGATACCTTGTTAAATAGGAGCTTTGTAGAAAGAAATTTTAGTACAGATTTCATGTGACTCATGGTTCTATGGCTTGTCCTTTATCTGTAATTTTAGAAGTTCAACTATATTGCACAAAATTGGTTGCTTTCCTCAATCAAGAGTTATGAGACATTTTCCATTATTTATACATAGCATTAAAACATAGGAGAAGTTTACTGCAGAGATATGCAGTGAAATGCATATGACTTTCAAACTTGGGTTGACTTTCAGTAAGCTATGACAAAAAATTATGTCGGTTGTTTGTACTATTATTCTGTCAGTTGTTTGTACATACTATTATCTATCCACTTGTGTAGTTTTCTTTCCTCTTCAAATCACAGTTTCTTGCCAGAAATGATCATAGCAAACCTAGTCAAAATTGCATGCTCCAACTACTAATAAAATCACTAACACAGTTGACACTTCCTGTGACAAACCTGAGAAATTGTTTGGCTATATTACTAGGTAAATACATTATAACTAATACCACTCTTTCGTAGACATTCAGAAATACCTCACAGTTTTAGGGATTAATTCCAATTTAGTTTACACTACGTTTGTATGGAAATTAGGATTTTATTTTGCTAACCTTCAGTGGGAATTGGCTAGTGACAGTGTGAAAATGGAACATTTGTACATAACAGTAGTACTGTTGTAATTCCTCTATTAACATTTGTCATAATGTTCCTTTACCCTTCAAAAACCTATTTTGTTCAAAATCTTTTGATTGTTCAATCCTTTTCTGTATAGAGTAATTCTAATATATTTTGCTTTTCAGGAAGGTTTTTTTTCCCTCCTTTTTGTGTAGCATACCTTTTGTTACCTTCATAGATTTCATTGAGACTGGATCTCTAAAGTTCTGAAAACTAGAGAAATTGGGAACTATTTATCCTCATTCAAATAATAAATGAGATGTGAAATGAGCTTCATGGTAGATGAATTCCCTCGAGGTTATTTAATAATAGCTTATGAAGTTTGCAGAATTTTAGCTGGCAAATTAAATTAAGTGGTCAATGTTTAACCACAGCTGCAGAGAGACTAAGTTTTATACTGCAGCACTAACTCATAAATTGGTCCTATTTTCAGTTTTGAGTCTATACCTATACCTCTGTTATGTTTTCTGTGTTACTTACTGAGTTCATGCTATATGCCAAAGTGTCAGACTACCCCAGTAAGTACATAAATAAATTTAAAAAAAAATTAATTTGGTTGGGGAGATTTTAAATAATACAATCGCAATCAATCATTGTAACAATAAGAGAGGTACTTTGAATTTATTTACCCCTGCAGACCTGTGCCCTGCCACTTCTATCTTTGGACATTTTTATGCCCTAAATAAAAGTATTTCTTTTTAAGGCGTAGATATGCAGTGTCCTCCAGGGAAAGGCTGGTGGAAGATGACACGTAAGGATGGTCTCATGGCAGGGGAGAGGGGCACAGGGAGCTATGGGGAGAGAAACCCCTCGACTGACTCATTAACATCTGTCAGAGCACAACATGCTCCTGCTGAAAAATAGTGTAGTTTTGAGGGGGCTGGGCTTCTCTTAGTAGTAACTGTGTAAGTTGAGTTAACAAACCCTTTGACTTTAAGCTCTTTTGCAAGTAATGAATTTTGAGTAGTTAATCATTCAAGCTTTGAAAAACAAAGCCAAAAAATTATTTAAACTGCTGTGTATTTAGTTAATCATTCAAGCTTTGAAAAACAAAGTCAAAAAATTATTTAAACTGCTGTGTGCCAGTCAAAATTACACTAAAAGGAATTTTGTTGGTTTGGAATGATATATTTTCTTGCATGGCAATTCCAAATAATAGATGTCTTTATTTGTCCTGTTTCTAAGCATTTTTATGCTATTGGTATCAATACTGTAGCACTGCCCCCATTTTAACCTAAACAAGACAGAAGGTTGGAACAATATTCCAAGGAATGTTTGTGAATGTTCTGAGGGAAAAATAAGAATCCTATTCTGAGATGGGAGCAATAAGAAGAAATGCTGTCACTTACTGTTGTCATTCACACTGGATACATTTTATGCTAAAATAACCCATCTTCAGAGTATCCATAGTAAGGGACATATATCCATTTTCTTTTAGCATACTCATTTTTTTTGCTTAATGCACATAATCTATAAATGAAGTGCAATCATTTCTATTTATCCTAGTGGTAGCATCACTAATAAATTTGCTATCCACATTCAACTTCGGAATAGCAGAAATAAATTTGTCAGCATTAACATATTGAGATTGATGTTATTCTCTTACTTTTACAGTGTTAAGGCCATTCCTTGCACCTTTTAAATACTTTTTCCTCCTGTTACATGTTATTAATGTAAAGTGTGACTTATAAAAGCTCTGCATGCCTACCAGGTGAACAATGCTTAGTCTGTAAAAGAATTCTCTTATTTCCCTCAAGCTACTGAGATGCTTATTTAATACACAGTGTTGATTTCTGAAACTGGAAATCCTTTACAGGACTTAATTTACTATAGGAGAGAAGAAATACTGAAATTTGAAAAGCATATATTTTTGAAATGACTTTTGATGTGAGCATGTTTCCAAAATATCAATGATATTTGATCAAAAGAATTGAGGTGCCTATCTACACAAAAATGCTTTGTATCTTTGAGTATGGAGCAGTGCTTCATTACTTGTTGAAAATAAGCTGTCTTTGCAAATAAAATTGCAAACAAGTAAATCACAACAAAAATATTCGAACTAACAGTACCGTGAAGAAAAATTGCAGTAATTTTGCCACTATTTATATTTCATTCCTTTGCAGGAATTGCCTGTTGAACTGATGAACAAACAGTGAAAAATGCATAATCTTGAAGCTTGAATGTGTGTGTGTGTAAGATGTGACATAAGTATTTTTAAAAGTATGGCAAAGAAATAACTTTAGAACCACACTGACCTTCAAGAGCATTTATTTATCTTTTAAAAAAATATATGGTTTGAGGCGGCTTTATTTTTTTTATTCATAGGAATTTATAAATTAGTTAAATTAAGAAAATTCTTAGTAAATCTTTCCCTAATCACCCTCTTGGATTTTTACCATTCAGCAACAGTCAGAAGAAAAGAGGATTATTCAGCCATCCAGAGAGTATTTTACAAATGCTAACATCTCCCATTCCTTGACAGTAGACAATAAAAAGAAGCAAGCATATACAGCATTGGCAACTCTAATAAAATAATGGAATATTTTTCTTTAAAATGTTTTGTAGCACATCTTGAACTTGCTTAATTTTTTTCATCACAGTGGGATTTTTATAAGGGTATATAATTTATCACATGAATGTTATTATAATTAATCATGATTAATGTTATTACAATAAGTAGCAAAGGACCTAATCATAATATGCCACTTATGATAATGTCTTGCCATCATTTTATATCACAATGCTGTTTCAGTGGATTTACACAACTGTGAAGACAACCATTCTGTTACAGTTCACTGTGATTAATGTGACCACCAGTAAAAGCTGATAGTAATTAGTCTTTTTTGTAAAGTGTCACTAAATAGAATATGTCCCCTAGAATGAATTTAATCTCATTTTAAGTGTGAAACATGGTAAATGACTCCTCTATCAATTGATGGGAAATATTTTGTGAGAAGTGGAAGTTTACGATGCACTGACAAATATTTTTGTAATTCTTGTTTCCCTAGATCTTGGTGAAAGGTGTCGTAGGAGATGGTTTCACTGGAGACATTGGACTTGATGACATGTCTTTTCTAGGCTGCACTCTTTACAATGGTAAGAACAGAGTTAAAGTGTACATCTTCTAGCTGTGAGCTGATTCTTTGCTGCAATTTGTAAATATTGCTACTGGAAAAGCAAAAAGCGGATCAAACTATGACTCATGCCTGACAAGGAACCCAGACTTGTTTCCCTGCTTCTCACACCCTTGTATCCAGGCATCAGCACAAAATAGTTTCTGCTGTGCAGATAAGGTCCAAAAGACCCTCAGTAAGAAGTGTGCAGCTTCCAAACTCTTTGAGATCTTAATTCCTAGAAGGAAAAAAAAAACAACAAAACAAAACAGTGTGTAAACAAACTGACTTTTCATTCAGCAAGCTCAGTTTGAGACAGCCTTCTGCCTCCCCCTACCCCACAGGGGAATCACAGAATTTTAGAATGGTTAGAGCTAGAAGGGACCTTAAAGATCATGGAGTTCCAATTCCCTTGGCATATGCAGGGACACCTCCCACCAGACCAGGTTGCTCAAAGCCCCATCCAGCCTGGCCTTGAACCCCTCCAGGGATGGGGCAGCCACAGCTTCTCTGGGCAACCTGTTCCAGGGTCTCACCACCCTCACAGGAAAGAATTTCTTCCTAGCATCCTCTCCCCTCTTTCAGAGCCAGGGATGGGGCATCCACAGCTTCTCTGTGTGTGCTTGTTCCAGCACCTCACCACCCTCACAGGTGAAGAGTCCCTCCTCACCTCTCCTGTAGGCCCCCTCTCCTCAAAGCCTCCTCTTCTTCAGGCTCAACAACCCTGACTCTCCCAGCCTGTGGTAAAACCATTGCCCTTCATCCTATCACTACGCTCCCCAATGAAGAGTCCCTCCTCACCTCTCCTGTAGGCCCCCTCTCCTTGGAGCCTCCTCTTCTTCAGGCTCAACAACCCTGACTCTCCCAGCCTGTGTTCACAGGAGAGGTGCTCCAACCCTCTGATCATCCTCATGGCCCTCTTCTGGACTCATTCCAGTAGTTTTATGTCCTTCTTATGCTGGGGACCCCAAAGCTGAACACAATGGTGTGGAGGCAGCTTTGGGTGACGTCTCATGAGAGCAGAGTAGAGGGGCAGAATCATCTCCCTTGACCTGCTGGCTACGCTTCTTTTGATGCAGCCCAAGATACATTTGGCTTTCTGGACTGCGAGAGAACATCTCCTCAAGGCTGCTCTCAATCCATTCTCTGCCTAGCCTGTATTTGTGCCTGGGATTGCCCCAACCTACATGCTCTCAATCCATTCTCTGCCTAGCCTGTATTTGTGCCTGGGATTTCCCCAACCTACATTCAGGCCTTGCACTTAGTCTTGTTGAACTTCATGAGGTTTGCATGGGCCCACTTCTCAAGCCTGTTCAGGTCCCTCTGGATGGCATCCTTTCCCTCCAGTGTGTCAACCAATCCACGCAGCTTGGTGTCATCCACAAACGTGCTGAGGTTCCTTTCCCTCCAGTGTGTCAACCAATCCACACAGCTTGGTGTCATTCACAAACTTGCTGGGGGTGCACTCAATCCCACCATCCATGTTGTCAACAAAGATGTTAAATAGTACCAGTCTCAGTACAGACCCTTGAACCATGTTGTCAACAAAGATGTTAAATAGTACTGGTCTCAGTACAGACCCTTGAGGAACACCACTCACCACTGCTTGCCACTTGGACATCAAGCCGTTGAACACGACTCTTTGAGTGCAGCCATCCAGCCAATTCCTTATCCACCTAGTGTTCCACCCAGCAAAACCATGTCTCTCCAATTTAGAGACAAGGATGTCGTGTGGGACAGTGTCAAATGCCTTGCATAAGCCCACATAGATGATGTCAATAATTCGTCATGTGGGACAGTGTCAAATGCCTTGCACAAGTCCAGGTAGATGATGTCAATAATTTTTAATGTTTTTACTGTGCCAATTGCTCTCATATTACAACACACAAACAGTTCAGATGATAGAGCAGCCTGTCCTCAGAAGTCATTGCTACCTAGGGTCGTACAATGTCTACAGAATTGTAAAATATTATGTCCCAAAATACGTGTACTTCAAGACACCTGTCACTTCATCACAGAAGGGATTTTAAGAGGACCAGTCTTAGCTGCAGCGGGCATTGCAGTGTTATATATGGTGTGACAGCTGATGTACAGTCATAATAGGGCTGTAGAACAGCAAACAACTTAGAACAGTGCCTGAATATTAGTATCCTGGCACTAACTGTAAAAACCCTCGTGCAGATGCATTTTATTCTGCTAGTCCAAAAATTTCTTGTAGATATAATTAGGTCTACCAGGAATATCAAGTGCATATGGCATGTTTCTTCTGCAGATAATTATCTCACATTTTACCAAGTTTATACAGTGTACATCATTCATTATAAAGTTTTGAATATAAAGTTTTTTGTGAATACTCAATTAATGTTCGATGCCTTACCTTCGAGGAATAAAATGTTAAAAGAGCTAATAAAAAATTCTTACATCTTTACAAATAAGGTATGAAAAAAAAGTCTTACAAATAAACAAGAAGACGGTTATGAAGTACAGAGGGTCAGAGTTTTAAAGTTCATAAATAAGAAAAAAAAATTTTGTGGAAAGATAAAATAAAAATACTGAAGTATACTGGTAGACAGAGTTTAATAGGAAACAGTTGCTGTGTTCTGTACATTTTTTAAAACACTTTTATTATTGGGAGCAATTTTTGAGACACTCCATACTCCTGCCTCTATTTTGTTCCTTCACACCATAAAATAATCCCAACAACCAAAAAAGAGTCAAAGAGACTTTGGGGATAGTCTGCAAAATAGTCAATACTATGGCATATTTCATCATATTTAACACAAGTTTAATCAGGGAAAAAAAGCAGAGCTCCCACTTCCCTGAACCTTAGAATTAAGCACCAGCTGCCCACTTGCTTTTTTTTCCCACTTTAAATAATCAAATATGGACCAGGGAGAGAGGGGCTTGATAGCTTGATGTTGAAGTCCCTCATAAGTGATATTAAAGATGTCAAAACTTGAGCATACTGCTTTGATGCATCCTTTGAATGCCCTCACCAATGGCTGTTCAATGATGCTTACTCTGGACAAAATGTTATTTCAGAAATTATAGAAAATAAATAATTTCAGAAGAGAGAAAGGAGCAGATTCTGCTTTCTTTTCAGATGTCATTATGGTACTTTTTTTTTTTTTCCTGTTCCAGTGGGTTAGTAGTAGAGACTTGCATGTGGCATTTATAATTAGTAATTTCTGACCAATAAGGTGCTTGCTATTATTATGAGTTATTCATACATTTATTATATCATGGAATTATTCCTTCAGAAGGTTCCTTCCCCTAGGTCTTTTGTTTGAGTCTTAGGATATTATGGAAGTATCGTTCATTGGATTGGAGTATAATTAATTCGGTCATAGATGTGCTTTCTATGAGTCTTAGGATATTATGGAAGTATCGTTCGTTTGATTGGAGTAGAATTAATTCAATGTCATAGATGTGCTTTCTCCTTTATGAAAGAGAAATAGCTCCTGCTCATGGAGAATTTATTATCAGTCTTAGTGCTCCAGGCCTCAGGGGAAAAAGAAATCCTTGCTGTCCAGACACATTTTATATAAAAAGTCTTCACATGTACTTTTTAATTAGCTCAGGTACATTTCTCAGGTGCATTGTGCACTACAGCTAATAATTTCATTAATGATTAAACCTAAAGAAGGAGTTACATAATGAAAATTCCTTTAATGAACAATAATAGTAAGGCTTTTCAAGAAATGAGAGAAAGCCTGAAGAAAAGTGTGTCATAAAGAATAGGAGGACAAGCAAAGACAATTGATTTGAAAGAAATGGTAATGAGTTTGAATGAACCATAAAGGAAGTGGTGGAACAAGATGGTGACCTCAAAATAATTTTTCTAATGAGAAAACAATATTTTTTTCAGTGATGAAATTACAAGGTTAGAAGGCTTCATAGTAATTTCCACGTTAATTGCAGTAATTAATGTGTTTAAAAAAAAAAAAGCCATTAGTATCAGAATAATTTGTCAGCCTTGGTTCACAGGAAGATTAAGTTTCTGTGATTCTTCTGTCAGTCTCCGTGATATTAGTTCTTTGAAATGACTCACTGACTTAATCCAAATTTGAAAGACAGGTAAAAGGTGTAAATGCATCGTGCAGATGTTGAGGACTGTATGGATGGGGGTTGGCTAGCACGACCAACCTGGTGCTTTCCACCGAGGAAATGTTCAACTCCATTCCTGCTGGGCAGAATTTAAGTCATGTTTCCAGTAAAGAGTGGGAGTAGCAAGGGGAGAAATCATTACAAAACTAGAATGTCTTAGTCCCATCACTCACCATTTTGTTGGTTTGTTTTTCAAAGGAAACTTGCCAACAATCTCTACAACTACTCCAGGAACTTCAGTTCCTGCCACACTTCCCATTAACAACTGCACAGAGGAGGAGTTTGTCTGCAGAGCCTCTGGCCATTGCATCCAGATGATCCAGAAGTGTGATTTTAGACCCGACTGCTCTGATAAGTCTGATGAATCAGCTTGTGGTGAGTGTACTAAATCTTGTCGTTTGCTACCTTAGTAGTTTGTGGCTATTAAACACATTGCTTTAACTACTCTGTATTTACCTTTGCGATTTGACATTAGCCCCTAGATGCTATTTTTAATGTGACTTTCCCCAGAAAAATAATAGCATTTTGCTCTTAATGTGTGAATCTGATATGTTATGTACTTTCTGCCTCCTAATGGGCTGATGCAGACCTGGCGTTCCAATTCAACTTACTACTGAAATGGGGGCTGGGGGAGAAGGAATCCTTAGTTCCCAATGATTGGTAGTGATGGATGACAATTTTTTAAGTGAGCATAGCTTCTCAAATTAAATAACCTATGACACTTAAATTTTTCAAATGTTTTTGACTCCGGACTGGATGAGAGAATAACTTTACAGTCTCGTGTTCGGTTTGCACATCTTGGAGACTTGGATCCACTTTTTGCCTACTTCAATGATAATGAGGTTTGGGGTTTTTTTTAATACAAAGTATTTTCATCTGCAGCAATGACTGTGAAATTCAGCCTATTCCACACAGAAGTGAGTTCCAGCCTGTAATTTCCTAGAGCTCTGATGGGTCAGATGTCCCACTGGAACTGGGACAACAGACAGGGCCACAGTATGTTGTCCATGGAGGTCTAAGACATTTGTTGATCGCTGCTGAGTTGCAGCAGTTCACAAGATAGCATTTTAGAAGAAATTGTTGATGACTTTGTCTTGCCTTAAAGCATAGTACTTGAAAATACTGCTGTACCAAGCTGGTTAACAAGGGGGACAGACATCTAGAGACAGCGACCTCATCAGCTTTGTAAGCTAAACTATTCTCACTGAAGATCAAACCTCTGCATTCCTTACCCGTTGTGTGGGGAACTCAACCACCTCTCTCAGGGCTGAGGGCTCAATGAGGAAAAGTAACATTAGCCTTCCTCTGTCTATTTCTTGTGTGGGAATAGCTCTGGAAGAAATTAATCTGATCACTGAGTAATTTCCTATAGCGTGAAAGAACACCATCCACTGAAATACTGCCCTGAAACATAAACTCAGAGCCCTTTGGGTAGAATTTTTTTTCCCCCAGAAATTTACATTATCTTACAAAACATGTTTTCCTTCTGAGAGAGATAAATATTGTGGAGTATACACTTTCACATAGTTGCTCTGTCTGAAGTCTCCCATCACTGCAGCAACGATGGCAATTTATCACTCGAATGACAATGCTGGAGCAGGAGTTAAGCATGTCCTGACTGAGGGCAGAAATATGTTCTCAGGAAGGTGTTATCTCGCTCAGAGGCATTTGAAACATAATGTTTATAAAACACATTAAAAAGGGGGAATAGACACTTAATACTATGCCACTCGTTGTTCCCAGGAAACGTCACAAATCTTTTTATTGGTAACTTATGAGATTGCACTGGCTGTGGTTTCCCTCCTTACTGGAGATACAGAAGCTATAAATCAAAACTCACTCCTTCCTTAGTCTACCATTTGCAGTCTCCAAGGAAGGAAGAGTCAGACATATTCTCCTAACACTCTGATTTCTGGATACAGAAGTTACCACAGCTACACTAGCATTTCGACTTCATGGGTTAAAATAAATTCTCCATTCCTTGTGCAGTTCTCACATCACTCTCTTAGATTTGAGTATAATAATCTGTTTCAAAGTTCTGGAGAGGGACAAGACTCCCCTTGGATCACTTAGAAAAAGTTTCTGCAAAATATTCAGGAAGATGTACTGGAGAATAAATATTCATTGCAGAAATGGAAAATAAGTGGGGTTCTTTCCCCTAAATGTTCTTACAGGGGGCTGCATTGTGAAGGAGGTAATGAGCTCACTTTTCTTGTCCAGTTGCTCAGGAATCAAAAACTGAGGCGCAAGCAGTTGCATATTTATTTAGTAAGATAACAATTCAGTATCTGACACCAATACCAAATAGCCGCATTGTTATGCGGCTTTCAGGTAGTGTAGTGACTGCTTGAAATATTGATTTGGATTTTTAGAGTTTTGACCATGGACTTTGTCCACAATGTGCAATGAGTTTTTAATGTCATTAGTCTACAGGATTGAAGAAAGAACCGTGTAACAGCTGGCAGATTTGCCGCTGATGAATTTTACATGCTTTTCAGAGTATATCAAACAACAGATCATTAGAATGGCATGAAAGCTGGTCAGGACACATATGAAGGTAGATATTGAGGTGCAGGGGGCTGCATTGTGAAGGAGGTAATGAGCTCACTTTTCTTGTCCAGTTGCTCAGGAATCAAAAACTGAGGTGCAAGCAGTTGCATATTTATTTAGTAAGATAACAATTCAGTATCTGACACCAATACCAAATAGCTGCATTGTTATGCGGCTTTCAGGTAGTGTAGTGACTGCTTGAAATATTGATTTGGATTTTTAGAGTTTTGATCATGGACTTTGTACACAATGTGCAATGAGTTTTTAATGTCATTAGTCTACAGGATTGAAGAAAGAACCATGTAACAGCTGGCAGATTTGTCGCTGATGAATTTTACATGCATTTCAGAGTATATCAAACAACAGATTATTAGAATGGCATGAAAGCTGGTCAGAATACATACGAAGGTAGATATCGAGGTGAAAACAAATTGGTATATTACTCAAATTAAAGTCTGCCTAATTGAAAACAACATAGAAAATATAATTGATATTTATAGAGGAGAAACTATGCATGTTAGTACTGGTAAGTATTCATGAATACTATAGACGGGGTCCTTTTTATTTGAAAACAACATAGAAAATATAATTGATATTTTATTTATAGAGGAGAAACTATGCATTTTAGTACTGGTAAGTATTCATGGATACTATAGACGGGGTCCTTTTTATTGCCATGTTGTTTATTTTATCATGACACCAATTAATGATTTCCAATTTTGATACAAACCTGAAGTATTCACTGTTCATCTCTAAAGTTACGGAAGCCTGCAACTTTGAGGATAAAAACCAGTGTGGATGGTATCAACCAGCCTTGGAACCGGTGTCAGGAAATTATTCCATCCGTACCACAAACATATTCAAGTGGGAACTCGGAAGAGGGGCAAATCTCTATCCTGAGCAAGAAAAAGACTGCCCATTAATTGATCATACTACGTGAGTATAATTTTTCAGATGCTTGAATCTTTCTTGGACTGTGTGAGTTTAGCCACATATGGATTGTCAGGAGGAAAAAACTGTTTGGTTCATGGTATTGAAGCAGTTTACTGATCTGTTAATGGCGTGTAATTGTCAGTCAGTGAAGCAGATATGCAGGATCAATAGCATCAATACAACAGATGAAACAAAACACAGAATGTTAATAAACAGGTACAAATTTCTAAACGCCCTTCTACAAGTAATTCCCAAAAGTTTCACTACCTCCTCATCCAGAGAAACCTGTGTACACTCACTCTCCCAGAGGACATCTGAGGTACAAGAATGTTCCCCCTTAGGGGAAAACAAGTTTGGAGACGTGGCTGTTTGCAATCTGCTAATACCTATGCTGTGAAAAAGCACCCCTGTCAGCCCACCAGCTGGATTCAGGCTATTTGCAGCATCCAGTGTGGATGCTGCTCTGTCTGCTCTGTGCAGCGGTTGTGGCACCAGCAAAATGACCTCTGACATGTCAAAACCAGGTTTTGGCTGCTGCTGTTTCCACTCCGTAATCTCTCACAACTGTCACAAATTTTCATCCTACTTTTATACTTCTTTTCAAGCTGACTTCTCCTTTGTTTGAAAGCTGCCTTTGCAGTTCATTGGCTACTGTCTAATTTAGTCTAATTCATTGGCTACTGTCTAATTTAGATGGTGGCCATCATCTTGGGGGAATACCTTCTCAGACAGTCTTTATTCACACAGACAGTGTACGCTCATTTTTCCACCTTACTGGCTGCTCTCATCCTGGCAGCTTTGCCTAAGGGTGGGCACTACAAGTTACCCCAACAACGGGTCTTGTAAATTCTGCCATCAGTCAGTAATTAACTAATGCTTTTTTGAATGTAGTTTGAGTTAAATTCAGTTTGGTTGATATTTTACCATTTTTCTGATAAATTACATGATTTCATAGTAAAATCAAAAATATTTCTGTTCTCTCAGTGAAGATTCCTAAATTAGTTTTGGATTTTAGGTAGATTGTTTATGATAATTATTGACTCCCCCCAGAGACATTCCTTGATTTGTCTCAAGGAGCAAAAATTGCCATGGAGATCTGGGTTCACCTGTTTTGTTGGTTTGGTTTTTTTTTGAAGTAAAAAATGTGATTTAAAACTGCATTAGTGTCATTTATTTTCCAGTTAAAGATAACAGTTAAGATTTATTGAAACAAAATCCCTACAGGTGACTAGAAAATGTATTAAGTATAAACAACCTTCAATGTCATACAACTTCATCTAATAAGGAAATTTCTCTACAGCATCATTCTTCTGAACAGAAAAATTGTTGCCTAGTTCTAGTGACAGGCATGTTTACTCTCTGTGACAATAGTCCACAGAGTGCAAAATTTGACTTTAAGTTATAACCACTCCAACAATCTTTGCTATATTGCCACTAGATTAAAATGGGATTATATTGCATTTACTCAACTTGAGAGTATTTATGTTACAGAAGAGTCAGCTCAATATATTTGCCTTGCTATGTACTTCATTAAAATCACTGTATATTTAAAAAAACCCAATACCAACCCACAAATAAAATCCTCATTCAACAATATCAAAAAAGAATCCTAGTGCTACCTAACGTTTCAAGGTCTCTACACCATATATATATATATAGGAAGTGTGTTCTGTAAAAAAAGAGCAACTATTTATGTTAAATTGGCTGTCAAATCTTTCATTGACTGCTATTTAATTGTTATATTTTAGCTGATACCAGCACTGTACGTGTACTTAGTAAATCCTCTCTTAGCCTTTCTGCTACAGATTTGCATTCGCACGGTGACACCTGAAAGTGCATTACTGTTTTTCAACATATTTTCAGAGTTTGATGCAACTATATGGAAAAGGTCTGATGAAAAGAGAAAGTAAATGATCCATGGAGATTGCAGTTTCCAGGCACCACTGAAACGCATTGTTGTTGTGATGTTTCACAGGAGATGTAATTTGGTTGTGCTGTTTCCCCATTCCCTTTGTTTATTGGCTTATAGAAGAGAACAGGAGTGTGGTGCTTCCAAATTACAGCGGGAGATGCAGAGCAGCAGTTTTGTTGAATTAAAACTCTGCAATGTTTTGGTTTATTTTCTCATCCATTTTCCCCACGTTTCTCTGGCGTTAGACGAGAGAAGCTGTAATGCTGTAATCCTGTGTGTTTGCTAGTTAAAATAAAACACGCAGGATTATCCTGATGCAAGAGAGGGGGACGTTGCAGTTTACAGTGAGTTCTTTTAGCAGAAACACCTGGAAATAGTTGGAGATTCAAACCATCTGCCTCCCACAGAATATGTATTTGGGCTAGACGCATGCAGGCTGATGAATTGTACGGTGGAGGTGTGTGTCTTTGAAGCTGTAATTACATTAATCAAGTGAAAGTAATGACTTCAGAAATGGAGGAAAGAGCAGCTTGCGTGTGTATATATAAGCCCAAGGCTGGAGGAGCAGATGCTGTTCTGGGAGTCTGCTGTGGCAGCCTGACAGGCCTTGGCTTGAGCTGGAGAAAGGTTGGCACATGGTTTGTAAAGTGCTGCACACCATTGGCATCCTGCACTGGCGAGACCATTATGTGTATGTGAACATAGAGCTCTTAGGGCATGTTTCAGCCCTTAGCAAATGGGAATTCTCTATTGCAGTTAGGTTTCTAAATGGTATAGTAATGGAAGTATCGATTCGTGTAGGCTTAAACTAGTGTATAGAATAGACACCCGCAAATGGATAGCTCCCTAAATTTATTTCCATTTTAGAGAAACTGGTTAGTGATGGAGGAAACTCTTTGCCATCATTAATGATATTTGGGTACAACTGTTATTTGAAAACTTTGTAAGCACTTAATTGATATGATAATTCATACCCAACTCTATCATCAAAGCTAATGAATCAAAACAAAAAAGGGATGTGGAACTAAAATTCTAAGCTCACATGATAATTATTGCTGTGTAAATACCTCCCTTGATAACCATATGTTTAATACATCTGTCTTGCTTTTCTGTCTACTTTTCATACATTAGCCGAATTTAGCACAGGAAAAAATTGGATAAACTAAAGGCTTTATGTAATATCCTAAAGCTCACCAGTTTTTTTCAACAGTCAAGAACTGTTTTAAAATTGAGAGTCTAAGAACTTCAAAGTGAGTGAAAAAAATTGTAATCCCACAGGACACTACTCATAAAACACTGCAGAGGAGAAAGGTGAATTTAACTACTTGAAGGCACTTCTTTTTTTTTTCCTGATTGCATTTTACTTAGCTGACATAACCAAAACCCCAAACCATTTCTATTATACTGCACGTACAAATCACCCTTGTTCCATGCCAGTTAGCCTGACAAAGAGATAATAAAAGCAGTATTGAAATCTACATTGAAATGCATTTTTGAGTACATGGTAAATACTAGTTAGTCTCCAAAAGAGTCAGGTCCAGTTAAGGAATAATTTGTGTGTAGTGGTCAGAGACCTGATCGACTATGACCTGGAAAGTGGTGTGTGAGGAATGCTGGGATGGCCTTACAGACACAAAGCTTTATTTGGAACATCCATAGCTGGGTACATTGACTCTAAATGTAAAATTTTCTCTCAGTAAAAAACCAAAGGAGATAAAGGGAAAACTGTCTCCAGTGGCCAGACAAGAAGAGCAGCAGCTCTTCAGCTTCAGCAGCTATATGGATGAACTATGACAACAGTCAAGAACTGTTTTAAAATTGAGAGTCTAAGAACTTCAAAGTGAGTGAAAAAAATTGTAATCCCACAGGACACCACTCATAAAACATTGCAGAGGAGAAAAGAAGTGCCTTCAAATAGTTAAATTCACCTTTTTTTTTCCTGATTGCATTTTACTTAGCTGACATAACCAAAACCCCAAACCATTTCTATTATACTGCACGTACAAATCGCCCTTGTTCCGTGCCAGTTAGCCTGACAAAGAGATAATAAAAGGAGTATTGAAATCTACATTGAAATGCATTTTTGAGTACATGGTAAATACTAGTTAGTCTCCAAAAGAGTCAGGTCCAGTTAAGGAATAATTTGTGTGTAGTGGTCAGAGACCTGATCGACTATGACCTGAAAAGTGGTGTTTGAGGAATGCTGAGATGGCTTTATATACACAAAGCTTTATTTGGAGCATCCATAGCTGGGTCCATTGACTCTAAATGTAAAATTTTCTCTCAGTAAAAAACCAAAGGAGATAAAGGGAAAACTGTCTCCAGTGGCCAGACAAGAAGAGAAGCAATGGGGTGTTTCACAGAGGATCCTCTCCAGTACAGCATTTTCCCCCCTATAACTCCTTTTCCATAGCTATGGATGCTATATGGATGAACTATGAAGCTATACATTCAGGATTGAACCATCTCAGGACTTTTGAGGATCAAGGTCATGAAACAACCCGTAAGAACAACAGAGAGAAAATCATTGCTGCAGCAGCCTCCTAGTGCCTAGGTGGAAGAGTGAAAAGTTGGAAGTCAAAGGCAGACTGTAGAGATGCAAACAGGAGGATGTGAGGAGTCAAGGCCATCCCTCCTCCAGGCACGGCAGTAGCTGCCTTTTGTGCTACCAAAATCCTTTTCCAATATTGGGATAGGTTTGTTTAGATATAGCCCTTGAGGCACTTGTGTGCTGTATTCATTCATTCAAAGGCTGGAAGATGATTTCTTCACTTGGATTATCCTACATGTGTCTCAAAATACTTGCTATGCAGAAGTTACAGGAAGATGCTTAATTAGCCCAGCAGATATTTAAAACACATATTTTCTTATTAAAGGGATTCAGCCAAATATTTTTCTAAGAACAGAAATGCAGCCTTTCTTTCTGCTCAGGAAGATCAAAGTAATGTATTGCCATTTTCATATTTATCATTATTTTTATTACTGCAAATAATTGAAGACTTGTTTCTTAAGTCTTGACTAGGTCATTCACCAAAAAAAAAAAGTGTGACAATTTTTTCTATAATTTTATTTAATTAGGATTTTTTCAGAGAATAAAAATTTAGATAATGAAGGTTCAGCAAACAAGTTTTCCTCCACAGCATTTTTGACCAAGATGCAGCTTAGTATATGCTTGTTCTCTAATTTGTTGTGAAATATAGACTAATTTATATTAGTACTTCATTAAAGTATTAACAAAGCATCACAGGTAATCAAATACTCTACTGTGCATGCTCGTAAATACCCTGGGTTATGAGAAGGTAAGAAAAAAGGCCACAGAACCAGACATTTGATGCTAAGTAAAAATATAGTTACTAGGGGTTTTCTACGGTAACACACAATTCTCTACTAATCTGTCATGCAGAGAATTGCTAATTAAAACTAATGCCCATTGTGATTCGAAATGTTGGTGGCTTTTTCACCTCCAGCTTGGTTATTTGGGAAGGAACTCACTCTTGTTTTGTTTTGCCTTCAACCTCACAGAATTTACAGAGATATGACAGAATGCTAATGAGATGAGGCAGGTTCAGATGAGCCATGGAAACACCATGAATTCATCTCAGCCCTGTGTCAGTCAGAAGCCATCAGACTAAAATCTCCAATGGAGAAAATCCAACTAAGAGCTACTGACTGTTGTGTTGTGGTCAAAACACGCAATCTTTCATCTCTGATGCCATTTGCTTTGTGCAGTGGTTGGTAGGTTGCTTTTTAGTGCCATTGGTAAATCTTGAGAGAGTTTGAACTCAGATTCTCTGAGGACAGTGATGCTGACAGAACAAAGAAAAAAAATTTTAAAAGGGGGATTAGAAAAGTTAATAAGATTTATCTGTGCTCTACTGTTCAACTATAAAGGCTTGTCTGTTTGCAGTTAAGTTTATGAGGCTTAGTTTTTGATATCAGCTGTTCTGTAATTGTAGCCTTCTGCTATCTTAAGGTCCTCAAACCAATGATACAGTTCTTACTCTTAAAGGAGACCCAGCACTTTTTGTAGGTCTAAAGACACATCTGTGCACTTTTAAAAGTCATGCCTGCAGCTCAGAAGAGGGTTTAGAGATTTGCAAAAGTCGTAAATCCACAATCCATACAGAAAGGCAGGAGTGTCCAGTAATCATGTTTTGTCTGTGCAAGAAATCTAGAGGGTTTTTTTTAAAGCGTTGTTGCTACTTCCAAAATGATGTTCTGCTCAGGTAGTGAGAGAAGGAAAATGGGATTTGACGTACTTCATCAGATTTGTGGTTCATTCAGCATTGTGCCCTTTCCTCTGATTGCAAACTGTGTGTCAGGGCTGCAGTTCAAGTGTGATCGGAGCGAATGTGGATATATATATATATTATATATAAAAAACCTTCTTCAGCCCAATTTTAGCTACCACCAGTTTCGACTGGCACGATGTAGTATTGTGGCACTCAGCAGGGTGCGCAAAATGGACTTATGTCACTTATCTCTACTCTGCTGTTATTGCTCTATATCACTAAATAATCTAAAGCATTAAATTTATGTTAATGTGCACCGGGACTTATGTCACTTATCTCTACTCTGCTGTTATTGCTCTATATCACTAAACTAAAGCATTACATTTATGTTAATGTGCACCAATTTTCCAATCTGATCTCCAACCAAGTCTGCTTAGCCATTTTTATTCTTCTCCCCCTCCCTGAATAGTACTGCCAGATGAATCTAAAAGAAGTAATTCAGATTGGTTTATAAAGTTCTGGTTTCTTCTGTAAAGCCTTGTTCAGAAGGTACTCTGGACACATTAGTATCACAAGCAATATGTTCATTAAAAAGTAAATGCTAAAAACTGTACATTTCATATTTTTGTAAGAGAAACCTCTGTACTGTGTGTTTAATGAAACTGAAGCAAATATAATAATTCTTTTTTTAGGAAAAAAGAGTTTTGGGTTGAAAAGCACTGAAAAAGTAATTCTAAGTTTTGCACCATCCACTTGGGGAACAAAAGTGTTCATATTACCTGTGTGTCCAACTTAAATATGTACCTGTGAAATAGCTTATTCTTAAAAGTAATCAGTAATGGTCAGAAATTATTTGCAGGAAGATGTCAAATAACTAGTCCTTTTCAAGTAATTGTAATTTAATCAAACCTAATTTTGGATGAAGAAAGAGAATGATACTCAAAGTATTTTTTAGCTGTGTATATCTGGATGCCAGAGCATGGGATTGATCTCATAATGAAAATAGATTAAACTCTGAAGAATATAATCATTGTGTCTGAGTAAAACTTAACAAGCACGCTTTTTTTTTTCCCCTCTGGAAATCATGTCTATTATGTAAAACAAGGCATCAAAGTTACCTACAAAGCTTGATGTGTTAATCATGGTCAAAGATTGCAAGATTCTTTTGGAATTTTCACTCTTAGAGTGTGATAATAAATATAACACACTTTGATTTGGTGCAAGACTTCCTTCTCACATCTGTAATTTCTAATCTCAGTGTACAGTGACACGTCTCAGGATGTTGCTAGTGTTTTGGTGTGTGAAGCACCTTTATTTCTGTTCAGTTTGAATTATCCATTGAAGCTCAATCCTGTATTCGTGTGCCAAATTTTAGATGCTCAAGGTAGAAAATTTTCTCTCTAGCACTGTGCAAAGAACTAGGTCTGTTGGCATCCAGTAATTTACAGACAGTTGTCTGTAAACACAGCTAGAGGATAGCTTCTGCAATAGGAAATAGCTCTATTATATTCTTAAAGCAGTATTCCAAAACATTTACCTCTACTTTGTTATGTGATGACAATCATCACTTTTTTGATTCTGAGTTTATTACATGTTAAATGTTAATGGGAGTAGGAGGTAAAAAATATGTTTCAAATCACAGTAAAAGAACTTGTCACATGTTGCTGTAAGTGAAGATCCTCATTCCTGATCACTATTTGCTATCAATTACTTTTCATTTTTTTAAAATGTTTACAGAAATGCTTAAATTCAAATGAAGAAAACCTTCCTTTTTTTTTTTTTCTTTCTAGTTGTTAAATGCAGATTTGAGTTACTGAGTATTTAAAGCCTATTATTAGTTAAGTGGTTAAAGTATTAAGTGGGGAAATCTTTCTCTGATAGATAGCACAACTAATTAGGTTCTTGGGAGTTCTTATTGTCCTTTAAGATTACTGAAAGTTGTGTATTTTATGACATTTTAATTTTAAATACAGATTCTTTTTCTGCAATAATATCCTCACAGTTGCAATCCTTTATTCAAGGAAAGAATCCTGTTGAAGCCAATGAACGTGTTATGTGTAGGTCATTGCAAGACAGGGACAGTGAGAGATTTGTTCATATGTCATGATCTGTAATAGGCCATCCTATATTATCTAAAGAAGGATAAGTAGTGGAACTACTTCTGGTGCAGACACCATATATCTAGCATATACAGATACTAAAGAAACAAGGTATTTTTTTCTCATTCTTTCTCCTCATAAGTCTTCTCGTGCTCCCTAGAGAAGTGTGTTTCGTCGCACTTCTTTTGGATTCAAAGTTATTATGCATCTTGAGTGAAACCTTGGCCACTATAGACATCCTATAGACATAATGGTCAGTGCATCAAGTAACTGTTACCCAGAGTGTAAAGGAAATGATAAATTTCTTCCTAAGTGACTGAATATTAAGGTCTCTTTCACTTATGAAATTTTTCAGCATCTTTTTGTGATTTCTACAAGCAGATGCAGTCAGTGTTGAGGGAACTGATATAGTTTGGGGTTTTTTTGGTTGTTTTTCAGTATTTTTTATAAAATGCTTACTCTTTCAGTGTATTTCTGTAATACTTTCTGTAATGTTTCTATATTGCTTCTACTCGCCTTTCAGCAGTTTCCGACCTTAAAGCTAAATTTCAAGTAAACAGTTTTCTAGCTACAATGTGTGCGTTTCCCATTGTACTGTTAATATATTGTAGTTACATTGATCTCTATATGGACACACACAGAGATAAAGATTAACCCTTCCATGTATCTTTGCCTGTTTTCTTAGTAATATTGTAATACTAATGACTTTTGGATGCATTCTAATCCTATTGCAACCTTTATTGTGAATGCTAGAAAATATGAAAGATTAGCATCTTTTAAAAGATTTTTAATATAGACTTTTGTACGTCCTTAAATTTTTATCAAAATTTTCTTATTGTCTGCTTTCTGATGCTATAAACAAGAAGTAGTTGGAATCAACAGAAAATGAAGCTAGCGTGGTGGAAAGGTCAAAGTATCACAGTTTACAACCACCTTGTGTCGAATATATAAGGCACTGAAATACCAATATTATTCTCTGATGACATAGTACAAGAAAATAATGACACTACTGTAAATCTTTTCTCATAAATATGCTTGTTAGGAAGAAAAAGGGAGAATTTAACTCTCTCTTAGCTAATGAAATAATAATGTAAAAAATTTTTGCAGAAATCTTTTGGTGAAATGTTTTCTAACTAAGCTAATCTATAACTAAAATTCTCCTGCAAATATGTTAACTTTGGCAAAACTTTTGTCAGCTGGTTACCTGTGTGGTACCTTGGAGGAAAGGGGATAGAGAAGAGACTGAGCTTCCCCAGCCCCACTAAAGGATGCATAGGATGTGATAAATGCAAATTGAAGCCACTGTCTTGTCTGATTCAAACCATCAACCCGAGCTTTGATGGCCCACATTTTCCTAATTTCCACTCTTCCTTTCTTCAGGAGAGTGCTTCTTTTGGAGGTCATCTAGTGCTCTACTGGGTTCTTGACCACTAGTTTGGGGTTTCTCCCTGTAGGGAGAGGTCCTGTAAAGAAAGGTCACTGGCTTGGGAGATCCTGGACAGATGGTGGTGGAAAGCTGAAGAATAACACTTTAACTGCGTAGTAGGTCCAATGTGTCTATGGGATTCTGATCTGTTATATAGATGCTGTGCAGTGTTTATGGGCATATATATCCAGGAAAAAGGGAAAGGAATGTGGGGGCTGCTGGTTTTGTATTTAAAATTTTAGTAATTTTTTTATGTTAATTAATTAATAATGTTAATTAATAACTAATAATTTAAGTGTGCATCATTTGGATGCTTATCCCTAAGGAAATTGAAACTTCTCTCTCAGGTTTGCCTTTTTTGCTTGTTCATTTCTCTAATTTTTGCTGAGATCTGAAAGGAAATCAGAACTCTAATGAAACGGAGTTGTTTGTTTTCTAACCAGGTTTAGTTTTCAAACTAAATGAAAAACAAAGAGTAAAGGGTATTTTATAAGTCCATTTAAGTGTTTATCAGGGATTCTCAAACAATTTGTAGAAGGTACATAGGTGAATTAACAGTTTAGAAAGTGAGAGATGTCCAACAGTGAATTAAATCAGAGCTTGTATTTTCTGTAAGGGAAAGTTCAGCTGATAAACTTTGGATCCACTCTCAGACTTTATAGCAATAGACAATTAGTACTGTGAAATGAGAATTCACAGCACAAGAATACTTGATAACACTACCAGATTTAAGCTGGGCCAGTTTGTTTTCTAACCAGGTTTAGTTTTCAAACTAAATGAAAAACAAAGAGTAAAGGGTATTTTATAAGTCCATTTAAGTGTTTATCAGGGATTCTCAAACAATTTGTAGAAGGTACATAGATGAATTAACAGTTTAGAAAGTGAGAGATGTCCAAGAGTCAATTAAATCAGAGCTTGTATTTTCTGTAAGGGAAAGTTCAGCTGATAAACTTTGGATCCACTCTCAGACTTTATAGCAATAGACAATTAGTACTGTGAAATGAGAATTCACAGCACAAGAATACTTGATAACACTACCAGATTTAAGCTGGGCCAAATTTTTTGGATAGGCTGTGACTTTTTTTTTTAACACACATAATCTTGCACTCAGTACTAATTCCCATTTATTATATTCAGTTCCCTGTGTTCTTCTGAATGTTTTTAAGGGGGAAATACAGCGCCCATTCTTTGCTAACTACATTTTAAAAGAAAGTTGAAATATTAAGCTATTACCAAAATGGTATGGAAATGTAGCTCAGTTGCTTATGTTGAATTTTTTACATCCATTAAAATGTTGTGAATTTCCCTCTGAAATTAATTAGGATATTGCACTGGCACAGGAATGTTTCTGTATAAGGAGTGCTTATGGTACAGAGGTAAAATTAATTATTTTCAAAGGGTAAATGTCAAGATTTTAATGACACGTATTGTAGCTGCCAACTAAGAGGTTTTCCATGGGGTAATTTTCCAAATGAGCCTGAGATCTTGCAGCTGCTGGCAGGGGAGCCTGCATGTATTCTGCTGAATTTCAACACTTACGTAAGATCAACGTTGAAAGCCAGATTTATTCACTCTTTTACAAGTTGAACAGTATCTTGTTCTACACTTGTTACCATCAACTGCTTGAGGACTCATTTGGAAAAAAAAAAAAAAAAAAAGAAAGAAAGAAAAAAAGAGGAGTGGAATAGGGAAGAAAGGAATTTAGGAGGGGGCAGATGACCTAATTGCACAATGAAGAAGCTACCACCTTGGCTGAAGATCACTTCAGAACCAAGATGGAAAGTTTTGGAATACCTTGTGACTGTGTATTACTTACTGGTTTAAAATACACGTAGGCGGGCTGAGAAATCTCTTACTCTAAAAGTCACAGCTTGACAAACTGAACAGATGATTTCATGTATGTTAACTGGGTCTCCTACAAAAGATGTATCCATAGGAGGTGCAGGTACTCTAGCATGTAAACTATAGGTAGCAAATAGAATGATTTCTTATTATTTTCTTCAAACTCTTTCCCTTATAGAATGTGCACCTACCTGTAAATTCAACACAGGTTGCTAGACCAGACAGTTTAAAGAACTCAAGACAGAGAGATTGCTTTGCTCTGTGAGCAAACATGGTGCAAGTTCACATCAGCTACAGACAGTAGGAGAAGAAAGGTTTCCTTTTAAACAACATCATGGACAGGCCAAAATTCTATCAGTCTTGCAGTCCTACGTGTGAAAATTTCTGTGGTAGGAGTGCAGGTGAACAAGGATGCTCTACACACACTTATCCAACCCCTTCTGATCCTTCCATTTCCCCTTACTTTCCCACCCATCCTTAATGTTCTTGTAATCACATACTGCCAGCCATGTTTAATGGCTAGTACTCTGTGAAGTGTATCATAGAAGGGACTTTAATCTGGTTCGTTAGCTTTAAATGTGGCATTATAGCAAACACTGAAAAAATGGCACAAAAATTGCAACGATGGCTGCCACCTTAGGATGCTCTATGGGACCACTAGTATCCAGGCAGAGGTGTGATTTTGGTCTGCCTTCAGGACAAAGGTGTGTCTGACAGAAGACACCAAATAAAAGGTGGATGTTTGGATTTCATCACAGTACTCATTCTGCCCCACCAGTGTTTCAAACTAATCTTGCTGAGAGGCCTGGACATAATACTCAATACTCTGGGAAATATGAGGGCTGAAAGTGCTATTGCTTTTCAGAATTCTTTATCATTCTGTTTCTTGCAGCTCTCTTGAATGTCATTGTAAATACCGTGCTGCAGCCATTGGACCACTGAAGGCAGGAGTTCCCAGTAGCAGAGTAAACTCTGAATTTTGAAATGTTTTTTGCAAAACATAAGGCAACTGGATATTATTTTACCTCCAGGCAAGACTCTGGTAGAATTCTCAGTACCAAAGAAAAAATGAAACGCAAAATTGCTCCATTGAAAGAACAGCTTTCTTCAGCAGAAAAGAGGAAAATAAATGAATATTCCAAAGGCAGACTTGCTTGAAACATTTTCAATTATATAGTTTTCAAAATTTTCCATTATCACTTATAGTACATACAATTTATTAGGAGAAGCTCATTTAATAAAAATACTCTATTTCTTTTGTTTTAGGATTTTTTTCACCTAATTACCCTAAGGCTTGCATGTATCTTACTCTATTTTCCCCTTATTTTCTGCAGTAGTTCACTGCAGTAGCAAATATTTATGCTACTGTCTCAAGGATGATGTAAGTGCATGCAGTAATTATAAAGATGTCTGGATTGCCAGGGTACAGTGATAAAAGTAAAGCTTCAGCAGCACTTCTCTCATCTGCTTCTGAGTGGAAAAATAAGTAAGATTGTGGAGAAGATTCAGATTTCTCCAGATCATTACTCTTCCCCTAGAATCCCACCAGACTGACTTTAGTCCCTCTTGGCTTTATCAGCAGTCCCAGTGGTTTTACTTGTAAAGCATCTGACCTACACAAACGAAGGTCTGCCCCACATTTTAAGACGTATTCTAAAAACATATTGTTCCTCGTTCAAAAATACCGACTTTTATGTAGCTTAGAGAAAAAATTGCTATAATAGTTGCTATAAAAATTGCTATATAAAACTGGGCATTTCTTTTCTGGGTGGCACTAGAAATGTTAACTCTGATTATTACTACTATGGTTCCTTCATGTATTTGATTTCTACCTAAAAATATGTGCATAGGCAACCCACCCCACGCACAGCTGGTTTTTTTATGTACAAGTGTTTATTTTTCAGTTATGACTCGTGTTCACTTCATATTCTCCAATTAACATGTAAGAAACTCTCTGCAGAATGTTATCTTTTTTTTTTTTGGCATGAGTTCCTTCATTTTATGGGATCTTTTGGTGCTTCACTTTAAATAAGACAAACGTATTAATAGTTTAGGTCTGAGAATCACCTTTCCTAGCTAAAGAGAAATACAGGAATAATCCAGTTCTGTGCTTTTTGACATTTGCTGATATTTCACTTATAAATGTGAAAATAAATATGTAGGTATTTACCAGTACCTATGTATACAGTGATTCTCTCGTTCTTGCATACTAGGTAAGGTTTTGGGAAACCTCTGAGAAGCATGTAATGATTACAGGATTGAACTGTGACTGATTAATTAAGTGCTCCCCCCACTTCTGCCCCACGGAAGTGTTAGAATTACACTTAGCTGCAGTGCAGGAAATAGCCTGGGATTTCTGCACCAAGATGTTTTACTTTGGTACTTAACCAGAATAGTTTTTTTTAATTTTCATCTAACAAAATATATTCTGTAGTTTCCCATGGCTATAGCAGTTGCCTTTTTAATCCCTTTTTTTTCTGGTGTGACACCAGGAGAGGCAGAAGCAGTACTCTGTGTAACAAGTAGTGAACCAGCCACTGATTTGCACAAATTTTTGAAGGGTTGTTTTGTGGCTATGGCTAGGTTTTAATTTTCCTATGAAGCAAAGATTTAACAGTCGTAAATGTTAAGAAAGAGAAAGAGATGGAAAATTATTTTCATTTAAATATATTCTTAAGATCACCCACAGGTTACAGGAAGAATAAGGAGACATTCTATGAATTTTTTTGCCCTGGGCAAAAAGATCATCAGGCTGTTTGTAGTCTGTCAATCTGTCACTGGCTGTGTTAGGAACAGGTTACTGCATACGTGATTCTAAGGATGAGTGAATTAATTAAGGGACTTCAGATCCTCGGGGGAAATTGCTGTGTGACTACAGAGATAAAATTTGTCTCTTTCTAGCCTATTTTTTATCACATACTATAGTAGATAAAACGTGCGATTCTTAAACTGACTGAATATATGTATAAGTCAATCTCTCCTGGACTTTCAGAGTACACGACAGTCCTAAATTAATGTGTGTTAAAGTATTTTGTGATTATTGAGTATAAAATTTTCTATACAGTAAACATAACCTATTAATTCTGTTGGAACTTAGCAGTTATAAGCCTGTATATGCTAAATTCATAGTTATTTTATCACACGGATCAGCACATGTTGAGTTCAACATACGCATTGCGATCTGAGATAAATTGTTTCTAGATAAATAGTGAAGATATTTCCTTAAGTTTTATAACAAGTCTTAAAGAAACAATTTCTTTACAAGATTTCAAGGCAACTTCACTAGATTATTGAAAAAGTAGCTTTTATAGTATTTGTTTAATACTGTGGGGCTGCTGCAGAGAAGACTGCACCAAACTGAGTTCTTACCACAGGCACCAAAGTCTTTTAGTCCTTTAGACTGCTCTAAGTATAAAAACTTAGAGAGGGCTGGTAAAAAGCCAGTAAATTCTTGAATCTGCACCATTGAAGGCCTTGCTCTCCCCATTTGGCAGGACTTTCAGTCTGTGAACACACTGTGGGCACCAAGTATTTCTCTCATTGGTGCTTCTGGGCATGGTCACTGCCGTCTCACACTTGCAGTGGTGCAACTTCATGGAGCGGTTGCTCAGAGCTTGGCCAAAAAGGAAAACTGAAAAGCAAAGAAAGCCTAATACCAGGACCCTTTTAAAAATGTAGGTCCCGTTGTCGGGTTCGTAATCCCTTGTTGGAAAGGTTCTTTCTTATGAGGAGCACTGAGTGTGTAGCAGCTTCACTGAAGAGAATATAATCTTATCTTTGGTGAACAGCTGTTTTGAATTTTGAAAAGCAAGGATTTTAGGAGGCAAATCTTAAACATCCAAAACACTAAAACTGCACTTCTGGTCTTTCTGTACGCTCAGAGTCTGATGGTTACTGCAGAGCCAGCTTCATCTTTCCCAGCAGCTCAAGAGAAAGAGTTTCACCCAGTATCTGGGATTTTCTTGACTTAAAGCTGGGATTAAACCCTTCGATTTCCCTGAGGAAAGGTGGGGAGTGGGGGGATGACACCCAGATATGCCCTCCAGCCTTCACCTCTACAGCCCTGTGAGTGAAGGCTGACTTAAGACCTGTATTTTATTTTACCAATCTCTGATATAAAAATACTAGCTTCCTTTCCAGGGGCTTTTTGGAACTCCAGCTACACGCTGTTAAACTAAAAGCACCCAGATAACCAGACAGATGTTGTTTCATCCATTTAAAGAAACAATACTATGTAAACTTTAACAAGAATTTAATTTTGATTAAATTTTTTCTTTTTAATGAAGCAAAACTTTTCTCTCTGAGCAGGTCTACTGAAGAAGGCTGGTATCTGTTTGCAGACAGCTCGAATGGAGAATTTGGTCACACTGCTGACATTGCTACCCCAGTCATCTCTCTTACGGGGCCCAAATGCAAAATCATATTCTGGAACCACATGAATGGTTCAACAATAGGTTCTCTGGAGGTATGGAGATGTTCTTTGCTTTGGGTTGGGTGGGGTTTTTTTGTTTTGCTGCTCAACATTGCTCTGAGAAAGTTCATGCTTTGTCATTTAGTTTCATTAATGCCTAGGCCAGTAAATGAAAACAAACAATTACTAAGACTCCACTGCTCTCACTATGTTATGATCTGCAGGAACCACTAGCTCAAGTAAGCTGGGGAAAATGTAACTTTCTGCAACAACCAAAAGCTATGACCATTGTAGACATACAGGGGTTGGAACCTCCGTACAAGAAAAAGCCTTGTATTGCAGAATACCCTTTGACGCTGAAAAGCATCAGTAGATTGCATCCAAGCATCCAAGATTCTTGGACATCAAGGTCTTTGGCTGAATGTGGGAGCATGAAAAATAGAAGTAATTTATTAAAATTTGTTGCGAAGTTTTATATAAACAGCTTATTCCTCTGAAAGTTTAACATATATCTTTCAGAGGTTAATTACATTAATGTCAGCAGCATGAGACTGCTCTGAGGACACAACCGCAACAAACTTGCTTACCCGTAGCCTTTTCTTCACTCCAGTTAAAGTAGACTTCTGTAAAGGAAATGTGGCTCATTCAGCAGCTTGTAGATCAAATAACTCACTGCAAAATGAATGAATAAAGCAATGACATTGTTCTCAACGTTTTTTTTTGCCATACATCTGAGTAACTATAATGTGATTTCTCATGAATGTTACGCAATAACTACAGCTTCAGAAATGGGTTGAAAAAAATACTCAGAATAAATTACCCAGTCACCTGTGTCTCATTGGGTGTGGCCAATGTGTGTGAATTTCATTGTACAAATAAATTCTCACTAGACTGGTTACCGTGAATAACAAAAGACAATTACAATAAAAAGCGGGTAGAATTCAACTGTTTTGAAGGTGAAATGAAAATGTATGTTGACATTAAACTGAAATCTAAGATGTGGTGTTCTTCACCCCATGTGTGTGACTTGCTAGACATTCAGAGGAAGCATGTTTTGCGTTTTCTTGATTATTTTTTTGAAATTATATTTTGAATTTAAAAATCGTATTTTAAAAAATACACTGAATTTCTCCCAAGCAAGAAAGATCTTTCTAGGTTGCTTGGCAAGTAGTAAAATTTTAATTCATTAGAATTAGTGGGAAATCCGAGTATAAAGATAATTTGTCCTCAGTTTTAAGATTTGGGACAGTTCAATTTGCTTTCAGACTTCTTTGCATTTACTCTGGAGTTCAGGGTTTCTTTAGAATGTAGGAACTCCCATTAGTTGGAATTGAGTCCACAGAGTGTTTTGTAGAAATTAACAGCAAATTCTATGGAGCCATGCCCCATATTGCCACTACAAAAGGCAAATGTCATTTTTTTTCTCAGTTTTAACACAGGAGATTACAATTTCCCTTTATTCCTTAACTGATTTTTCCTCCCCTCTGTAATTTAATTGATTTTTAGATGTACCAAAGGAAAATCACAACACCTTTGCATTTTAAACATTGTAAATAATTGAGATAATTACCTGGTTTCAATTGGTTAATTAAGCAATTGATAATGAATGTAGGAGTAACTCAGAATATAAAATTATTTATGTATTTTCTCATTATTTTCTTCTAAAGGTCCTAAGTATTATATGAATGTGAATCTTTCTGTGCATAAAAATCACTTTTGTCTGTCTTTTACTCCAAGATTCATGCTGTTTGCATGAATGGCTGCCTTCCTGTCATCTTATGACTTTCTTAAGTATTGATTAGCTGTCACTTTATTGTGCCACCTCCGTTTGAGTATTTGTTGGAATCATTTTTTGTATTTTAAAAAATACACTGAATTTCTCCCAAGCAAGAAAGATCTTTCTAGGTTGCTTGGCAAGTAGTAAAATTTTAATTCATTAGAATTAGTGGAAAATCAGAGTATAAAGATAATTTGTCCTCAGTTTTAAGATTTGGGACAGTTCAATTTGCTTTCAGACTTCTTTGCATTTACTCTGGAGTTCAGGGTTTCTTTAGAATGTAGGAACTCCCATTAGTTGGAATTGAGTCCACAGAGTGTTTTGTAGAAATTAACAGCAAATTCTATGGAGCCATGCCCCGTATTGCCACTACAAAAGGCAAATGTCAATTTTTTTTTCTCTGTTTTAACACAGGAGATTACAATTTCCCTTTATTCCTTAACTGATTTTTCCTCCCCTCTGTAATTTAATTGATTTTTAGATGTATCACAACACCTTTGCATTTTAAACATTGTAAATAATTGAGATAATTACCTGGTTTCAATTGGTTAATTAAGCAATTGATAATGAATGTAGGAGTAACTCAGAATATAAAATTATTTATGTATTTTCTCATTATTTTCTTCTAAAGGTCCTAAGTATTATATGAATGTGAATCTTTCTGTGCATAAAAATCACTTTTGTCTGTCTTTTACTCCAAGATTCATGCTGTTTGCATGAATGGCTGCCTTCCTGTCGTCTTATGACTTTCTTAAGTATTGATTAGCTGTCACTTTATTGTGCCACCTCCGTTTGAGTATTTGTTGGAATCATTTTTGTCTTGCCTCTGCCCTCTGGTTTGACACGGGTAACTCTACCAAAGTATTAGATGTGCTTTTTCAATAACTCGTAATGTAATCGAAATGCATCAGGGTTCAAAGCGCATTAGAGAACACAGAAGCTTTGGATTTTGATAGTGCATAAATTTATGGGCATATTTAACTCTAAAATTATAACCTTTAGAATCATAGAATGGTTTGGGTTGGAAGGGACCTCAAAGATCATCTAGTTCCAACCCCCTGCCCTGGGCAGGGACACCTCCCATCAGACCAGGTTGCTCCAAGCCCCATCCAGCCTGGCCTTGAACCCCTCCAGGGATGGGGCAGCCACAGCTTCTCTGGGCAACCTCTTCCAGTGTCTCACTACCCTCATAGTAAAAAATTTCTTCCTGAGATCTAATCTGAATCGTTTTTCTTCCAATTTAAAACCGTTTCCCCTTGTCCAATCATTACACCTCCTGGCAAAGAGTCCCTCCCCAGCTCTTCTATAGGCACCCTTCAGGTATTGAAAGGCTGCTATAAGGTCTCCCCTAGCATGATATGATAGAAAATATGAATTTCTGATGAAGGACTTGGACTTCTAACTCAGTAGGTAATTTACAGTGTATGTAAAAGCATGTGTGTATGTGTCTGCGTAGTCACACACATTTATATCTATATTTGTATAAATACAGCTTGTATGTGAGTATAAGAAAAACCTTCTCTTGTTCTCTCAAATGATGTCTTTAATCCTTGTTTCTCTCCAATTTACTTTTTTCCCCCCTTAAAATTCATGTCTTCTGCAGGCAGTTATTCTTGTCTATAAAGCCAGGTGTCACTTTGTTTTTCTATTCCATTTAATATATTGCGCCTGTTTCTCATGTTCCTCGAAATGAAAGCTCTTCCGCGTGAGGATCTTCTCTTTGCCTGGCAGAGCTTACCTGTTATGCAATATCATGTACACTCATGAGACTGCATACATCTTCCAAAAAACCTTTTTTTTTTTTTCATTAAGATGAAAAATGCCTGGGCTGCCCTAAGAAGATTGCACAGAGTAGCAATAAATCCTTGAAAGCAGAAGTGGTTCAGGCAAGTGGTGAACTGATATTTAGCTCCGCGAGTAGTGGCTGGAGACACAGCTTGATACACTTCATCAAGCACCCATCCTGTCACTATTGGCAGCTCAGTTGAGTTTAGATGCCCAAGAGATTGGAGCAAAGCGTATTTAGGACTTTGTGCTCAGGTCGAAAAGTGTCAGCTTTTCCCACTTCAATGACTAGTCACAGGGATAAGGATCTTCTACTGCCCTAATAGGTAAAATTTGGTCTTTGGAAGAAAGAGCAAGATTTGATTTGTAGAAGAAAAAACTAATATATTTTTCAGTAACTTCTTGTTAGTGCTTTTTCCATGTTTTACAAATGGATCTCGACCTATTAATGAGCATTTTTTTATTTGCAGCTAGCCACTCTGGATTAATTAAGGGATTAAGTTAGTCCAGGTGAGTTGCTCGACTGATTATGAGGAGATCAGAAAATCTTAAAGCCTTATTTTCTTAGAATAGTTGTTTACACTGGCAAATCATTTTGAGTAAGATAGGACACTAAGAATACCCACTGAGAGGGTGGCTGCTCACTGGAACAGGCTCCTCAGGGACGTGGTCATGGCACCAAGCCTGTCAGAGTTCAAAGAGTGTCTGGACAACGCTCTTAGTCATATGGTTTAGTTTTAGGTGGTCCTTCTAGGAGCTGGGAGTTGGACTTGATGATCCTTAAGGTTCCCTTCCAGCTCCAGAAGTCTATGATCCTGTGATATTTAATGGTGGTATAGAGATAAGTTGCACAAGGTACTGTCATACTTCTGTACGCACTTAAGAAACTTGAAGTGAGTTGGAAACAGAAGATAGAGATAAGTTGCACAAGGTACTGTCATACTTTTGTACGCACTTAAGAAACTTGGACTTGGAAACGGAAAGGGTTTTTGTGACCTAGAATTTTTTCCTTTTCAGGTACTGTGTAAAACTGGTAATAAGACTTCTAAACTGTGGACTCAAAGTGGCAGCCAAGGTCCCCAGTGGAACAGAGCAGAAGTGTTCTTAGGAATTCGTTCAAATTTCCAGGTACAAATTCCTATATTATATGCTCTCTAGACAGCTGGCTTTAGGTACTTTTGTATTATGCATTCTTCAACTCCCCATTTCCCTTTTTGCATACACATAGTGTACCTCCACTTCTGAATAGCAAAAGACATCTTTTTGGCTGGCTGATCGGTGATCTGAGCTGGACAAAAGGTTTTGGAAATTTCTCAGTCCCCTTCAATCTCAGACTGATACCCATTTTTAAGATGGAGAATCCCTTCTATCCTTGAATCCAATTCAGAATAAGCTATTCCTCTCCCTTCTCCTCGGTGTGTAGCAGTATTACATCTGGCTTATGAAAAAAAGAGTCTTGAGCATGATGTTCACTTTGAAATACGAGCTGATTCCTAAGCCTCTTAGAGATACTTAGTCATGGGGATGCCATGCTTAGTTGTATCCTTATAAAAAGACACAGATGGCCAGGAACATATTTAAAAATGTGTTACATTCTCTTGTCTGGGATGGCTTTTAATGAAACTTTAACAGTCTTTTTATATTAATGGGAATAACTGATGAACGACTCGGACTAGTCTTTTTCATGCTTATTTAGCAGAAGTAAGTGGAAGCCTTGCTACTAGAAGTGGGGACTAATATCAGTTTGTGTTGCTCATTTTCTTTCCCTTTTTTTTTTTTTTTTTTTTTTTGTACTTGCTTGGTGTTAGAAGATGGTCCTTCAATAGCTATAGTGATAAATCTGTTCAAGCAGTAGTACAAACTTTCATAGGGCTGTGCTCTGACAGTAAGGACTGACCACGTCCTATTTCAAGATTTGCAAGGATTGTCACAGTCTTATGTTCTGTTCATATAAAAGCTTATACATGCATAATATCTTAATGGTGTCTTACTGTAATAGCTCTGTCATTTTTATTAGGTTGTTTTCAGGGCAAAACGTGGTATCAGTTACATGGGAGACGTGGCAGTGGATGACATTACCTTTGAAGATTGTTCCCCTTTGCTCATCCCAGGCAGACCTTGCACATCAGAGGAATTCACATGTGCCAACAAGTACTGCATCCCAAAGGATAAATTGTGTGATTTTGTAAATGACTGTGCAGATAACTCAGACGAGAGCCCTACTATTTGCAGTAAGTATGGTAGTTTTTAAAATATAATTATCATAAATAACCGTGCCTGCTGGGAATTGTTATTACTTGAATGCTGTTGGCAGCTCATCAGCTAAGAAAGCAAACAAGAAGGTAATAATTTAATTCTAGTCCTTGGTTTTTAAGGATTTTAAATTACTATTATTTAATTTGAAATCATATTTTAGAAACTGAAAAGAGCTGTTAGTGAATTTCTTAAAATAACTCAGAAAGCAGCTGTCTTTAAAAGCAGAATAAAATTCTCCTGCTTTCCATATGAAAAGAATGTATTAAGGCTGAAAAAAGTACTTCAAACATAATACCTTTGGGATATGAGGGACCTACCTCCTTTGATATTTTGAGGATTGTCAGGTGTCTTAGCAAATCGTTTTAATCTGAATACTGTACAATCTTGGTTTTACAAGTGATATCAAGAAACTGCATCTGTTGTATCAGATTCAAAGAATGTTGTTTCATATCAAGTGGGTTCTCCTCTGGAGAAATGGATCACAATATAACATACTAACACTTTCTTTTTCTCTAGTACAATGGTGGGAAATGCTCATACAATCAAATCTGCGTTGTTTGGTACTGTATGAACAGTTGTCTCATTTTTATTGAGATTATGAATACACTTTACCAAATTGTCAGTGAATACAATTTTATGAAGCAAACGCATGCTGATATCCTATGAAGCTAAGGTACATGGCAAAGGGATTGTGTTTTGCAAATTATTTTCATACTATTAAATTTCTCAGTTGTTTCCAAACCAGGAATAGCATCTCACTAAATTGTATATGGACCGGTTCAGATCCTCTGTAACTAAAAATGAGGGGTATATCAAGTTGGAAGTACTCTGTTGAAAAAGATTCTCATGTTTTGGCTTTATTTTCTGAAATACATAAAAGCTGTTTACCCATGACTTTTTTGAGTTTTCTGGATTGTCTGTATTTCCCACAAAATGTCATCAGCCAAGTAAAGGCTGAAGTATCAGAGGCAAGATGGTTCAAAGAGGCTGATGAGATTTAGATTTGCAATGCCCTAAAGTAAGTATTTAATTCTCATTCCTCATTGGAAAAGAGATGAACTGAAACAGTCCCACAAAGAAAATGCTTTCTAGTAAAGTGGGGTTTTTTACATACTATTTTATGTTAAAAAAAGAGTAAAAGATTCTTTAGAAAAAATAAGAAAATGACTTTCCTGACTGCTTTTTAATAGGAAATTTTATGATGAAGTATTAAGGAGCCTTAAGAGCACAGGGGTCATTACTGCAGTGAAACTTTTGTATCAACATGGATTTTACCTCAGATAAAAATTTTATGCCATTTCATAATATCTAGTTGTGCTGTAAAATGCTTGGTGACCAATTATGACTTTCTTTGTTAGGTCTGGGAGTTCTTTATTCAATAGCATTTTCAATAACAGTGTCAGGAATTAGACTAAATTTCCCTTCTTTTTTTCCAGTTTTGGAATAAGTATGCCACATTTAATCTCTACTATGTTCTGGAGAATTTGAGGATTCTTTTATTGGTGCTGCCCTTGTTTTACATATTTAATAAAGAAGAAATACGTGGTATAGCACTTGCTGAAAATATGTCTAACGTGAAAATACTAGTTCTGTTTTCACAGCTTTTTCATGAGGCAGGCTGCCTCTGAAGAGAACGTAATGGCAGGAAGAACGTATTTCCACTCTTTGTTAAGGTTTTTTTGTTCCTTCCAGCCACCAGAGAAGTTGTTTCCTCACTGCTGAACCATAGAACTGTAGCTTGAAAACCTCAAACCCAGAAGCCTGAGGAAGGCTTTAGGAGGGTAAAGCATGGTAGACCAAAGCGTAGGAAACAAGAAATGGGCAGTTTTGGCAAGTTATGGCAAAAAACTTTAAAAAACATGAAAACCGTGCAGCTTCAAGACATCTCCATAGCACCTTTTCACAGTAGACCTTCCTTGATTGCAAGCTCTAACTGTAGATGTTTGCTATGGGCACCTAGAGTCATGATATATTAGTTAATGAAATCTTTCTGCACTGTGTTGAAAGAAACTAGTCTCTAGTGTCTGTAATACTCCCGAAAGTCCAGAATAGGACTATGTCACACGATGATACTCGCCAAGACTAATTAGAAATGTCTAGACAAAGCCAGTGCTGTTGAGATGTAAACTGTGACTCATAAAGCTGTTAAATTACTGTTGAGAGATCTGGGCCTTGGTTTTGCTTGCTTTGTAGAGGGCTCTTTTTAGCTGCTTGCATGATAGCAGTGCCATAACGTAAGTTTTAACAGTTTAACAGGTATACTGATTTGTCAAATGTTTGGAAATTATTCCATTAGATACTGAATGAATGATCCATGCTAAGAGTTTTCTTTAAGTATAATATCACTGGTAAACACAATAAACCACAATAGTGTCAGAGAGGTAATGGGTTGTAGCGTTCCTTCAACCTTGCTTAGAAACTGTTGAGGGTCGTCCTATGCTGCTTGAGGTCATCACTGTGTCAGAGGAATGTCTACAAGGCAGCTCTCATTAGATTGAGTTGGCCACTGCTCCTTGAAGCAGAAAGGGTTGTTTTATGACATCTAGTAAATTAAATTTTGTAGCAAAGGCTGTGAAGCAGTAGTGTCTTTCCAGTCTGAAATATGGATTAGCGCTAGTGCAGGTGACTTGTACTTGGTAGATGTTTGGTTTTGTGTGAGCTTGGTTACCATTTGGTTAACTCATCAGTGTGCTTCTGAAGCAAGTCTCTCATTCCTGTTTATTGTTATTTGGTTTGCATTGTATTATGACGATGTGATTTATTATGGTTATGGTTTATTATGATTTGGTTTGCATTGTAGAATGTGCTCAAGTATATTTCATTAGAAAATAAATTGAAAGATGAACTCTAGGAGGACATCAAATGTATTCTAACCAGTAGTGGTCATTCAGCCCACAGGATCCATCTATACCACCTCAGCCCTCTTTCCTCCACCGCCCCCCGAAATGCCATCAGGTCCTCCCCCTCAGGTGTTTTGTTCTACAGATCTGCTGCTGTAGCTCTGTACTTCTTGTTCATCTAGGCATAACTCTTGGGAATAATAGGACTTAAAATAATTTAAATTTTGCTCCATTTAATTACTTGGTTTATTACAAAGATTCATTAAATCTTTTGTGATCAATACAGTACGATTCATATACCTACTGTTAAGTGTTATTCTTAAACTATTAAGCTCTCATCCAGTAGATTAATTCAGCAGCCCTGTGTCACTGCTCCACAGACAAAAGCATTACCTTTTCTTTTGTGCTTCGTTACTAAGAGTTCACAGCTCTTCCTAGACGTGTCTACTACCAAAGATTTAATGCTCAAGTACACAGTCATCTGCTGTTTCTAAGCAGGCTGCCTAAGTTCTCTTTTTCACCAGTGGAGTGACTCACTTCCAGACTGAAGTTCATGTAATTTAAAATCAGTTGTTTGAGTTAGATGAGATAAATTGTCTTCTAGATATGACCATTTTTCTTTGTTTGACTATAGAGATCCTGCAAGGACATCTAAATTTAGATCAAGTAATACACAATTTATACAGCATTAGCAGGGGTGTTCAGTGCTCATGCCTTGATTCCTGAACCATGCCTTTAAAATATAATTATCAGTTGCATGCATGAATTTTATTGACCTGAGATGGAACTTGTAAGTAATTGAAGGAATTTAAGTAGGATCATGAAATATTAAGTAACTGAATGATCAGGCAAAAGATGACAAGCGACAAATTTCATGGACAGTTACATTCAGTTCAGGTAACGTTATTAATGTTATTAATTAAATATTAGTGTTATTAAACAGGTGATGTTTTGCATAAATGATGATAATATCATTTAGCACATCAGGTTTGGCTTTGTTTTTTTTTTAATTCTTATTTCAGATGGCATCATATTTGCAGACAAAGGGAAAAGATAGTGAAGCTATTCTTACAAAACAGTCTGTATTTTAAAGAAAGAATTTCTAGCTTCTTTTCTATCCTTATCACTTCCACAAAGAAAAATTCAAGGAAGAAATCTGTAATATGATTTCAGCCTGCAATCTTAGAGGTAGCTGTCTGTATGGTTTTGGTCCATGTGCAGACTCCATGGATTTTAGCTCTTTGGCCTCATTACTGAGGCTTCCAACCAGCTGCTAATTAAAAAAAGCTACTTTTAAGTGGCTGAACTTTATCAGACCCCAGAAGAGGCTTAGATTCTGTTTATGTTTTAGAAGAGAGCTTTTGTCATGTCGTACATTGTCAGACCAAATAATCCATACAGTTTCCAAATTTATCTTCAAAGCACTTTCCAGCAATAATAGTAAGAATATTCAGGGCACAGTTGAAAGTCTCTTGAAGGCTCTGCCGAAATTCCAGCTTATTTCAGCAAGTTTAGTCCTACTTGGTAATAATTATGATGAAGTTATAGATGCAAAGAGGAAAAAAATATACACAGCTTAAACTTTTGGAATGATGCGACTGACTTAACCTTAATTTATGGGAGCACTTGACTCACCATACTGGCTATTTCAAGATTGGAAAATCAATAAAGAGCATGCATGTTGTTTCATATAAAAATCATCAAAATTATGACAGCTTTATCTTTTTCTAGTCATTAAATGCAATTTAAGGAGCCATGTTGATAATAATTTGTTTGCATGTTGGCTAAGAAATTACATGTGTGAATTCTTCTGGAAACATGCAAAAGTAAACCATGGGTGTGATTCACCTCAAAGTCAGCACACTTGAATTTGTGTTTCACCTATGTGTGCCTGTATGAAGGTTGTGTCTTTATGGTGTTCAATACATTCATTTGGATGGATTTCTGTTCCCCTTCTGGAAACATGCAAAAGTAAACCATGGGTGTGATTCACCTCAAAGTCAGCACACTTGAATTTGTGTTTCACCTATGTGAAGGTTGTGTCTTTATGGTGTTCAGTACATTCATTTGGATGGATTTCTGTTCCTTAAATATAGGCATTTGGTATCATTTTCACCTGATGTTAACGTGTTCCTCCATAAAGTTTTCTGCAGATTTCTTGGACACCCTATGGAGGGCACTAATAGACCCTTTTCCATGTAAAACCCTAAAGAGCTATTCAGTTTGACCTAAAATAGATTGCTGTATCTGGTTGCTTTTATACCAAGGACTTTGGTGACTGTAATGAGACCACAGAGATGTACCTCATATTCAGTTGAATCCTATCCTGTTGTTGTATCCTAGAACATTAAAAATGTTCTGTTTAATAAGATACAAGGAATTTTTTTATTGAAGTATTATTTTTTCTTTTATCGATTTGAGTACTGAGTTGTAGTATAAGTACCTAATTCTAGAAAAAAAATCTCTTTTCATGTATGTGAAAATGTCTTTCAGGTACATCTATTGGGCATTGCCATTTTGAGTTTGATCTTTGTGGATGGAAGCAAGATGAAAATGATGATTTTGACTGGAACCTCAGAACTAGCAGTACTAGAAAAATAGGCACTGGACCAGCAACTGATCATACGTTACAAGAGCCATCTGGTCACTATATTTTTATAAGGAGTTCATTTCGTCAGCTGCCAGGACAGAAAGCTAGAATTGCCAGTCCTGTCCTAAGCAGGAGGAATAAAGACTGCAAGGTATGTATGGGTGTGGTACTAGCAGGAATGCAGAATTTGATTTCTAGATTGCATAAAAATAATATTCCTAAATTGAATAGAGATGATCAGTGAAATATTTCTTGAGAAGAAACCACCACCAACAACAACAAACCAATATATCTTATGTGGCATCAGATATGAGTAGCAGAAAACTATGCAATGGTTTGTTATTTTATGGACAAAGTGTGTATGTTTTCCCCATTTTTACTAAAATATAAAATCACTGTTTTCTTATGCAAGGACTTTTTATGTTTTATTTTAGCTATTTTTTTGCATTTTTGCAGTCCATGTAGAAGTGCTGCTACTGCATTAATTAGAGAAGATTATTTTCTAATTACACACTCTATAACCTAGCACAAACACATTTATAACCAGAGCAGTGAGTAAACTGAAGTTATTTCTCATGTTGTAAACAGCAGTGCTCCATTCCCATTTTCTTATTGAGTATCTTCATTCTTTTTACATTTACATGCAAGAGTTGTTAAAAAGAAATGCAAGATCAGCTGTCACAGTATTGTAATGCTGGCTTCCAAGTTTGGCTTATGGAATAGTTCAAAAATGTTCACTAGTAAGTCTTTTTGTGTTGATTTTAATTAAATTGTTTTTGAATCAGTAAAATTAAGGGCTACTCTGAATGCCACTAATGATGCTCCATTTAGCAATTAGGGTAAATACAACAGCAGAATGTGTCTGAAGTCATCTAGTGTATACTTGAGGATATTGTTCTTGCTTACAGATACTATTCTATTACCATATGTATGGAGCTCACATTGGATCATTGGTTGTCTATCAGAGGACTACAATGAAACATGAAAAAATTCTCCTTAATCTTACTGGAAACCAGGGAAATTTCTGGCAGCGCAAGACACTGGTCCTGGATGGAGATGGAAATGAAGATTTCCAAGTTGTCTTTGAAGGGATAGCTGGAAAAGGTCCCAAAGATGGCATAGCACTTGATGACCTCACGTTATCCAGGGAGTGCTTACCATCCCAGGAGTTTTTACCAGCAGAACCCACAATGTTGCCTCCAACAGGTATGTTCCTGCTACAGACAAATAGAGTCTGGAAGTCTGGATAGAATGAATAGCAGCACTGTTTTCATTTCTTTGTTTCTCCTTCAAAAGAAGAATAGAATGCATAGGTTGCTAAAGACATATTGAAATTAGCATGCTTTTAAGTAGATCTTCGAAATTCTAATAAAATTAGTTTATGAGATAATTGTTTGGGTACTGACTCAACACTTGTGACTCTGCAAGACTTCTTGTCCAGCCATATATATTTACACAATATCCTGCTTAATTCAGTGGTTTTTATTTATCAATATTTGTAAAATACAGTTGTTGTAAAATAAGGAGCTAAGAGTGGGACAGAGCCGATGAGGATAGATTGCCATAAGGCAGGCAGACTTTAATGCTTTTTGGCTAGTGGGAATTCCTATTTATACTGCTTAGGCACTGTGTCCATCTTGTTCCCATGAGGTGCAGCGCCAGCACTGGTGCAATTATTTGTGTCATCCTCACTTACTGCACAAGGGAAATAAGACTCAGAAAAGTTTTGCCAAAAGTAATACAGTTGTGTTGAGGATGGATCCCGATAACCCCAAGTAAGAGCTGCTC
>NW_015090775.1:3349408-3443968 GCF_001431845.1 Calidris pugnax | reverse complement strand
CTATGTTCTGGAGAATTTGAGGATTCTTTTATTGGTGCTGCCCTTGCTTTACATATTTAATAAAGAAGAAATACGTGGTATAGCACTTGCTGAAAATATGTCTAACGTGAAAATACTAGTTCTGTTTTCACAGCTTTTTCATGAGGCAGGCTGCCTCTGAAGAGAACGTAATGGCAGGAAGAACGTATTTCCACTCTTTGTTAAGGTTTTTTTGTTCCTTCCAGCCACCAGAGAAGTTGTTTCCTCACTGCTGAACCATAGAACTGTAGCTTGAAAACCTCAAACCCAGAAGCCTGAGGAAGGCTTTAGGAGGGTAAAGCATGGTAGACCAAAGCGTAGGAAACAAGAAATGGGCAGTTTTGGCAAGTTATGGCAAAAAACTTTAAAAAACATGAAAACCGTGCAGCTTCAAGACATCTCCATAGCACCTTTTCACAGTAGACCTTCCTTGATTGCAAGCTCTAACTGTAGATGTTTGCTATGGGCACCTAGAGTCATGATATATTAGTTAATGAAATCTTTCTGCACTGTGTTGAAAGAAACTAGTCTCTAGTGTCTGTAATACTCCCGAAAGTCCAGAATAGGACTATGTCACACGATGATACTCGCCAAGACTAATTAGAAATGTCTAGACAAAGCCAGTGCTGTTGAGATGTAAACTGTGACTCATAAAGCTGTTAAATTACTGTTGAGAGATCTGGGCCTTGGTTTTGCTTGCTTTGTAGAGGGCTCTTTTTTGCTGCTTGCATGATAGCAGTGCCATAGCATAAGTTTTAACAGTTTAACAGATATACTGATTTGTCAAATGTTTGGAAATTATTCCATTAGCTACTGAATGAATGATCCATGCTAAGAGTTTTCTTTAAGTATAATATCACTGGTAAACACAATAAACCACAATAGTGTCAGAGAGGTAATGGGTTGTAGCGTTCCTTCAACCTTGTTTAGAAACTGTTGAGGGTTGTCCTATGCTGCTTGAGGTTATCACTGTATCAGAGGATACAAGGCAGCTCTGATTAGATTGAGTTGGCCACTGCTCCTTGAAGCAGAAAGGGTTGTTTTATGACATCTAGTAAATTAAATTTTGTAGCAAAGGCTGTGAAGCAGTAGTGTCTTTCCAGTCTGAAATATGGATTAGCGCTAGTGCAGGTGACTTGTACTTGGTAGATGTTTGGTTTTGTGTGAGCTTGGTTACCATTTGGTTAACTCATCAGTGTGCTTCTGAAGCAAGTCTCTCATTCCTGTTTATTGTTATTTGGTTTGCATTGTATTATGACGATGTGATTTATTATGGTTATGGTTTATTATGATTTGGTTTGCATTGTAGAATGTGCTCAAGTATATTTCATTAGAAAATAAATTGAAAGATGAACTCTAGGAGGACATCAAATGTATTCTAACCAGTAGTGGTCATTCAGCCCACAGGATCCATCTATACCACCTCAGCCCTCTTTCCTCCACCGCCCCCCGAAATGCCATCAGGTCCTCCCCCTCAGGTGTTTTGTTCTACAGATCTGCTGCTGTAGCTCTGTACTTCTTGTTCATCTAGGCATAACTCTTGGGAATAATAGGACTTAAAATAATTTAAATTTTGCTCCATTTAATTACTTGGTTTATTACAAAGATTCATTAAATCTTTTGTGATCAATACAGTACGATTCGTATACCTACTGTTAAGTGTTATTCTTAAATTATTAAGCTCTCATCCAGTAGATTAATTCAGCAGCCCTGTGTCACTGCTCCACAGACAAAAGCATTACCTTTTCTTTTGTGCTTCATTACTAAGAGTTCACAGCTCTTCCTAGACGTGTCTACTACCAAAGATTTAATACTCAAGTACACAGTCATCTGCTGTTTCTAAGCAGGCTGCCTAAGTTCTCTTTTTCACCAGTGGAGTGACTCACTTCCAGACTGAAGTTCATGTAATTTAAAATCAGTTGTTTGAGTTAGATGAGATAAATTGTCTTCTAGATATGACCATTTTTCTTTGTTTGACTATAGAGATCCTGCAAGGACATCTAAATTTAGATCAAGTAATACACAATTTATACAGCATTAGCAGGGGTGTTCAGTGCTCATGCCTTGATTCCTGAACCATGCCTTTAAAATATAATTATCAGTTGCATGCATGAATTTTATTGACCTGAGATGGAACTTGTAAGTAATTGAAGGAATTTAAGTAGGATCATGAAATATTAAGTAACTGAATGATCAGGCAAAAGATGACAAGCGACAAATTTCATGGACAGTTACATTCAGTTCAGGTAACGTTATTAATGTTATTAATTAAATATTAGTGTTATTAAACAGGTGATGTTTTGCATAAATGATGATAATATCATTTAGCACATCAGGTTTGGCTTTGTTTTTTTTTTAATTCTTATTTCAGATGGCATCATATTTGCAGACAAAGGGAAAAGATAGTGAAGCTATTCTTACAAAACAGTCTGTATTTTAAAGAAAGAATTTCTAGCTTCTTTTCTATCCTTATCACTTCCACAAAGAAAAATTCAAGGAAGAAATCTGTAATATGATTTCAGCCTGCAATCTTAGAGTTAGCTGTCTGTATGGTTTTGGTCCATGTGCAGACTCCATGGATTTTAGCTCTTTGGCCTCATTACTGAGGCTTCCAACCAGCTGCTAATTAAAAAAAGCTACTTTTAAGTGGCTGAACTTTATCAGACCCCAGAAGAGGCTTAGATTCTGTTTATGTTTTAGAAGAGAGCTTTTGTCATGTCGTACATTGTCAGACCAAATAATCCATACAGTTTCCAAATTTATCTTCAAAGCACTTTCCAGCAATAATAGTAAGAATATTCAGGGCACAGTTGAAAGTCTCTTGAAGGCTCTGCCGAAATTCCAGCTTATTTCAGCAAGTTTAGTCCTACTTGGTAATAATTATGATGAAGTTATAGATGCAAAGAGGAAAAAAATATACACAGCTTAAACTTTTGGAATGATGCGACTGACTTAACCTTAATTTATGGGAGCACTTGACTCACCATACTGGCTATTTCAAGATTGGAAAATCAATAAAGAGCATGCATGTTGTTTCATATAAAAATCATCAAAATTATGACAGCTTTATCTTTTTCTAGTCATTAAATGCAATTTAAGGAGCCATGTTGATAATAATTTGTTTGCATGTTGGCTAAGAAATTACATGTGTGAATTCTTCTGGAAACATGCAAAAGTAAACCATGGGTGTGATTCACCTCAAAGTCAGCACACTTGAATTTGTGTTTCACCTATGTGTGCCTGTATGAAGGTTGTGTCTTTATGGTGTTCAATACATTCATTTGGATGGATTTCTGTTCCCTAAATATAGGCATTTGGTATCATTTTCACCTGATGTTAACGTGTTCCTCCATAAAGTTTTCTGCAGATGTCTTGGACACCCTATGGAGGGCACTAATAGACCCTTTTCCATGTAAAACCCTAAAGAGCTATTCAGTTTGACCTAAAATAGATTGCTGTATCTGGTTGCTTTTATACCAAGGACTTTGGTGACTGTAATGAGACCACAGAGATGTACCTCATATACATTCAGTTGAATCCTCTCCTGTTATTGTATCCTAGAACATTAAAAATGTTCTGTTTAATAAGATACATGGATTTTTTTTATTGAAGTATTATTTTTTCTTTTATGGATTTGAGTACTAAGTTGTAGTATAAGTACCTAATTCTTGAAAAAAAAATCTCTTTTCATGTATGTGAAAATGTCTTTCAGGTACATCTATTGGGCATTGCCATTTTGAGTTTGATCTTTGTGGATGGAAGCAAGATGAAAATGATGATTTTGACTGGAACCTCAGAACTAGCAGTACTAGAAAAATAGGCACTGGACCAGCAACTGATCATACGTTACAAGAGCCATCTGGTCACTATATTTTTATAAGGAGTTCATTTCGTCAGCTGCCAGGACAGAAAGCTAGAATTGCCAGTCCTGTCCTAAGCAGGAGGAATAAAGACTGCAAGGTATGTATGGGTGTGGTACTAGCAGGAATGCAGAATTTGATTTCTAGATTGCATAAAAATAATATTCCTAAATTGAATAGAGATGATCAGTGAAATATTTCTTGAGAAGAAACCACCACCAACAACAACAAACCAATATATCTTATGTGGCATCAGATATGAGTAGCAGAAAACTATGCAATGGTTTGTTATTTTATGGACAAAGTGTGTATGTTTTCCCCATTTTTACTAAAATATAAAATCACTGTTTTCTTATGCAAGGACTTTTTATGTTTTATTTTAGCTATTTTTTTGCATTTTTGCAGTCCATGTAGAAGTGCTGCTACTGCATTAATTAGAGAAGATTATTTTCTAATTACACACTCTATAACCTAGCACAAACACATTTATAACCAGAGCAGTGAGTAAACTGAAGTTATTTCTCATGTTGTAAACAGCAGTGCTCCATTCCCATTTTCTTATTGAGTATCTTCATTCTTTTTACATTTACATGCAAGAGTTGTTAAAAAGAAATGCAAGATCAGCTGTCACAGTATTGTAATGCTGGCTTCCAAGTTTGGCTTATGGAATAGTTAAATGTTCACTAGTAAGTCTTTTTGTGTTGATTTTAATTAAATTGTTTTTGAATCAGTAAAATTAAGGGCTACTCTGAATGCCACTAATGATGCTCCATTTAGCAATTAGGGTAAATACAACAGCAGAATGTGTCTGAAGTCATCTAGTGTATACTTGAGGATATTGTTCTTGCTTACAGATACTATTCTATTACCATATGTATGGAGCTCACATTGGATCATTGGTTGTCTATCAGAGGACTACAATGAAACATGAAAAAATTCTCCTTAATCTTACTGGAAACCAGGGAAATTTCTGGCAGCGCAAGACACTGGTCCTGGATGGAGATGGAAATGAAGATTTCCAAGTTGTCTTTGAAGGGATAGCTGGAAAAGGTCCCAAAGATGGCATAGCACTTGATGACCTCACGTTATCCAGGGAGTGCTTACCATCCCAGGAGTTTTTACCAGCAGAACCCACAATGTTGCCTCCAACAGGTATGTTCCTGCTACAGACAAATAGAGTCTGGAAGTCTGGATAGAATGAATAGCAGCACTGTTTTCATTTCTTTGTTTCTCCTTCAAAAGAAGAATAGAATGCATAGGTTGCTAAAGACATATTGAAATTAGCATGCTTTTAAGTAGATCTTCGAAATTCTAATAAAATTAGTTTATGAGATAATTGTTTGGGTACTGACTCAACACTTGTGACTCTGCAAGACTTCTTGTCCAGCCATATATATTTACACAATATCCTGCTTAATTCAGTGGTTTTTATTTATCAATATTTGTAAAATACAGTTGTTGTAAAATAAGGAGCTAAGAGTGGGACAGAGCCGATGAGGATAGATTGCCATAAGGCAGGCAGACTTTAATGCTTTTTGGCTAGTGGGAATTCCTATTTATACTGCTTAGGCACTGTGTCCATCTTGTTCCCATGAGGTGCAGCGCCAGCACTGGTGCAATTATTTGTGTCATCCTCACTTACTGCACAAGGGAAATAAGACTCAGAAAAGTTTTGCCAAAAGTAATACAGTTGTGTTGAGGATGGATCCCGATAACCCCAAGTAAGAGCTGCTCCTTGAAGCACTGATGTTGTTTACCTCTAATATTTGCTTGGACACAAATGATAAAGGAAGAGACAGAACAGGACAAATCTCTGTCCTCCTTCCACATTTATCACCAGAGCTACTGAAATGTAAACCCCTAAAGTGGAACTTAGGAGATGTGTTTTGTTCCTGGGCCTACTGCAAACTTCCTGCACTTCCTCCTTCATTTCATCTCACTTCTCTGGCTTTCTGATCAATAAAACAAAGTTAATATTTCCCAATGTCAAAGACTACTGGGAGAATGGATCATTAATTTATGAGAGCTGCTTGGCTTTGTAACTGCTGCTAATGAGTAGCTTTCCCCTTTAGGATATCATTAAGTACTGCTCAGGCACTGGGAAATAACACTGATGAGACTGCATCAAGCCTAAGAAATTATACTGTACTTTGTGCACAAGATAAACAGGAAAGAAATGGGTGATGTTTTCCAGATATTATCTCTGATAAGTTGCCAGTTACAGTAGGTAGTATTGGCTTTCTACTTCTGTCAAAACAGTCATGGAAATTTATCGTAAATGAGATCGATATTTTAAAGTTTAGCTTTATATGAATGTTATCCCAAGAGGAACACTAGCTGAGATTTCTGGTTCTTTATTTTTGGTATTTTCAGACTCTATCCTCTTAATGGCAGATGTGAGTCCCTGTGGCAATGTTAGAAATTTTAAAAGCTTTGGTTTTGATAGCAAAGGATGTTCCAAAACACTTTTATGATGTATATAATAAAAAAGCTACTAAAATCTCAGGAAAAAAGCCACCAGAGACCGGTTTCTTGTTGTAGCTCATCTAAAATATACTTTGTGAACTTTGTAGATTCACAACACTTAGAAGTAATGGTCTAAATTCATCCTTACAGCAAACTGTCTTTTCTATACCAACAATTTTCACTTGTCCGGGCAAGGGTTTACATTAGCCACCGAGGGTTCCAGCTTACAGCTACTGTTTAGCCATGACATCTGTTTGGAACCTTGCTTGAAATGTGGGCTTAGAAAGCTGAATATGAAATCTACTGCTGCCTACAGACATGTTCTGAACAGTGGCAAAATGCATCTACTCTGTCCCTCCCAATGGGGCACACACATTTGTTTCTCCCCTACATATAGAACCATAGACTTGCCTAGGTTGGAAAGGAGCTTTCAGATCATCTAGTCCAACCATCAACCTAACACTGACAAAAACCATCACTAAACCATATTGCTAAGCATTATTTCTACCCATCTTTTAAATACCTCCACGGATGGTGACTCCCCCACTTCCCTGGGCAGTCTGTTCCAATGCTTAATAACCCTTCCACTGTGAAACATTTTCCAAATATCCAATCTAAGCCTCCCCTGGCACAACTTGAGGCTGTTTCCTCTTGTTCTATCACCTATTACTTGGAAGAAGAGGCTGCCTCCCACCTCTCTACAACCTCCTTTCAGGTAGTTATAGAGAGCAAATGTATGCATATGTATGCATGTGTTTATATGCAATCACTTGCACAGTCTTAGAGAAAATACTGACTTCTCATTCTTAAACTGAGACTGTAAATTTGGGAAGCATGGCTGAAACATCTCTTTTTGTAATATTTTGATTTTTTCATGCTTCTGCAAGAAACCAGCAGGTTCTTGCACACCAAAAGGTTCTATGTGAGCAGAATGTCTATTCTAGAGAAGGTATTTCCCTACTGAGAAAACGTGTTACAGGTATGCTGGTCCCCTTTCAGGTGACAGTATTAATAGCAAGTTATAATTATTTCATGATGATAAACTCAGGCATGACTTTGATCCTAAGTTTTAAACCTACTTCTCTCTTAAGTCTTAACACAATTGTGTCAGTGGGATATATAAAACCTAATTAGCATGATAGATAATGAGTTACTTTGTCTAGTGATCAAGAATAAACAGTAGCTGACGTGTAAAAGATTCACTATCCAAGAGAGAAACTTTATTGTTATTCTTAACTTTTTTGCAATAGGATAACAAATTGTCAGTAGATAGTATCTAAAGAGAAAATCTTGTGTCTCTCTTTGTAAAAGGAGGAAAAGATCCTTTGTGTAGTAGAGCTATTGCTGTTCTGTAGTGCCAGGCAGAGACAGAGTTGGCTTCATACACATCTTACAGCTTACTCTCTTCGTAATCAATTTCTGTGAAGGATGCTCAAGTGATTCTGAGCAGTGACTTTTAGGAGAGGTGCAGATGCATCCAGGTGTAAAAGCCCAAGAGGATGAGTTCCAAGTAGAACCGATGTGTTGGTCAAAAAGCTGTAGCTATGAAGCTTTCATAGTAGGTCTGTTATAACTCAGGGAGAGTACAATTGTCTCATTCTGTTCTTGAAGAATAACCCAGATCGAGTCTGTGAGTTTTGAGAGAACGTTTGCCTCTTAATAAGGAGTAATAAGTGCTGAAATTGCTAATTTTAGAGCTTTGTCAGCAATGCCAGTATTCAGTGTTCTAGCACATACAAAACATGACCTACTGGTTTGTGAACTTGTAAAGACTCAAGGATGTATTTTCAATTAAAAAAAAAAAAAAAATCTTTAATTTGGATACCCAACCTCAAATTATTAAGACCTAGTTTGTCAGAAAGCAGAAATGTCCCAGAAGTCTTTCTCAGTATTTTGTCACAACCATAGATACAAAATTATTTTTTTCTGTATTTTGAAGTTGTCTAGTGTTGTATGGCTAGGCTTCAAAAGCAGATTGGTTTAACAAAATATTCAGCTTCTGTTGGACTTTCGGATGAAGGTTTGGGCCAGGAAAATATGAGGGTTTTGAGTAGTATTGGGGTTTGGGTTTCAGATCTTTTTGCACTATATTCTGTGTTTGCCTTTCCTTCCTTTCTGCATCGAAGAGAGCAGAATAGCAGAGCTTGCATACAAATTTGTATCTGAACTGGTTATGAATAAATTTAGGCTAGAAGTTAAAAAGGTCTCTTATCTGAAAACCAAAAAATAGCCTTCCAGTAGCAGCAATGGAGAAAGTTACTGATTATATTGAAGGCACCGGAATTGCTTGAGGTTGTTTCCTTTCATAAAAGTGAACCAGGCCCAGTGATTTGAGCAATTCCTGTTAAAGCCCAGGTTCCCACGAAATTGGATAAAACAATTTCATCAGGACTTTCTTTCCAACAATAAACTTTGCTGCTGTTTCCTTGTTCAGTCACTTGCTCATCTTATGTGCTAATATTTGCTTACCTCAAAGAGTGCTGCTAAACATGAACACCTACTGAATTGAGGTACAGTTAATAGAGCAATTATTGCTTTTGGGAATAAATTATCATGTTGAATTGGACTAATGTTAAATGAGGGTAATCAATTAAAAGAGCTTTTGTCTGAATTGTTCATAGTGGCTGGAAAAAAAAAAGGAACAGAGCTACTTGATCACATTAGGAGACGTTAACAATGTAAGTGGCATTAGAGCATACAGGTTCCAAATACAGTTGTTGTGACTTGCAGAAAGTCACCTTAAACCACATATGCTGACTTTATAGATATATTTTTCATGTTTTTCTTTCTTTGTCTGAGAGCAAACATGACTGTCACACAAAGGAAAGGGAAAAGCTTACTATATTAGAAGTTATATTTCTTTGAGATACTGAGTGATTAAAGAGTTTGTTGGTATCTTTCTTTTCCATCAAGTATAATGTGTTTTTCATTCTCCTATTGACCTTTCCAGTGGAGGCTCAGAGCTGTGTGGAAGGCTGTTCAAGACATCAATAAAATCTTTTAATCATCATGTCCTCTTCAGCTCACTATAGCATTCTGTCTAATATAGATAGGAAGTTTTGTGATATCATATGGTAAATAGAGTAATCCTGAAACTTATTCCTTGTGAGCAATGAGAGATGAAGGATTCACAGGGGTCGTGAGATTCAGTTTAATCAGTTTTGGACTTTTTTCACTTCTCCTACACCTGACTTTTACTCTGGTATTGCTAAAGACTTTAAATGCTGTTGTGTTTAAATGCTGTAGCTGTTTATAGAAATTCAATGTAAAATTACATTTATTGCGGGTCTTTCACACTTTCATCTCACCTGTACGTAACTGAGAATATTCCAGAGGAGCTTCCTTTGTAATTTGAATTTGTATTTTTGAACATTAGTACTGATTTAAGGGGAAATATTGACATTCAGAAATAGTAGAAGCCCACAACTGAAAACAGGTATGCATAATTCATTATCTTCCCCTTTGAATAGTGAGCAGTCTTATGTAAGTTTAAAGCCATTGCTGGATTACCTCATGGTGTCTAACTTGTCAAAAAAACCCACCACTTCCTGGAAGAGACTTCTGAAGTCTCGTGGATGTATAATATAATTACTCAGTGACGATTTTGTACTTTTACTGCTTAAGTTTTTTCATGTCTTTATTTGCAAGAGAAGGGCTTTCTAAAAGTACTTGGGTTTATGCTTCCAGCTGTGGATCCAGCATTTGTCGAGTTCTGGGCCTCCATATTCACTGCCTTCTCTCACCTAGGTTAGGACAAGATAAGAAATCAACTGAGCAAGTTTTGGTTGTTGGAGAAGCCTTCATTGGCTCTTTGTCATGGGAGAAACTTAGGTTAATAGTTTCTTTTCAAAGTCCCCTTTGCAAATGAACTCAAGTTGTTGTTTCTTAGACTTTGGGTATCTCAGAACGCACATCAGTATGTCAGAGTACTTGAGAGGCTTGCAAAACCAAAAATTCAAATGTTTGAACTCAGTCCTAGAAAAAACAGACACTTTACAACAAAATAGCTGACAATATATAGTAGTTTTTAAGTCTTTTTTTCCCAGCACTTCAACTTCTAAAAGTCTTCAAAAATTCCTGTAATTTCCAAAGCTTTGCTTTTGAAATGAGATGCATTTTTCACATTCCTGTGCTGACAAGTCATTATTACTATGCATCATCAGCTGTGATGAAAGCACTTTATGTGTCCTTGGGTTATAGTGGTGACATATTAGAGGAAAGATGTTTTTATTAGCAATTTTTTTTTTTTTTAAGGACACATAAAATTCAGTCATACAGTAATGTCAACTTAGAGCAAGAATGATAATGGAGTAATAGTTGCAGGGAAAACCTCAGAGATCTAAATTATCTAGAGAGCTCCTATCCCTGGGATGTCAAACTCTTAGCCCGCTGATTAATTACTGTGGCCTCTATAGCTGATTATGGTACTACAGGAACTCCAGCTTTGATTTAGGAACTGATATGCTTCTTGCTATGTGAATGTAAATAAAATCTTTTGAAAGTATTTTGAAGCAGATCTAGCTTTTCAGGCCTACTGATGTGTTATTCTGATAATTCTGAGAATTGTAAACTATCCCATTCATTTGACTGGATTTAGTTTTGGAAAACATAGATGATGATACCATTGAACATAATCAGTTTAAGAAGCATAAGTTTATCAACTTGGAATATCCTTAGAACCAATCTGTTTCCTGTTTCTTTCTAAAACATGAATTAGATTGCTGGTGATTTTAAAGCAAAGTTGATATAAAATAAGAACTGAAGAAGAAACAATTTTAAATTATGATATTTAAGTGATGAATGCTTATGACTAGAGTCATAACTAGTGTAATCACAGAATCACAGAATGGTAGGGGTTGGAATGGACCTTTGGAGATCATCTAGTCCAATCCCCCTACCAAAGCAGCGTCCCCCAGAGCAGGCTAGACAGGAAAGCATCCAGGTTGGTTTTCAATGTCTCCAAAGAGGTAGACTCCACCACCTCCCTGGGCAGCCTGTTCCAGGGCTGTGTTACCCCTAAAGTAAAGTTTTTCCTCGTGTTCAGATAGAATTTCCTGTGTTCCAGCTTGTGCCTATGCCTCTCGTCCCATATGCAGCCATATTTTTGCAATTTTCTAGACACTGTGTTACCCCTAAAGTAAAGTTTTTCCTCGTGTTCAGATAGAATTTCCTGTGTTCCAGCCTGTGCCTATGCCTCTTGTCCCATATGCAGTCATATTTTTGCAATTTTCTAGACGTTCTGGTCTTATTTATCTTTATCAGTTTAATTATCATATCTAATTTATTTCCAATAAAGAAAAGATACTTGAAGGACCAGCTTCAAGAAGATTGGACTCTAATGGAGAAATTTGATATTTTAATCTTGATTTTGTAGCTACTATAGCCAGGATAACTATTTAGTTTATCTGTTATAAATTTTCATAATTATATTACCAAATTAAAGTCTGCAACTATACTTTTATTTTTAAAACCCAAAGGTACTACTATTAATATGAAATTTAACCTCCTGTATAACACTAACCAGGTTTTCATCTAGAGTTTTCCTTGATTTATCAAATAATTTTAAGTTAAACTGATCTCTTGGGGGAAAGAAAAATTCAGTCTCTAAAACTCTTAACTGATAGAGAATTTATCACGGTCTCTGGTTATCTGTTCAACGGTTAATTACTCAATCATATTATTTTAATTTGAACTTCACTAACTTCGTTTTTCCAGCATGTGATGTTAGGGGTTTTTTTTCTACTAGATTAGAGCTTTCTGCTGTCAGTGTTTGTCGTCTTACAGATAATTACAGAACATGATCAAGGTATTTCTTCAGCTTGTCTCTGATAAATTATGTTAATTGGGCTCCATTTGGTTATTCAATGTAAGTGTGTAATCATAGAATTCCTTTAAGAATCTTTCATGGCCAATCCAGGCAAATATGACACAATTTGTTTTCATCAATGTTGTCTGAAAATGAAAAGATTGCATACTCAAATATAAGTCCAAACACCTTGTGAGAACTTAGAATGCATTTTAATGGTAAATGCCACTTTTTAAATGGTATTAAAAAAAAATAATAAAAAACCTGATTATCTTTATAAAAGGAAGGATTCTCATCCCAAAATAAAAGGCAACCTAAATATTGTGGAGGAAACAAACAACTGATGAGAAAGAATTTGCGTGATAAAAAATCAGCTTTAAGTATAAGGTGTTTCTGAACACAAATGTAGGAAAATCATTGGAAGATCTGTAGGCCTTTTGAGTGATAGTGGAAAAAATCAGGTCCTTCTCAAATATCTGTGCCTGCTAAAGTGAAAGCAAATAATAAATAAAGGGGCGCTTGTGCATCATATCATTCATTAATAGAGTATAGATTACTGTAGATAGATTAGTAATAGATAATAGATTACTATGATTCAGAGTGACATAAAAATTAACTACCTCATAGAAAAGTCCTGTTGTGACACAGGCTGTGGTCTCAAAGATTAAAGAATAATTTTTTCCCCTCTGGAATTACTTCTTTGAGAACACAACCGTTCTTGCCACAGTTTGAAGATAACACACATAACACGCATCTGAATAACACGTAGATGCTGTTTCCTAACATGAATGTCTTTTCTGTAATTTATTGCTGTTCTGCCTCAATGCTGCAACCTATATACCGTGTTATCTTTATTGCTATTCAAAGTTCATTGATGTAGAAAATAAACCATATTTCAGCTCTGCTAGTAAGATTATTTTCCCTCTTGATGTTTGCAGGTACATTTTTTTCAAAATAAATTTAAGAGAAACACCTTTATGAAATAAAGGGGATTAATGTTTGTCTTAATGTCATATTTTAAAATATAAATGTTCCATCTGTTGATTTCTCTCAGGGTATATAAAACAAGGGGATTATTGACTGCTGCAGCTGTTTTCCTCTCTTGTGTAAATTCTCCTCAATTCAAAGATTATTGATCTGGAAGACACTAACAGCTCCTTTGGGTCCACTGCAGCCTAGTGTGTTGATGCAGTTACCACATGGGGCAAAAAGTCTACCTGCTAATAACCTTCAAGAAACACTGCTTGGAGGAAAAAGTTACCAGACCTTGCTAAGGAGAAGCTCCTCTTAATTAAATATCCCTATTATACTCACAAGCATCTATACAGACAGTGTTTGAATTGCTGGGATTGAGAAAAAGAAGGGAAAAAGAGGAAGAGAGCTCAAAAAAAACCCCAACCTTTTTCTCATAGGTTTTTTGATATTTTTTTTGTTTGTTTAGTTTAGGGGTTGGTTGGTTTGTTTGTTTGTTTGTTTTTTAACACTCATAAAGCCTTAGAAATATGTGATTTTAAGAAAAATCTTACTGTGTGAGTACATCCAGAAACAAGTCACGTTACAGACTCAGTTAGACAGTGTAACATCATTCATTAAACATGCTTGAAAAGATTCATTCATGCCAGGGTACAAGATGGATTTTTTTGTTTTTCCTCAGAAAGACTTCCACTTTCCAACACCATTTTTTTTTTTTTTTTTTTACCTCAAATTGGAAGCAATGCTACAAAGGGACCTCAAAATGTAACAGTTATTACAATTATTGATCATGATGAACAGCAAGGAAAAGTATTTCCAAGCATGGACTGCATCCTGAAATTGAAATTCCTAATTTGCTTAAATTCTTGGTGCAATCACATAAAAGGAATGTAAGGTTATAATTACTAGCACCTAAAAAGAGATGTCATTTAAATTAGGCAGCAGTTTTATAACAAGTCTCTGTTGTCCTTTGGGAAACAACACAGATGATTGAAATTCTGAAGCAGATTGATAGAGAGGAGAAGTTTCTGATGGACTCTAACTGGCTTGCAGGTTGCAATAATTAGACACTGCCTGGTACATCGATACAATTAGTCCATTTTTTAGAGAGGACCATTTTCAGAGACTGTGTACTAATAAAAGCCACACTGATGCTTTCATAAACTTGTAACTGTGAACTTCAAACAGGTCTTTTTCTTCTCGTCAGAGCTTACCCATTTTCCTTGTTTCAGCTCTGGACACCTTTGCCTAATGGTCATGACTTTCTAAGTCATCAGACTTTTATTCTGGCTTGCTTCTTTCTGTTCAGCACTTTTTCCTCCTTTCTCTGAGCAACTGTTAAAAGCCAAATCATACACTGTCTTCTAGAGCAGATATGATACATATTTTTATGTTACTAAGAAATCAGGACTTAAAACTGAATATTTTCCCTGGAAAATGGCTAGATTTTTCTATGGTATTCCAATATTTATTTTTAGTTATTTACTTATTTTTAATACGTATGTGTTAGGGGGATTTTTTACTTTAAAAAAGAAGGGTTAATGCTTGTTTTCTTTAGTGATTCAAGGCTTGTTTTCACTTTATCCTAAGTCTACAGCAAAAGGATGCAGCAATGCTTTTTCACTTAATTTGGGGCATTTGTAAATTAGCGTCTGGCATAAACAAAGTCCTAGGGATGGAGGTTGCCAACAGACAAACCCATTCTTATTTTCTTTTTGTTAATAAATCTGTTTTTCTGACCTCTTAATAAAATCCAGCCTTATGTGAATTTCATTTAGGTCCATCAGGTCCTCCTTTAAATTAAAATAGTGGCAATGGAAACATATTTTTAGTACCATGAGATTTTTAATATCAATTAACTCAAATTCTTCCCATGGTTGTACAGCTTTCATACATGTACATATTGTAGTTTTATGTCTGATGAGCTAATATAGTGATACTCTTATTTTTAAATAAAATTATGCTTGTGCATTTATTTTTGGCAAAGCAGAATGGAAAATGGAAATAGGGAGGGTCCATTTCAGAATTTTGTGTCTCTCTTTCTGATTAGAGAATGTACCGAAGGGGCTGCTTTTATCAGAGCCTTGTAGAAACTGATCTGAAATGAAAACATGAAGCTTGGAAATGGATCCTGTGAAACGAGTCCTACAATTTTTAGTCTCTACAATAGCAGAATTATCCCTCTCTAATGCCAGGAATACTGCACAAAAAGGACAGCATCACCCCACTGAACTTGTCTGGGAAAAAAAAAAAAAATCCATTAAAAGGCAAACCTCCTTAGTTAAAATAGAAAAGCTTTTTCTTCCAAATTGGGGCTGCTAAACTAAGCTCAATTTTTCAGCTAAAATGGAATGGTTTAATCCTACACCACATGAAAGGAGAATGTCAGCAATTAAGTCAGACTAGAAAGCTTTGTTAGTGAAGGAATGCCTGGCTGGAGCTTGCCCTCAAAGGCTTTACAAGGGAAACAGTCATTTATTTAGGCAATCTCTTGACAAAATACAAAAGAAATAAACTGATAATGGATTGGCACTTCAGGGGAACCAAAGGCTTTTAATAAAACTGCTCTGGACCACCCTCCTCCTCCTAAATATCAAAGTCTCTGAGATGTAACCTTCCAGTAACCTTGTTGGGATGCATGGCAGTGTGATTCCCCCTTTCTTCTCTTTTCAGGCTCCTGCTCACATGGCTATTGGCAATGTCAGAACAGCAAGTGCTACAGACCAGAACAAAGCTGTGATTTTGAAGACGACTGTGGGGATAATACAGACGAGAGTGAATGTGGAACTTCCTGCACCTTTGAGAATGGCAGATGTGGCTGGCAAAATTCCCTGGCAGACAGCTTTAACTGGGTGATAGGGGTCAGCTCACCTCAAAGTCTCAGACCTCCCGGAGACCACACGCTTGGAAATACCACTGGTATGTTGTCAGCTCACAAACAAGATGTAACTGTCTTCATGGAGCTTCTCATACCTCCTTTCACAGGCAGCAGGGGGGTTCTAACAGGTCTAATCAGGGTGTCATCTTTAATGAATTAAATGTGTGACAATATTAAAATATTAATTACTGTTACAAAATTACCTTAAGTTAAGAAGAATTGATTCTCGGTTGTTTCTCCTTTAAGTGTTGCTGTGTGAGTTAAGCAAGTTAATTTGCTGCTTGTCTGGAGAGAGACATTTGGTCTGTCAGCAGCTTGCAAGGGTGAGTTAGCTCAGCTCTGAGATCCACTGGGTCACACTTCATAAGCGCTCGAGCTCATTACCTAGAAACTTAAAGTTACTCATAGTTTAATTTTAGGCAATTTAAAATAAATAAATACATTTAAATAAATAAACCTCCTTTGTTTGGGGCAGTGGAGGTCCTGGTTTATTTTGCCCAAAGAACCCAGTTATCTGGTCTTGTTCTTGCTACAGGTGCTGTGCCTTCATTAGTTGCCTTTGAAGGTCCCATAGCTCATATAAAGACATTACCAAAGCTGAGCTCAGAACTGATCTTAAATTGAAATATTCCACAGTAGAGTTGCACAAAGGAGTATGACTTGTCTTTGACAATTGTTGAACATTTACACAAAGTACTGCAGGACAAAACGTAATAAAACAAAGTTTACTTGAAGATATGTAGAAAGAGCTAGTGAAAGCTTGCCAAGGTGACAGAGGGTGAAACAGGCAGACAGAAATAATCACAAAGATTATGTGTTCATATGTTTTTAAATTTTGAGACAGTCCAGCCCGGCTGCGTTTCTCTGATCTCAAACTAAGATGCAGTACAAAAGAACCGCTCTCCAATGTGTGCCTGTCTTTGATTTGGCTTTTAAAATAGCTGGTGCAGTTAGAATAGATTTATGTATCTCCATGGTATATATGTTGAATCCACTACACATATGAATAAAATTAGCGCTGATCTAATTCTCAAGCCTGGAAATTTACTCTATAATCTGCAAGTTAAGTTTGTTGTGATGAGTAATTAAACGTGCCAAATTCTCCATTCTCTCTTCTTACTCAAGAGCTCGTTTATAGTCTGAAAAAAAAGTTCTTACTGTGAGGGTTGTGGAGCACTGGAACAGGTTGCCCAGGGAGGTGGTTGAGGCCCCATCCCTGGAGATATTCAAGGTGAGGCTCGAGGAGGCCCTGGGCAACCTGGTCTAGTTGGGGGTGTCCCTGCTGACTGCGGGGGGTCGGACTAGATGACATAAGGAGGTCCCTTCTGGCCTGGACAATTCTGTGATTCTATAATTACACCATTCTGGTTGGAATTTAAAAGTGATTTGTCGTATTATCTCCTGGCCAAGCTGGATTAGCTGTGATCAGCCTGTTTGTTGTGATGAGTAATTAAACGTGCCAAATTCTCCATTCTCTCTTCTTACTCAAGAGCTCGTTTATAGTCTGAAAAAAAAGTTCTTACTGTGAGGGTTGTGGAGCACTGGAACAGGTTGCCCAGGGAGGTGGTTGAGGCCCCATCCCTGGAGATATTCAAGGAGAGGCTCGATGAGGCCCTGGGCAACCTGGTCTAGTTGGGGGTGTCCCTGCTGACTGCGGGGGGGTCAGACTAGATGACCTTTGGAGGTCCCTTCTGGCCTGGACAATTCTGTGATTCTATAATTACACCATTCTGGTTGGAATTTAAAAGTGATTTGTCGTATTATCTCCTGGCCAAGCTGGATTAGCTGTGATCAGCCCACTGTCCCACAGTACTGGTTCCAGTCATTCAGAGTCATCCAAGTTTCCTTCCAAAGAAGACTGCCAAAGTTTTTTGGGTTAGGTGCTGTCGTTTGGTTTGGTCTCCTCAAAAAACAAGCCATTTGCCAAATATTAAACAGGCGTTAACAAACATCAACATGCCCAGCGTTCAACCCCATCTAGCCATGTCTTCCTAGCAGACACTGGGCCATCATATGGCATGCTTTTGGTATCTCATAGTGTTTATGTACATGGCTTTTTAACACACAAAAGAGCAGACATAGAAAAAAAAAGTTCATTTGCATTTTCTAATTATATTTTTTAAAAATATTATCATGAATATTTCACTACACTTTTCAAATATATGCTTGACCTCAGGAAAAAGGCAAATTTCTCATCCCATAGTATTATGGGAAACACCTATGGTTGTTAGAAGTGACAGAGAATTAGCCAGAGAAGTGTCAAAGTTAGAATGAACCCATTTAACTCCATCTCTAATGAAGTAAATTTTTTTTTCTCTAATTCATATACAAATTTGAGTAGATGTGCAGTTATAATTTAACAGTGTGTTATTTTAAATATTTATGGTTATGCAAACTACACGTTTGGGTTTTGTACAAAGGAAAAAATGAAAGTGCAAAAATGAAGGACCATATTACTGTTGGAAAATATTAACTGTAGGCATCTCTTTTTTGCAGTTTCTGCTGAACAAATCCTTTAAATGTGAGTTAATATTCATACACTAAAGAGTACAGATGGCCAAAGGTAATATGAATTGCTAGGGATACCAGTGTGGCTGTTGTATGAGGTACTGTCAAAATAGCATCTAATGCTGTTGTGCAAGGACATGTCATCAGAGTAGGTGGGAAACATGGAAGCTTTTTTGCTCTTCTACACAGGGCCATTTAAATCTTAAGCTGCTCCCAGTTTATTCCTGATATAACGAGTACACAATAAATGTGATCTAGTAATTTTTTACCGTGCACTGAGGTTCACTAGTATAGGATCTATATGGGAAGTATATTTCTTATGCTTCTGCATTTACTTTGCTGAGTTTTAGAATCTAGTTTGAAAGGCTAAAACAACGTTTCAGTAATCCATCATTTAATTTCAGGAAAATTCCTGTATCTTGAGGCCACTGCAATAGGCCTAATAAATGAAAAAGCCCATGTGAAGAGTTCCAGATGGAAAGAATCAAGCAGGACATGTGTGATGAGCTTCTGGTACTTCAAGTCATCAAAAGCCATGGGACATATTCAGGTTCTCATTAAGGTAATAAAAAGCCCTTTTTCTTTTGAATATCTGATATGTGTAAATGCATGCTCCAGCAGAGAGCACTTTGACACTCTGACGTTCTGCCGTTTGGTTTGAAGACTGGAAGAGCTCCTCCTAGTTCAGTGCTGGTTTTAATTTTTCCAGTCTCTTTAAATGCTTTTACCACTTCCCTTCCAAAAGAAAATTCTCTGAAGAACCAGAGAAAATCTTTTTAAAACCTCTTTCCATTTTCCCGCCTCAAATACAGTACCCTGCTCTTTGATATTCTCCGTGTGAGAGCTATTTTCATCTTTTGCTGCAATCCTTATTGGTAGCTACAACCCTCTCATTCTGACAGGATGACACCCACCAAAAAAAATGAATTAGCAACCTGCACAAAATGGGAATGAAATACAAAGATATTACTGTATTAAATCGTTTATATTTTTATGTAGACAGATACAGGATATATAATCAATTTTCTTTAGAAACGACATTTTCTTCACTAAGTGTGGTATGACAAAAAATATAGAAAATGCAGAAAAAACTAGTTATTCAGTTACAAGTGAAAACAGATATGTGCCTTGAAAATTGGCTGTTCATTAAAAAGAAAAAGGATTAAAAGCTTGTAAAAGCAAGTTTTAAATCATATGATGCTGAGTAAAACGTAGAAATTGATGATCAATATAGCAAAAGCATATATTTCACCTCCCTGTGCATGCTATACATTTTAATGTTGCTGAGCATTTTAATGGTGTTACAAAACAATGACCCAATATACCACTTCTAGATGTAGTAGAAACCTTTGCAAATGAGAGTTTGTGTATTTGTGCTTACTTGTATCTGTGCAGGGAGTTCTGGCTACTCAAGTATAAATCTTGGTGGCAATTTATTTGCCACATGTCTGTTAACTTGTCTTTCTTCAGTATCTCTAGTAAAATCCTTGGTTAGAAATTATTGTAGTCAACTGCATTAAAGCTTCTGTTTTATTTCCAGTGCAGATGTTGAATACCTTAACTTTTAATGACAAATCATATTTTGTCCTTGAAAATAAATTGCTAAAAATTGTTTCTCAAATGTTCTGGATATTATGAGAATAATTCAAAAGCCTGAAAGATAAAACACTTCCATAGTCTTTAACATCTAAAGACAGGCTAGGCTAAGTCTGTCTGAAATATAAAAACAATGAGTCCTTTGACAGCCATTAGTATATTTTTTCATGGATTAGTCTAAAAACCTACAAATGACAACAGGACACTCATCAAGTAGCTGTATAGTTAATGAGATATATTTATAAAGCTCTTTTTCCAATAAAAGCTCAAATCCATAAAGGAGGAAAGTAGGTTAAAAAAATGTTTCTTTTCTTTGGTAAAGTATTCAAAATGACAGCAAAAATCGATCCTTTTACTTACAATGAATAAGGTGTAAAAATAAACATGTATTTTAACTCAAAGTCCAAATTATGTTCTCATTGTGTTACTCAAAGGTGGATCTTGTAGCAGTCAAATATTGTAATTATGAACATTTTACGATTGATTAATTTGAATTATAAACTAAATTGCAAACTAACTTTGGAAAATAAATAGCAGTTGCATTAGTTATGCGTGAGTAGTTTGCACTTAAATTATCACTGTGGATTGCATACAGTAATTATGAAATCTTAAATTATCACTGTGGATTGCATACAGTAATTATGACATTAAGTATGTTGCAGTTACCTTAGAAACAGAAAAATAGTAATTTCACTTTTTATTACATGCAGTGAAATCAATAATACACAAGCAAATACTTCTGTTAAATAGGAGGCAAAAGAAGTGAAATAAAGGAAAATCAAACAAACCATACCACCTAAAATGAATTAAAGCCAGACGTTTGTTCTCTGGTGGGATATTGTCTCTGAAGTGTTCAAGTCCAGTGGTTAAAAATCTTAGTTATTTTTTCCACCCTTGGGATGGACAAAGCGATTTAATTTTTTATTATTATTTTTTACAATATTAACCTGAGCAGGGTTTTACTAGATAGTTACTCTATTGATAAGAGCCTGCAGATAATCTTTTCTACCGTACTTTTTAGTTATTTTTTTAAAGATAGTGTTCAAATATATGACTTCTCTGGGATTTTCTAGATCATGATCACTAATACTTCTCCAGGTTTGAGGAAATATTCTTTATTATTATTTTTATAATTATTTTTATTCTTATTACAGTGAGGCATTGCCCTCTACTTATTTTCACCTAATTTTACTATCCTAATAAACTTTTCAGGCATTATTTTTATGTTATTTTAAATCTTTGTCTTCAGTGAGCTTTAAGAGATTTTAAAAGGCAGTGTAAATAGAAGACATTTGAATAATGACTTATTATTCTTGTTATTTTATTTTTTTAACTGAAGGCAAGAATTCTACATGGAGATAGGAAAAATTATTCTCGTTATTGTATCTGGGATTGTTTTGTCAGAAGAGCCTAGTTTGTTGCTTATAGGAACTCATAAGTCAATATTATAATTAGAGATTTTATTTAGCAGTATCTGTATGAATAAATCTAATTAAATAACACACAGTCATGGGAAGTCATGCTGAAGCTTCTCCTGCTAGTTCAAACTGCAGTACCAATATATTTGCATCCAGTTTGAGTGTCTCCTGATTTAAGGTTAAGCTAACGTCAGTGAAAGCAGATCAATAGATTGTGATTAGTTGAAAATGCTAGGAAGAGAAGATGACCTGGGAAGGAATTTACCATCTCAAGTTTGACAGGAGAGCAAACTGTCTCCAACTAAAGGCATCACGTCCATTAAAAGTTGAACTGAGAGGGAACACTGTACGCACCGATGGCACAGTAATTAACAATATGATGAGAAAATATCATATGGAGGCAGAATGAGGAAGACATTTCTCCTCCTCCTGAATATCACACTGGGAGAACAATGGTAATCGAGTAAAAAGCCACTTTTCAAAAATCATAGTTCATGGTATGTATCGGTGTCTTCTCTTAGATTAGCATTGTTTGTCCACAGGAAGTTTAAGACTATTCTCTTTTATCCTACTAAAATAATATCTCAGATTATGATATAATCCATAAATCTGCAGGATCATAAAAGGGATACTACAGCCAAGCATGAACTTTGTCCACAGGAAGTTTAAGACTATTCTCTCTTATCCTACTAAAATAATATCTGAGATTATGTTATAATCAATAAATCTGCAGGATTATAAAAGGGATACTACAACCAAGCATGAACTTTTATGTTAAGGTTTGCACCTTAGAGAAACCTAGAGTTTGCACCTCGAGAAAACAAATTCATTTTCTAAGGGAATTTCTCTGCAGCTACTGTTTTTTTCCACCTCAAAATGTAGTACAAATTCTTCATATAAACCTCGCTGTATGTGGAATAATAATATAATCAAAATGATGGGCCAGTGAACTAGTTGCAAAAATACCATATTCTTCAAATCAACCCCCACAACATTTATGCAAATGAAAGATGTTGACATTGCAGCTGTTAATGGAGACTGCAATATCCAACTCACCGTCCATCTAAATTGAAATTACAGTGTTTAAAAGCAGTGCAAAATCTCACAGGGAAAACAGAACATTACCAGAAGAGATCTGGATAGTACCAGACCAAATTTTGCTACTGCAGCGAGATTTTGAGATACTTCTAATCTTCTCTGTGGCAGTCGTAAGAGAATACAATACAGTGCAGGAGATATTCTGAAGCTGAAGTGCAGCATATTCGGCGTGCGTGTTTTAGTGGTGGTGGTGGGGTTCCTCACTGGCACTAAATACTGGTTTATTTTATGAGTCAGAAGAAAAAGTATCACTTTTAAACATGCTTCCAAAGTGGCAAGCAAGGATTCTTAGGTGGAAAGAATGATACGTTTTATTGTTCTGCTGATCTGAACATGTTTCCTTTGTAATCATAGAATTGTCTAGGTTGGAAGGGACCTTTGAGAACATCTAGTCCAACCATCAACCTAGCTGTGATGAAACAAACACAAAAACCAACCACATCACTAAACCCTGTCTCTGAGCACTATATCAACCTGTCTTTTGAATACTTCCAGGGATGGTCCCTGGTTCCCACTGGTGCTTGAGTTGTTGCTGTCGTAAAAAAGAAGCAGGTCTTAGGTATCACAGTGGGAAAGGAACAACAACCAAGGATAAAACTGTTTGTTGAAGATAATTTTTGTGAGATCAGTGTTGACTGCCCTGCAGATAGACATTGTCATTAAAATAGATGCAGATGTATAAGGAAGGTGAAACCTGCCATAGGTAACTACGTCCACTGCCTGTGACAAGGCCAATATACCCAGGATCTCGTTAGGAAGTTCCAGTGGACCTTCCTCAGGCATTTGCCATAGTGAATTAATTCCATCCATTTACAAAGGAGCAAGGACAGGATGATATTCAGGAGGACAAGAAGTCCTGGCCAGCTCATGGCAAGTGAAGCAGGGCCCCATCAACGCCGCTGAGTGATAGACTCATCCGGCCAGGGCAACAGGCAGTGGGAGCCAGCAGCCAGCCACATCCAGTGGCCCAAGGCTGATGCACCACAGACCCTGTCACCTGGCCACCTGGCTGCTGCAGCTTCTCGGCACAAGCTGGAAGCTGTCACAGTTCTTCCCTTGATATTGTGATTGGTTTTAGCTGGTCTGAGGTAGAGAGTTGAAGAGAGAGCTAGTGCTGCAGAAACGTGGCTCAGCAGGTGCCACAGCTCAGGTATAGACGACTCGTGGTAGTATTTGTCATTCCTTGGTTATTTTTAATGAAGAAGCCTACTGTCCCAAGGTGTCAACAGGATAATCTGCAGCAGATTTGCTGGAAACACCAGCTGATACCTTCTGGACATTTGTATTTCTAGGATGGAGTAGTATAAAATGAAATTTTAACAAATCAATATCATTGACCCTACTTCTATGGGAAGTCGCTCAAGAATAAAGTCTGAGGAAACAACTTATTCTACTTCACAGCTTAAAATAGACTATGTGTTTCTACATTGATTCTCCTCACTGGCTGTATGAAAAACAATCAGCTCCTCGCAGTAATGTAGAAGGTACAGATTTCATGGGTTCAGGTACCCTCAAAACACATTATCTGACTTTCATGCAGCTAGAGGAAGAAACTAAATTTCCAAAGATTCACTCAAATGTTTTACTTAGGAGTCAGATGAACTTCAAAGCATGCTCCAAACAACGTAGAAAATATGTAGGTTTTTTGGTTGCCCTCTTAGACATAATAAACATTTTAGAGATATTCTTTAAATCTAATGGAATTGTAAAGTTTACTACTATTTGTGTAGGGGTGATATAGATATTTGAACATATCTAGCTATATGTTCAGTAGCTCACATTTATCATTTTTTTACTTTGAATCCTAGTTTATTTCTTTATTTATTATTAATCTTTGTTTATTTCAAATAGTTTTCCTTGATTAAATCCGGCAAAAGACATATTCAGGAGAATTTGTTTTCACATTGCAGCAGCACAAGGGTAATGGCCTTTATTTAATGAATATCTATATAGTTCTCAAAGGGGACTCAGTTTTAAAATCTTTGCTCCCATTTTCGACCTGTGAACTGTTATTAGAAATTGTATTTGAGTCAAGGAAATGTCTGATCTGACTAAGAAGTGAGAATAAGGGAACACTATCTTAATCCCAGGACCTTTAAAGGAAATCAGTGGTGGTCCTGTGAAATACAGTATCGTCAAGAAAGGCAGATTAACTTTTATGGCAGCTTTACTTCCCAGAGCAAGATAATTTTATATTTACGTTTCCTGAATGGAATGCAGAATCTGAAACAGCACTTTCCACCTTTTCAGGCATTCTTTCAAACTGGGATGTTTTAGGCCTGATTTTGACCCCACGACATAAGCATATCTCCAAGTAAATTGAAACTGAAACAGTGATTAAATGGAAATGTCAGTTTTCAATGGAAGCATCGTTTCTGAAAAACAGTTTACATAGAAGAAACAAACAAATATGTACAACTGTAGATAAGGGCAAACACCATTTAGTGCATTTTATTTTCTCAGATGAGTACATTAGGAAGTTATTTCAATCTTCACTGTAAATTATGCAAAGCACATAATATATTGTATTCTTACACTGCAGTCAGAAGTAAGCATTCATTCCAAAGAGTTGGTGAGCTGCAGTAATACATTTGGATGTGCTTTGAAGGAAAAACATATTTTGAAGAAGGGGTTAGAGAAACACGCTTGTATTTTGTAGTCTTGCTTGTGAAGACAAGAGGTTCATCAGAGAATTTGTAATTTAAAATCATCGTGTTCCTAGGAACACACATAAAAGAAAGTGTTCATATGTGAATTATTAAGCATTTTTTTGTTTAAATTCTTTGAGAACTTGACCTTTTTCTCCCTTAAGAGACGAGGATGATGAGTAGTAAAGAATTGGTGTGACTAAGGGCATGTCTCTGTCAGGTAGGGCAGTGCCTGGTTAGAAAACTGAGCAGGCTGGCAGATTTAGAGAGCACGATGCATAACAAATCAAGGGAGGAACACAGCAGTATCCTATAACATTATACCTGAAATCACAAACCCTGCCTTTCAGGTCTAATACCACTATCCTATTTTCTCTCCTGGCCTTGCACCATATTGCACAAAGTGACGTAGATGAAAAATGCGTTTTCTGTCTCCGCCGCACTACGCAATTCTCCAGTGTTTCACTGAAATCCTTCCCCAAATCAGAGATCTCTGGGAGGGGTTTGCATTATTGATTTGTGGGTTCATAATCTCACAGAGTGACGGTTACATTGCAGCTTTTTAGCATATGAGGCTTTGAAGCACCTCTGGGATCTTTGCAAGTCAGGCTTCTTTTGCTCTTTTCTAACATTTTTTAGGGCAGATGTTCAAGAGCGAAAGTTGTAATTTTGGTATGTCTCAGGGTAGAGTTCTTTTAAAGATCATAGAGTTGCTGTTGAATGATTTTTATTGAAGCAACAGACATCAAAATTAGGAGTTTTTAATGTAGCAACTGTAAAACAGAAGCATATGTTTACAAAGACAAAAGGACTTTTTCTAAGCAATAGAGATGTAGTCTTGAGCTTTGAGCATTTTTATTAGTTTTTCATATCAGTTCTTCAATATTAGGTACTTGTAGAAAATTAATTAACATATCTTTTTTTTTATTAAGAAAAACAATTAATGCAATGTGTAACCTAGTGCCTGCTGATGTCTTTTAGAAATTATACAGCATTGATCAGACTTGAAATCTCAAAACAGTATCTGATTTTCCTGATCAACAACCCTACTTGAAAAAAAACAACACTGACCATTTCTAAGACTTCCATTTAATCTCACATGAGGTGAAAGATCTATCTTTTTTCCTTGTTCCTTTCTCATATCTTTTTATGAACCAAGGCCCCTTGGTCTTCTATTGAGAAAAGCATCTTCCTTTTGTTAAACACAGACTGAACTGAACAGATGTTATATTAGCAAAACTTCAGCAAGCACCAATTTAGCACTAGTGCTCATTGTAGAACATTAATTTTTTTCCAGTTTTATCCTTCTTTAATGTGGCTTTTATTTTGAATTCACAGTCCGTTTTTAGTGTCTTGGAGATGTTCTAGTTTCTGGTTGTCTTTGATCTTGTAGTATCAAGCTGTAGTGTGCTTAAAATTACTTTGATGAATCAATAAAGGGTCTTAGCATGAAAAGTCTAATTTTTATGCTTCCAGAAATCTTTCCAGTTTCTGGCCTACAGCTTTGAATCCACAGTAGCTTTAGAAAAAAACAAATGTGTTTCTGTATTTCATCTAATTTATATCACAAAGATGGAAGTATCTGATTCCAATTCATTTCAAGCTGAGGGGAGACCTCATTGCCCTCTACAACTCCCTAAAAGGAGAGTGGGGGTTGGCCTCTTCTCCCAAGGGAATCATGACAGGAGCAGAGGAAATGGTCTGAAGTTGGGGCAGGGGAGGTTTAGGTTATATCTGAGGAAGAATGACTTTCCTGAGAGGGTGGTCAGGCCCTGGAAGGGTCTGCCCAGGGAGGTGGTGGAGTCACCATCCCTGGAGGGATTTAAGAAAGGTGTAGACGTGGCACTTCAGGGCATGCTCTAGTGCCCGAGATTGTTGAGTTGGGTGTTTTGTTTTGTGGGGGTTTTTTGTGTGTGTATAGTTGGACTTGATGATCTCAAAGGTCCCTTCCAATAATGAAGATTCTGTGATTCTGTGAAGTATCACACTAGGAATTTTTTAATACTTATATGTATGATTTAATAATCACGCACCTCAGTTTGTCCAGCTACTCTCATCACTTCCCACCTTGCCTCATTAATTTGTAATTCATTCCCACTAGTTTTGCCAGGCTGTATCTGCAAAATTAATGAACCAAGGAGTCCATATAAGGAATTTTAGTATTACTCTTAAGAAAAGGCTTTTTAGCAGAAGAAACCATGCTAATGTGATTTTCTCTTTGACTTACTGAAGTAATTCGAGATGATACTGTAGTACTACTAAAATCAGGAATCAAAAAGACCGGTTGCGTAAATCTCTGGAAGATACAGGTTTAACTGTGTGGTCTGCAGAGTATATTCGATTTTGCTTTCAGCAGGAGCACTGAAAGAAGGAAATGAACACTAAAAATTGCATTTTTTACCTCGCACATATCAGAATAGTTGAAGCTGTTAATCAATCTGGGATATTAATTTGTTTTTAGCTCTAGGAGTTTTAGATGACATGAAGGTTTTCAAAGGCTAGTGCTAATTAATTAAAAAACCAAACAAACCCTACCATTATTATAAGAATGGATCTTATGGAATTAACAAATCAGGAGAATTGTTTAACCTTTAGCTATATGCAGCCAAATTATTTCTATGTTACCACAGGAAAGACATCTTAGACAGAGGTCTCTGTACTTTCTCCAGTAGGTAGATTTCTTTTCTAAGAAATACGTTAAGATCGAAGGACCTGCTCTTAAATTGTAATTTGACCCACTGTGGGTGGGATTCCTGTTACTTAAAGTCATAAATGCCTCCTGTACAGCGGTCACCCCAGGCTCTCTTTGCTAATGGTGAGGTTTTACTTGGTATGTCAAAGGGAGTCTTAGGTATGATTTATCTCATTCTAAAGTAAGCTTCTGTAAGAGGAAACATGTCTATTGCTTTCAATATAGCTTCCTGTAGATGTGTGACATTTGATAAACAATATCGGGTACACTCAGGAATGTCATTGGATAAATATTTGATATTTTGAAATTTTTGATATTTCAGTAAATATTTTTGGCTACTTATGTAGATATTTCATATCTGTGCTGGCAATGCAAACACCAATATCTCGTGAATCTGTTCACAAACTTTTATCTTCTACACCCCTACCATATTATATATATTTATAACTTTATATGTCCTTGAACATTTAAGGTGGCAACCACCAGGGAGAGAAGTAGGGAAAGACACAGAATCTCACTGAAGTGTTTTAATATAATGAGATCTGTCATTTATGAGAGATCTCAATTTGTAGAGAATGTATTTCATAAACTACAGATTATGTTTGGTTCCTTGGTATTCTCTAAGGAATAAATAGTCGTATCAATCAGATATTACAGAGACAAGACTTGAGCATTCCTATTAAAGATGTCTCTTTGCTCAGGATCAATGCAGTGAAGCTTAAAAATACTTAATCAAGCTTTGACTATATAAAGAGATTTCTATTTTTTTCAGCCTTAGTGTTTTGATTCCTCTGAGCCAGTCCAGTTGTTCTAATATCCCAGAGGATCTGTTCTATATAACTACAAGCCCAAGCTACAATCCAATTGAAAAGAATATTCTAACAGAATACAAATAGGCTGTAAAAGTAAATGTCACAAAGAAAGAAATACAGTTATATCCCAGTGAACATCCCACTACATCAAAGTAGGGATGACACCTGAGTGACAGTAATCGCTCTCTTTTACCCATGAAAAATCATAAAATAGTCTTTGACAATTAGTAGGGAATATTCATGTCAATCCTTGTCCTGCAGACTTGTCTCTTTGAAGAAGTGACAGATAAAATATTTAGTAAAACCTTCAATGTTTTAATGTCAGTGTACAAGAATTAAGAATTACTATTGCTAGTCTTAAGAATTTTTACTGGTGTTATGATTTTATTGTACTCCCCTAAAATAATCTTTTTTTAAAAAAAAAAGTATGTTTAGTTTACACCAAATATATGTACTTATTTTCCTTTTTCCTTTTTTTTTTTTTAAAATTTTCATGTTTTGTGTCAGCAGAATCCCTGCAAAGATATATTTTCCCACTCCTTACATTCAGTTTTATGCACGGAATCAAGGTGGTATTAGGTGTGAATTACTAAACTGATATATGGATTAAAATAAACAAAATCTCTGAAAGGTTCTAGATGCTTTGTTCAGCTGAATTGGCTTTTATTTTTCAAGGCAGCTGTAATGATAATGCTTAAATTCTTCATGAACAAATCTTCACATTTTGAAGAGCTGAGTGGACTTTCACAAAGACTGATTCCATGATTCCCACGTTGTGGAAGTGCTTTTGTAAACACTGTGGGACTGTGAATAGGAAAATGCTTCTGACCTTAGCCACTAACTCTCCAAGTTTCAGGTAGGAAAAGTTAGTCCCAGCAGCACAGCTTCTGCCTGCCTGCTGTATCCCTTGAAGAGTACTTTGATCCAGGTGGCTGAGAAGAGTAAGGTGCTCCTCCTCCAAGCAGGCCTTTGCCCAGGAGTGGACCACACATAATGATAAATTGTTCCAAGATAAGATGTGTCGATGAATAAGTCAATTTTAGTACCACTGCCTGATAAGTTTGAAATTATAGTTCAATTAAATATTGAATAAATATCCAAACTGGTAGATACCTTATCTGAGTCGAGCAATTTATCAGTCTTTCCATTTAGTTTGTATTAAACACTGATTCAGTGTGAGAATATCTGGCCCAGGTTAATTTCTTTCATTTTTAGGAGAGTGACCACTCTCCTAAAGTTTGAGTGGCCACAGGCAAAACTGACAAAGTAACTTTTTTGGTGCAGCAAAGCAATATTTCTGTCCTAGCTGAAAGTTTTAGTCAACATTCAGCAAAGGCAATGAAAGTGCCAAACAATGCTGTGCCATCTGACTTATTTCAGACAGTGCACACAAATAGATGGTCACAAGCAAATGTGAAAAGAAAGGTGTTTCACCATCCTCCTAAAAGACATCCTGGACAAATACACGTTAGTGGTACCTGGTGTGACCTGTGGTGCTGAGATGTGAGTTTTGCCCATGCTCCAGTTTCACTGTGGCTGGTCACACGCACAGACTTTCTAAGGCATTCAGGGGGCTGTGCCTTGCCAGCTCCCTCCCTGATGGGTGCTCTGAGCTTGGGTTGCAAGAGGGATGTCACTACTGGTTCTAGAGTTATTAGAGCATGCACCTCCTATTTGGACAACAAGCTTGTATCCTTTTTCTTCTTCCGTAATCCAACTGATAAAGGAGAACGCTAATGGGGAAAAGATGTGCAGAAGATGAGTTAAAGAGTTAAAGTTTCTTAATGAAAAGCTGAAATTTGGTATGTGATTCTGCCTTACATCTTTAAATAGGGTATTCAGAGTATCCTCTATAGAAGGAAAAACATGACAGATCTGGGGTTATCTCATTTCTGCATATGTCCATTTATGATCTTGATTCATAAGCTGGTTTGTTTCATCTCTTGCTGTATAAATTCTGCATTTGTTTAGGCAATCAATATTAGTAAAGGTTTGACTTTTGTCTCATAATCTGAGGAATCTAGCATTGCACAATGTTTAGCACACTGTCCTCATATTTGGCACTATGGAGGGCTGTGACAGTTGCCTGGTCTTCCTGGTGTTTTTGTAACTCTGATTATTCCTCTTTGAAGCTTTGGTTTTCCAGAGAATTCCAGTTGGCTCAACTCTAAGATGGGGCAATCTGAGGAAGCCTGTAAAACACGACTAAAACAAAGGTGTGACAAGGTTTGAGACAAAATGGAACCAAGTTTCTTGAAATGTTAATGATCTACTGAAATGGCTTTGATGTTTGTTGTTACTCAGTCTTAGCAACAGAGCTAAAGGGAAAAAAAAAGTGAAATGCAAGAAATGACAGTTGTATCCATTAAGATACCTAAAAACCAAAATCAAAGGTGGATTATGCTCGGAAATGAAGAAGAAATTTTTAAATTTGAGGAGAAAGGAGGGCCAAAAGGGTTAGGAAATGAAGACAGGCTGAAGTAGTACAAGGTACCTAATGAATCCTGTTTTACAAAGAGTCGTTTTATTTCTCTGTTCTGATTGGTAAGGATAGCATATAGAATGAAGACATATTTTAAGAGCCTAAACACATAAAAGTGTATTTGACGGAAAGAGTATCAAGGGAATGTAGAAAGATGCAAACAAGAAACAGAAGAGTTTGGTTATAAATGAAAGCTGGCTATAAGGAAATCTAGTAGATTTAACAGCTGTGACAGGATAAATGAGGAGGAACTTCTTTACTTTGAGGGTGGCAGAGCCCTGGCAGAGGCTGCCCAGAGAGGTGGTGGAGTCTCCTTCTCTGGACACCTGGACACCATCCTGTCCAACCTGCTCTGGGTGAACCTGCTCTGGCAGGGGGGTTGGACTAGATGATCTCCCGAGGTCCCTTCCAGCCCCTATCATTCTGTGATAAATCAAAGTTTTAAGGTGATACTCACAGAATAATTCAAAGAAAATCAATACATTATTCTTGCCTTCTCAGTACAGAATTCTTTTCCAAAATAAGAATTTTAAAAGTGTAACTTCATGTTTGCTAGTGAGCAACTTGTCATTCCTTGAAATGCCTACCTGCTTGAAACAAAATCCTGTCTCCAGATGAATTACCAGTCATTTTTTATCAAAGTGTTTTTGAAACTGGCTTTTCTCAACTCAGTACTTAGAGCAATTAAGAACCAAGAGTCTGCCATTTAGCTCCTAGAAATATTGCAAGTGCTGACACTGATGACAGGGTGACTGTTAATGCCTTCTGATGCTCTAAAGGAATTCACTATGAAATTCCAAAATTCCAAAAGTGGTATGCATGTTAAAAAAGGGAATTTCATCAGCGGTGTAAGTTTATTTATCAAATGTGTTAATTAGAATGCTTGTTCCCTGCTGAAATGCATATTCCTTTATTACAGTGATGTTAATTTTGGAATTGAAAATTGGAGACGAGATATTTCAGAGAGTGAGAATCATCTTAATGCTCTGCACAGAGGAGGAAATGAAAGGGAGGGATGGATGGGCTTTGTCATTAACTCTTATTATGAAAACCTGCTGAGACTAATACATGCAGACTTTCTAATAAAAGTCTTGAAGGCTGAAATATCAGTGTTTCATCTTGCTGTTTTCCTTCTTTTTATAATGCACTGTGAAAATGCAATTATGTGATTTTCTAAGTTATCCTTAAAAGTGAAGCCAATTTTTCATGCATACTAATGTACTTATGCAGTATACATTTCCTCTGGATGAAATAATTTCTTAAAAATACCATTTGATCAGTTTGATGTTTCTTTTTCAAGTGTTTTTATAGAAGGCAGAGACATACTAAACAGCATTTCTGGTTCCTGTCAAAATAGGACTCTGAAAAATTAGAAACTTATTTTTAATGTATTCTCTTCAGTGCTGAGACTCGTGTGTCTTCATTAAAGTCACTGGAACTTGACAAAGCTCATCACTTTCAGAAGCATATCCCTAAAGTAAAACTCACCCTTTTGCATTACCCATCACTAACATTTTCCTGTCTTTTGGGACCACTACTCTGTAGATCGTTGCAGTTCTGTTGTCTGCCTTTTTGTTGTTGTTCTTTTCTTCTTTTTTGTTTTGCTACCTCCATTTGCTGAATACTTCAGAATCCCATCGTGTGCATCCTACAGCATCCCTTACCTTAGTGGTGGAACATGTAAATTTTGAGTTTAAAATCTTTCTCTACATTGAAATTGTTTCTGTTTGTCTCCCTCGGAGCATTTCTAGGTGGAGTTAATAATTTTGGAATTATATTTTTAACGCAAAGCTGCAACGTTCAGATAATTAGCAGTAATTTTCTAAATGTAGTGGTAATCTTAACCACAAGTCTCTGTGGGTTATTTAATAGGAGAGACAAATTTTCAAAGCAGTAGCTAACGGCAGAATAGTAAATAACTGCTGCTGCACCCTGATTTTGCTACATGATTAACGACACGTACAAATGTTTTATTCGGTTTGTTTGCATACACTTGCCAACCTTAAACTTACCATATAGAGTATGTGTCTCTCTCTAAAATAAAGTGGCCTGTCAAAGCTGAAGGGAGTTATTGTAATTAGTGCCGTTATAAAGTACTGCTGAACTGTTTGTATTGAATTGTTATCAGCCCGATGATTGACAGTGTGCCAGAGGGCACACGTGCTCATTCATAACTCACGTCTTCATGACCTTATTGCCTGCTCTCATTTTTCTTCATGTCACCATGAAGAAAAGAGAGAAGAGAGAAAAGAAAAGAAAAGAGTGAGAATGGAAAAAAGGAAAATAAGGAAAGAGGAAAGAAAAGAAATACATCAAAAATTCAAATCTTGGGTGAATAAATCTTGACTTCAGTTCATTCTTTGACTCATTTAAATAATTGTAATAATTATTTACCTCATGTGGATTAATTTGATGTAGAGCTTTTTTTGCTTGAATGAAATACAAGGTCAAACTGTACCATTCAGTTACTGTTTTCAAATAATCTAAGCAATGTTTTTAGGAAGTTAAGTTTTAAGAGAAAATCAGTGAGAAATGAAAAAGAGATAGAATCTGTCATATGCTTTGAAAATAACTTGGGGTGAAGACGACACAATAATTCAAATCGTTTTCTTTTAAGATAAGAGATTCTGCTCCACAGCATCAGTCTTCAGTTTTATTGCATTTTAATGTGCAGGTTTTTTCAAGCTACATATGAAAGATTTAATCCCAGGAACGGAGATCTTTAAAAATAAGCAGGTATTCTGTGTACTGCAGTGTTGAGGTAGGAACAGCCCAAATATATAAGGAAGATACTCAGACCCTCTGGAAATGGGACTCTCTCTCAACCTTCTAAATTAGAAGGGAGATGGGATTTAGAAATGTCAGTAAAGAAATTCACTGTTTTGTGATTTGGAGAATTTAGATGTACATGTAAAAGTGCAGGACTGCACTCCACTCTTTGTTGAGTGAAAGGAGGAAGCAGGGGAGAAACATTCCTCACCATGGAATACTTCATCTTTAAATTACTTGATCAGCCATCAAAAGGCTTTAATGATGATACTACATCAAGGAAATTAATATTTCATTAAAACTAGGTTTATTAATTAACTTCATTTGCACACCTTGAAAATACACTTGATTCTAAACCAAGAAGAGATAACCTGAACAGTGAACTGCCCTCCTGAAATACTTAGGCGACACAGAGGGGTTATCATGCATCAAAAGCTACAGAAATGAACAGTCACAGTTAAAGTCACATTACACTTGTTCTGTACTATGTTTCTGTGTTTTGCATAACACATACCTTGTTTTGAAAATTCTGGATAGTAATAGCTTGCCAGGAAGATACTGTTTTCAAAGGAACCTGAGAGAAGAAAAGCTTTTTTCCTATCATTTTTAAAAGTTATGTAAAAAGAGTTTGACTTGTTTCAAAAGTCTGAAGGGTGCTGCAGAAAGAGAAGCCTTTTGATACAGTGAATCCTGAAAGTCTTTTTATGGTATTATAATAAACAGTTAATATTTTTTGACGAATCATTTCAAAATATTCTGTCTCTGATTGAAAAGCCCTCAACTATATTTGGATTGAAGAGTCCAGGAATATTTAGTGAATGTTTTTATTCCTTCCTTCCATTCGGTAAGCTCAGCTTCATTTCCCATGGCTCTGCTGAAATAAACATCAGATGCAAATGAACCAGGGAAATATTTTGAACCCAGCTCAGAACATGAACAGAAGGAGCAGTGCAGATCAAGAACAAAATCTGTGTTTCATTGCTCTTTCACTGCAGACACAACAAGGTAGATTGTCTTATAGTGGAACTTTTATAATTGCATCTGGAATACTTTGTGTGTTCTTCTGACAGAAAATGCATTCATAAGAAGTTTCTTTGCAATATCTTGGAGCAGAAAATTACATACTCCTCTTGCATGCTTTGGATTTGGTTCTTAATATTGTTCTGATTGTGTTAGAAATGTAGCTGTGAGAATAACGGTGGTCTCTCCTGTGTAGGAAAAATATTAAACCCAGCCACAAAATAAAAGGAATTCTAAGACAGAAATTCTCCCCTCTCCTTCAATCTTAATATCCCCAGGTGAATTAATGAGGATATTAAGCCCAGTAACATATACTTTCCCCTTGCAGCTCTCAGAAGAGGGGTTATAAACACTTTAGATCATTCTTCAGATGAAGACAAGCATGAAGAAATTCTGATTTGCAATATAATGAAATCATTAAGAAATAATTCCCCTCAGACTATCAGGAGATAGATTAAAAATCCTCTAGGATTTTTAATAGGAATTTTCCAGTATGGCTAGACATATAGACATACAGATTTAAATAGGTTATGGTTTTCTTGGTTTCTTTTCTTTCTGCCACTGTCTGAGAGTGTTTATGGCTCAGCATGATGGGACAGTGGAAAACCAGGACCCATTACTACAAGTCAATGGGAAAACATGCCTTTAACTGGTAAGTTTTCCTTAATGATGGCTCATCACCTCAGCTTGACCTTTGACTATGTTCAACCCATAGAGGGCAGTGACATGCAATTAATAATAACTTTTCAGACCTTAAGTGAAAAATCTCTCTTTGACATCTATTTTTTGTGGTCTCAGTGTGTGTTTTGGTGAAGAAATTAAATGTTGTTAGCTGATCTGTCAATAACATTGAACTTCCAGGTTTTCTCAAGTTGATTTTAAGGGATTTTAAAGTACAGAATTAGAAAATAGGTTGTAAAAATTATGTTCTGAGGAACTTTCCAGAGGTGTTGCCCAGCAGTAGTCTGTACTAATAAATAGTGGACCACATGTCATGAAGAAATAAGTTCAAAGTAGAACATGATATTCTAGCAAGTGTTCTTCTGTTGAAGCTTGTGGTCCACTTGCGCTGTAAAGCTGATGATATCACCAACAAATAATGCTCCTTAACTGTTTTTGTCTACAACAAGATTAGGTGATCGTTAAGGCTATTTTGACTGCTTGCTCCCTCCCTTCCTACTGTTCTGGGATGAAACAAATCAGCTCGTTGCCATCTGGACCTATCATGAGGATGCTATTGATAAATCAGACTAAATTTCTCTCTTTTCTGCTGTAGGTAGAGACACATGTTATCAGGTTAGCTTGTGTGGTACCAAAAGAACTTTTTGTCTGTCAGGAGCTATAATTGGGAAACGTGACTTTTTCATTTTTGGTCCGTGGAAACATTTGGACTATGCTGGCTGCTGTGATTGTCTATGCAAAGTGTAACTTCTGCGTGTTCTTGTGATGACGTTCTGCACCTCTTTTCCTTCTAGGAAGTTCTAGTGGTTCCCTATGTATTTGCACAAGGAAAACATCTGAGACCCCAAGAACAAGAATTATTATAGTACTTGGAGTTTTTATTGATAACTCAGTGCTGTACTGTTCCTTCCTGACAGTACTTAAGTGCCAATTAAGTATTGGGCATTGCAATTGAAATATTGATAGGTATGTACACATACAAATGTAGGCTTTTGAAAGACAGACTGATTCACTGGGTTTTCAAAGAAGCTATGAAACTTGTTTGTCATGGCTAAGAATCACAGAAATGCATCCAGATCTTAACTGTTGGCAAGATTTTTTTTCTACACTTCACTTGCAAACAAAGAAAAAATATAGACAAAGTCCTTTTCCAGGAAGAGGGATGGGTCTCAGGAGGAAACTTGGATATTTACATTTGAATAGGTAATAAATGGGCAATGTATTCCTATATCGTAAGTTAGACCGGCAGAGAAAGAGCTTCTTGATAATGACAAAAAGAGAAAGCTGGGTCTGTGGTATAAAAGACCCTTTAAAATAGTTAATTCTGGTATTACATATAAAATTCCGCTAAAAATCAGTTAAAATCCATTCACAAAAAGGCAAAATAATCAAAAGAATGGGCTGTATAGATGATAAAACAAGAGTTGGATGAAGGCTTTAGCATTCCTCAACCCATGAGATGATGAGCACTTCTGAATTTTAACTTATGGTGTTATTATATATGATGTTACGCAGAGTTTACAAAATATTAACATAAGATTTAGAAGGATTATAGCAACTATAAAATTACAAGGTTGAGTGGTATGCAAGTTGTACGGTTATTCACAAAAGTTGTAAAAGTAAACATGAAAAAGAAAGATTAAGTTATTTTAGCCACATTTCCCCTCAAATGAGAAAGACATCTGCAGAAAGATATTGAAGAGACAGTATAAGACTTTAGTCTGAACAGACGAAAATCTGGCGATTGTCATGTGTTTGCACTGATGTGTCATTGTTAGCATTTCATTGTCAAATAGGTATCTTGCTAAGGAAAAAGATTTTGACCAATTCTTAGTGCAAAAATATTTCGTGTGTGCATTCAGTGTCTAGTAAGATATGAGCCCCTCTCTTCTCCCCTCTTTCAAAGACTTGCATATACAGGACAGACAAAAATTATAATCAAGCCTTGTAGTTCAGAACTGCAATTTAGCTATTTGTTTGGAAAGAGAAGGGTTTTTCCTTTCACATACACTTGTCTCTGGATGCTATTTTTCCATGTTACTTTGTAATGCCCTCTTTGGCTGAGGAGGGTAGGCTGGTGGTTTAAGTGATTCAAGAATCCTGTCTATCACTCTGGAGCAGAAATGCAGGCAGTAGGAGGATGCTGGATGATAACATTGCTTTAGGAATATAAGGCAGAGCATGAGAGGAATAAATCTGAACTGGAAGGAAGGCCAGGGCAAACGTAATGAAACATAAGGAAGGTAGTAATGGATGACAGCAAGAGAGATCACAGCTTTGGTTTGTTTGGGTAAAGGACCACATGTAGCCAGACTCCTGCAGGTTAACTGGAAAATGGGATTTCTGCCCTGACCAACAGCCAGCACGATCAACCCACCCACACGAGGCAGCGCTGATACTATCTGCCAAAGCCACAGATCTTAACCATATTTTATCAGTCTGTTGGAGCATAGAGCTAGACTGGGCCTTTTGCCACAAGCCCAGGTTGAAGAGCAATCTAGACAATCAGTATGAGTTTGTGTCAGTAGAAGAATAAGCCTCATAGAAACAGAAAGAAAGGTAACACTGTGGCCTCCAGCCTCCTCTACACTGGGACACATTTCTTCTGATTGTCATATATCTCTTTTGCATATCCCTCTTTTACATTAATACAAGTATATGGGAACGAAAAAGGATTCAAAGGGTTTCTAGATGCAATGGACAGGTCAAAGCACAGACAGATTTTTTCCCCCCCCTCAGGCCATATTTGTGTTTGTTTTAGAAGCAAACACATTCCAATGATATGAAAGAAATACCAAAGCGCCAGACAGATTAAATGGCTGGAGAATGCAGAAAACAAAACAATAATTCATGAAATGGAATCTGCAAAGCTTATAAACGATGATCCTCTTATGCCAAGTATGTATCCAGAAGCAGCGTATAGCTTACGCCCCTGAGCCAAGTCAGCTCCACTGTCTGGGCCCAGAGAGAAGAAAGAGGAGAGCCAAGTGTCCTGTTGTCTCCCTCTCCCACCTCTTCCGTGGCTGTTTCGTGCAGCCAACACCCACGGCTTGTGTTTTTGAAGGGATTTTTCACTCTGGATTAGAACAGCCTTCACGCGGTTACGCAGGGGATGAGCTTGCTTTTCATTTTGTTACATAGAGCTGTAGCTGACAAAGTGACTCTTCCGTGGCTGTTTCGTGCAGCCAACACGCAGGGCTTGTGGTTTTGAAGGGATTTTTCACTCTGGATTGGAACAGCCTTCACGCGGTTACGCAGGGGATGAGCTTGCTTTTCATTTTGTTACGCAGAGCTGTAGCTGGGAAAGGGAATAATCAGCCTTTTATGCTTTATGATGTGCTGCTGTTGTGTAGGAACCGCTGCTGCTGAACCTAGGCAGGAAAAGAAATGTCTCTCCTGCATTTTATTTGTGTACCCACATTCAGGAATTTGTGAACTGCAAGGAGACTTCCATTTCTGTTGTCAAGTTTCTATCTGAAAAAAATTCTTTCTAGCAAAAAGTTTTCTACATATTTCAGTGTCTTCCCATGGGGAAAAATACCCCAGTTCCCATAACTACATAAACACTTGGTACTTACTGGTTATAACACTGTGTACAAATTGATTGCTATATCGTTTTATTTGGGTATTTCTAAAAAAGTATGTGATCACTGTTACTTGGTACTCACAGCATCCGTTACTCAAAAAACAGCATGATGAATTTAACATAAGTGTGAACAGAATATAATGTAATAAATATAATGAGAAGTCAAAATCAGGCTAACAGAAAAAGTGAGGCTCATATTCTAGTTAACTGTGCTACATTTACCATTTCCAGATTTTGTACAAATATTTATCTCTGTATATATTAAGAAGTTCCTCTGACTTCCATACATCCAAACATAAATGCATGTAATTTTTTTATAGATTTGAGGTTTATGAATTTTGAAGTTCTGAATTTTTCTATCTTGTTTAAATGCACAAAAGTAAAGGATTTCCCTTGTGATTTAGTAATATTTTCCACTTCATTTTAATTCTCCTAAATTCACCTCTAATGCACAGCACTGAACTACTTTTGTAAAATTAATCAGTAATTTCTTAGAAATAATTTTTGGGAAATTTTCCCATTCCAAAGAGTTCTCAAGGGCAGACAGAAGAGGTTCCAGACACAACAAATGGATTACATGTTAAAAAGTGCTTCTCTTCTACGTTTTGTTTTGTATTGCATGTTGGAGACTTTAAAGCCAAGTATAACTCATGATAACTATCCTTTTTATTCATGCCATGGAAAAATGGAAGATGTTTCCAGGCTAAAGAAATTATGCCAAAAATATGTAATAATCTTTCAGAGATTATTCATAAATATCAGAATCAATGGATTAGATGTTGTTGAGTTACTGAAACAATTAAGTTAGATTGTTGACTACATATTTGATGAACAAGAATAATATGATTAAAGTTGTTAAAGTTGTTAAAATCAGTTTTGATTACAGTATCTACCCTTTTTTTTTAGCTCAGTGCTAATATAGAGTCCTCTGTGCTGTGTTTCCAGGTTAAAATTTAAATGGAATTTTTAGAAAGGGTATCATATTTGTTCTGATTCCAGGTGCCCTTAATTGCATTGATAGAGACCTAAGAGGGGCTTGGTGTACCCTATAAGTGAATGGGTCTCTGACATGATGGCACATAAATAGAGTCAGGAGTTCACTGAGAGAAACACATTGAGAATATAATAAAGCACCAAACTTAATTACCTCATCATAAATGTTCATAAGACAATCTTATTAAATCTGATCTAACAGGTTCACCATGTGTAAAAAATGTGACTAATTTGCTTCCCTGCCTATTTTTACTGTTGTCTCTATTTCCCTTAGATTTTGCTTGTTTATGTACTACTTGCTTAGAACTCTTGTTGTGCATTACATTTAGCTATTTGATGTATTGTACAGTGTTTTTATTAACTCTAGGTGGAGTACTAATGGGTTTTGATAAGAAAAGACTAGGAAAAGTTTTCTCATTTACGATTTGGATGATTGGTCACACAGTCATAAAAAAAATAAATTGTGACATACAAAATTTTCCAAATATTTACTTTGGTGCCATCATATATATGTATCATTTATTCACAGCAATTGAAACTGGTGCATCTGCCATCTAATACCACTATTAAAAAATGAAGCATGTTGTTTGCTGCTCACTTACAAGTTAAGTGATATGATTGGGCACTTAAAGAAAAGCCTTAAAATATATTAGCGTATTTGAAAGTCAGAATACTCCTATTTACCTTCAAATAAACTACACTAAACATATGATTACCTTATATTTGTTAGCTTTTTTTTCCCTTGTGCTATTGTTGTAACAACTTTTAAAAGATTTTACCTATTTGAGACCCTAGTTTTAAAATGGTAGACTAACCTTGCTCCCAGTAATATATTCTGAACACAAAGAATGGATCTCAGTAATATCTAAAGTTAAATGCAACTCTACCAAAATGTTCTGTTTTGGAGTTCAGTCATACACACAGTGATTTTTGTACCAAGACTCCATCTACTATTGATGTTCATGTGATTTTTCCTATTATCTTAGCAAAACATATGTTTACCATTTCTTGACAAAACTGTCAAGAGGTGTCTTCCAGTCTTCTCTCTGGTTTTTTTTGGTTTGTTATTTTTTTGCAAAACTGGTATTTGATCATACTTATGTGTATCTTACTACATATAATTTTTTTTCAAACTTCAGACTGCTGATGGGATTGTGAAAATATGGAGTGAATCAGGACATCACAGTAACGAGTGGAACAAAGTCGAGTTACACTTGGGGAAACGGAGGAATTTTGAAATTATCTTTGAAGGCATTCGTACCAGAGACCTAGGAGGAGGAGCAGCAATAGATGACATAGAGTTCAACAACTGCACCACAGGTAAGTTCAAGAGGGAAGTTTCTAAAGGGATGCTAAAGGAGAAGTAGAAGGTTCTTGGTTGTTTTTAAATACATCACGGTTTTACTGTTTTTGTCATACTGTCGGTGCCATAGAATCAGTTATGAGTACGTTGTTTTCAGTCATAATTTCGTTACCATTTTCTACTAATTCAAAAAATCTTGTATTAGTGCAGTGTTCTCACACTAAATTATTGCAGATAAATCTAAGAAATGCCTGAGGTTTTGTTTCCTGAATTTATTTGGTTTTGTGTAAGAATTTTTCTTCTTTAATTTAACAGTAAGTTCCTGAGTCTCTGATATCGTATACAGTAATTTTATATAAATTATTTCAGATTATATCAAGTGAAGCCTGTGATCTCACTATTTTATCATAAAGGCTCTTGCCATAAAAATGAGTTGAGATCACAAATCAACCACTGTCACTATTCCTTTTCCCAGTTCAGTTCAAGTGTTAAGGCCAGCAAAGTAAAGAAAACCTTTGACTCCTTCGCGGGATAATTCATCTTTTTATGGACATGGGCTAAAATAACAAAGATAAAAACTGGGTGGATTTTGGCTTCTGTGAAGGAAGGATGTGGTCTTTTTCCCTACTAAGAAACAGTGGGACACAATATAAGTGGATTTGTTGAGTGAGGTGATCATTGCTGATGCCACATATCAACAATATATGAGTTTTGGGGAAGTTTTTTGGGCAAGCTTTAACCTCCTGCTGTGGTCTGGATGCCCATCATCAGTTGGAGTATGGGAAATGCACTTCTGGAGAGCATCTAGTATCATCTGAAAACATGCAAGTTTTGCATTCAGGAATTATTCTGTGGTGTAAACCAAATAACAAAAACTGGATACAACTTGGGACTTACTTCAGAAATGCACTTTAATAAAACTCTAAGGCAGATATACCCTTAAAAAGTGTTCCAGGGACATGAATGCCAGTGATTCCCTTAAATTTTTTCTAAGTGTTTGATAGTTCCCATGGCTATGCATGTGATTATTCTCCAGTGGACAAGGGAAGATGGAAAATGAAGTCCTAGCGGGTGATGAGAGGTCAACATTCCCCTCTCATCTTGAATAACGAAAAAGATGCTGATCTCTCCTGTGCTAAATTGTACTAAGATGTATTAATTCATATGTTGGGGTCTAATTAAATGGCATTTCTGGGATTCTGTCCCATTTTGGGGCTGGAATAATTTTAAACACTTCATTTCGTAGCCAGATTCATGAAGATATTCAGCAAATAAAAATAGCAAGATTAATTTTTCTAAGGAAGAAGAAAACTTCCTAGTAAGTTCATAGAGATGATATCAACATATCTTCATAAAACATAAAAATATTTCTGCTTACTCTTAAGCCCACATATTGTATAATAACCTGAAAACAGACATTTCATAAACATAACGGGAAATATTCCGTTGAGTTGTCATTGCAAGGAAGGAAATTGTTTTAATAGAGAGTTGGAAAGCTGTCACATGAAGGACCTTAAAATATTAAGACTGCCAAAATTTACATTGGTTTTAGTCTATGACCCTACAAATCTGAATGTTAATAGTGTTTTATAACCAGTGTTACATTAAAATACCTTAGCAGTGAAACAGTTCAGAAAGTAACTTGGGTTTATTACCTTATAATATAAGCAACTATTTGCTTTTACAGCACTGCTTCAGCAAGGAGCTCTACTGGGAAACAAGTTGCACCATGTGCTCTAACTACTTGCACATACTTACAGTTTTGGCATAATAATATTCCTGTGTATTTTGCAAAAAATTATTGTTTATAAAGATGGGTGATTCAGAGAAGGCTTTCCTCATAGAATTTTGAAATCACAATTGGAGCTCAATACACAAGTACACATTTTTTTAAAGATTGAATTAGAATACGTGGAAACCCAAGGTGCTAATCCTTTATAGAGTGCTCACTGTTATGGTGGAGGTTTTTACACTGTAGTAAGATACAATCTTTATATAATCAAGAAACACTCATGGCATCTTCAGTAGTGTACGCTAGGCATAGCAGGGTATCGTTAAAGTTTGGGTGTATGTATCCTATGGGAATGGTTTTATGCTTATCTCTTTGCTCTTCAGCGGGGTAAGAGCCCTCTCATATATTTGCTTTTTAACTGCATGTATGTGCATGTGTGCCAGTGCATGTCTGTAAAAAACCCAACCTCCTCCCACCCCTTATTTCCTTGTCTCTATAATGATATTTGAGCTCAAACCAAAGTCAAGAGGGAATCATTGCATTGTCTTTAGTGCCTTTCGTGTCACCTCCGTGTATGATTTTTATTTTCCTTCTACTCCACAAGTTGAGATCTGCTTGCTTAAATTTCTTGAGGCTGTTGGTATGTTGGCCTTCCTGTTGGCATGATGACATGAAGGAACGTGGTCTGACCTTTTTCATTCTTGTTATTGATTCTTTACCTTTGTAGAACAAACAAACAAAATACATTTTGCCAGATTCTCAAAAATAACATTTCAGTCTGACCCAGGACATAGAGCAGGCATGTCATGTCTAAATTGGTTTTTTGCAGCACAGGGTTCACAGTTTTATTGTGTCTGTTGTAACAAAGCTAAAAGACAGCAAACACAATCTTGCTGTGTCCAAACTCAAGGAGAAGAGTAGCATACAAAACGGAAGGGGTCGGGGGTTTCTTCTCAACAAAATGACTTGATTTACAACACATATTCATGTGCTGTGTTTGTAGCTGCAGAATTACTGGGCTAGACACAGTCAGGGTCCTCTTGGGGAACCGAAGGCCATATCTGTATTTTCCACTCAGTCTTATTAGGTTATACTAAAATCTTATATAGTATTACAGGTATGCTAGCCACAGTAATCACATAAGCATGAGGGAAAAACTAGAAGATAATTGAAAATAATTAAAACTTAAATGCTACATTTGAAATAAACAGAAAGGAATGGAAATGAGAGAGCCTTAAAGTGCATGGGGAAAAAATTGAATATTTAGCTGCTCCCCAGCAGATGGATGTAGTGGTGGGGAAGAACATTAGAGCAATTCTGGACCTTTCAGATATTTAACATAGCCTCCTCCTCACAGGCTGTCATTTTGGAGGCTACTGGATGGTATTCCTGGATCATAGTTTACAGACAACACAATAAAATAATTGTCTCTGCAGAAATAATGTATTTGAGTGGAGAGAGTGAAGAGGGAAGAGAGAGACAGTCCACGTGAGGGTATTTCACATGTGAATATTAGAAATTCTTTTATGTAGTATGGTAATATTCAATTGTTAGAGTAGAGTTTAATAAATCCAAAATGTATTTTATTGTACACGTGTTCTCCTTTAGCTTGCTTTCATCTAGTGTGTGATAGCAAGAAGCTGTACACATCGTAAGGGAAACTGCACTGAGGTGGATTAGCTCTGCAGACTTCTTTGCTCTTCACTTGCGTAGCTGTATTTACATAGCTCATGTTATATGAAGATTTTCAACCAACAAAAGAGAATATTTTCACCATTTCCTTTTAAAAATAATTAGTTAAAAGCTTCTATATCAGTAGAATACTACAGATAACTTTATTTATTACAATCTGAGCTTCTGGGACCCTGTCCTGCTAGGCTCATTTCCCTCAGCTCTCACTGATTTCTATGGAAGTGAAGGTCAAGAAGCAGCTGTGGATTCATAGAAAATTCAAGAGGTCTTGGAAACAGAAAAAAAGAAAGTATAAAAGAGTCTTATCAGTTGGTTGTGAGTCGGTAAGTTATGCTTTGGTAGCAAAAATATTTTAAATTCCACATTTGGTATCTTTTTATTTTGTGGTTTTAATTGAAAACTATGAAAAATAATGGAGATCCGTCACAGCCAAAGGAAGATTGTTCTTAATAGTAAATTAATTAATTTATTAATTACATTTGATCTTTTTTTTCCCTTCTTGTACAATACAATTCTGTATGCAACTTTAGTGACAGACTATCTTATGTGACCTGAATGGAGTTTAGAGTGATCATCTCTTGCGCTTTTTACTAATTGACTCTGACCATGCATTAGATTATTTGCAGGCTACAAAATAAATACCTGTGATTTTGCCTTAATAAAAGGTAAAATACCTATGAGTACTGCACATAATAATTCCTAGTGATAATTATATTTTTGAGACTTCTGACACTTATCTTCATGATTACATCTTCTAAAAATCCCATCAGAAATAAGCTGTAGTCTGGTAACCTTATAGACCCGTTCGAGCAGTATTAATTTGCTTTTCCAGCTGATGGCTCACTGACGTCTGACAGTGAATCAAGAATGCAGCTCATCAGATGTGCTGTTGCCACTGGTCTGAATTTTGTACATCTGTAATTTTAAAGAAAAGGAATCTTGGACATATACCTTACTCAGCTGTACCATATATGCTGATTTTGGCATCCCAGGTCATCACCTGAAAAACCAACAGTGGAAGATAAATGAAAATAAGTGACTCATAACTCTATATTCAAATTAAACACAAATTTCTAGAATAGTTGATTATTTAGTTGATATATATATTTTTTCATGGTCTGGCACTTCAGTGCAATAGAAGTCCAGGAAGAAGAGTGAGCCATTAAAGCTCCAGTGATCCTTGTGGGTTGTCTGTTTGGGATCAGACTTCACAAGGCTTTCTTCTCATCTTTAAGTTAAATTGGGTGCATATTCAGTCATACTTGAAGTGGTATTAAAATTATATTTAGTTTTTAAAAGAAAGCAATATTAAAATGCCACATTTCCTATTTATAGGATATTGATTTGCCAAATTGAGCTGAACAGAATTTTTCTTTAAAATATAATAAAGCTTGTTTTGTCTGGTGGTAAACATCTTCTTTCCCTTTCTCCTCATATATTTCTATTCTTCCTCACCTACTGTTTATGGCAAAGACCATAGGTGAAGGCCCTGCAATCCTTTGAACAACTTTGCTTCTATGGTCCCATAAACAAGATTCTTTGAAAGTGTCAGTAAAGAAATCCTTTCTCATTAGAATTCCATCCTGGCTTTGCAGATAAGAGAGAAAACAACTGAAGTATCCTACTGTTTGGGTGCTTAGGCCAACTTTTTTATTTTTAAAATAAGCCAGTGTTTTCTTTGAATCCTCAGCTATGTATCATGCAAAGCTTTACATTTATTGAAGAATTTAGTTTCTTCTACTCAGACACTTGAGAAAAGTTCAAACTCTTATAACAGAAATATTCAGTACAAACCTGGCCCTGAAGGGAGAGGGAAGGGAGTTCAGGCAGAGAAAGCTGCCGGTGCTGATTCACTCAGATAAACATTTGTATTCAGCCAGAACATATGTCCCGTTACCTGTTGGGTTTGGGTTTTTTTTATCTTTTCCTTATTCTCTTTTTTCCTCTTCAAAATATTTTAATGTTTCATGATGTTTTTCACTTGTTTTTATAAATAGGTCAAGGATAGGGCGTTCTGACATGGGACACTGGAGTTGCATCACTGGGCTAAACTTCTCAGTAAATGTGCTGAAATTAATGATAAAATTCTTATTTATTAGTCTAATGTTTGGGTGTTTGGATTTTGCCTCTAGAAGGAAATTATTCTTTGATTTCATGGTTATCTGTCAGTTTAGAAATTGCTAATATCCATTGAATCCGCTTCATTGTAGAGGAAGAAAGCTCATTTTGAGAAGTCTAGTAATTTTTGGTAGCTTTAACTTACTTTGTGTTACTGTAACATACATTAACTTGAACGTGCTTTGTCTTTTTGGAGTGAAAGTCTTACAGAACTCAGACCTCATTACACTCAGAAGAGGGTACAGATGATGTGCAATTTGTTTTTAGGAAAGAAATAATCTCCCTTCTGGGAATGTGAAATGGGCACAGCTGTCTTCTGCAGGACATGCCCAACGTCCTTGCACAAAGGGCTCAGTGGGGAGGGCAGTGTGATCAGGAGGGATGCAGGAGAAATATGGGCTCCCTCCACCCAGCTTGCCAGGGCTGCTGCAGTTAGACTGGGGGAAGACTTGAATCCCTGCACAAGTCCTGTTATGCACAAAGCGATTGCTTAAATAGACTTTTTAAGTCTATTTAATAAATTTAATAAGTCTATTAAGACGTATTAAGACTTTCTAGAAATGTATGAAAAAATATAAAATCATTTTTACTGAAGAAACAAATATTATCTAACTGATCTACTGAAGAAACAAATATTATCTAACCTGGCTTCAGGGAACGAATAGTATTGCATTTGACAGTTGTCTTTGAAAAGATTAAAAGAAAGGAAAGAAGATAAATGTGGCACCGGTTTGAAAGTAACAGTGTTTTCTACTTTTGTCACACTGTACAGCAGTGATTTACACACCCGTAATACTGCAGGACTGTTTGAGATTATGTACAAAACGCACAAGAGCTTAACCAAAAGATTTTTTTGGCCATCTTTCCTTGATTTTGCAACTCTCAGATTCTCGTTAGGAAAACATTCAAAGTCACTTGCCACAAATTTTGAATACGAGAAACAAGTTTTAGCTTTTACATAATTTTTCATGCAGAGGAGTCAGTTTTTTCAGTTTCTGTTTATCTTATGTGAATCTTCTGGAAACAAGTTTCTGACTTCAGATTCCAAACGGATAAAGCCCAGAACATCACTGCATGCCCAGTTCTTGGTGCTTCTCCCTAGTGTCTTCTTTAGTATTAACAAGTCATAGCAGCTTCCTGCATGAGGGTATTGTGAGTAGGAGCTCCTTATCCTGCTCATACATCCTACACTGAGGCCAGTATTTCAGTCTTAATCAAATACAAAAGCTTTTGTCTTTGTCTGGTATGGGTTTTTATACTTCATGATATCAGCACCAGAAGTTGAAGAGAATTTTTTTTCTTATATTTTGTATTGCTTGATTTAGTGCCATTTGTACATTTCCAGAACTATGGATTATTTTTCTACTCTTGCAGTTTGTTTGGTGGCCGTAGCCACCGTAATGCTGTTTGCCTTGAGCATCCTTAAGTCTGTTGGCAGACTTTTGTATCTACAGGGTAGATTCTCTCCTAAGAGTCAATACAATTTGTTAGATGTGCTGTTTATGTCAGAGCCAACACATATCTTTGAATTAAATCTGGGCTTTAAAATGACACATTCTGTGAGGACAACTCCCTATGGTTTTTGAATTGCAAAAGAACTTTATTTGAAATGATATCTAGTTGGCATGAGTGGAAAACTTTCATCTAGTTTTCCCTGCAAAAAACTGCCAAGGTCATCCACGGACAGAAACATTATTGATGAGTTTGCTAATAGAGTTTTAATGTTCTATAAAAAGTCATGCAGAAAAGGGTACTGAACATTTGGGATAAGCAAATGAAAAGCTTGAGGCAAACTGTTTCATAATTTCTGAACTTTAGAGTACTGAGTACAGTTGAGTTCTAGTTCTAATGAAACCTTCTAGGAGCTTTTATTTCATGCATTTTAATTTAAACCAAAGGTGAAGCTTAAAAAGTAAAATTACTTTTGTTGAGTAAAATTTTAAATAAAACATTTTTATTTTTTTTAATCTTTGATTATTCCTGTGTTTCAAGTATGAAACAGGGGAGGGAAGGGATGTAAGCACTCTAACTGCACAATCAATTCAAAGAACAAATAATAAAAAGAGGTGGTTTTTCAGTTGTAATCTGAAAAAATTTCAGGTCAGAAAGGGCCTTAATTTCTAAGAAAGATAAATAGGGAGAGTAAAGTCACATCTTCCTTGAATATACATTACATTTTTCATTTCATGGTGTTGAGAAGACGAGGTTTTACTATTGAGCGAGTATATTGGTTCCTCTTGGAGAGAGCAGAGAAGATGAGACTCTTGGTAAACAGCAGCTCGGTGCAGTTGAGTTACATGTTGCTTTTCAAAACAGCTCAAGGTCTTGCTCACTGCAGCCTTTAGCAACCATAATAACTCAGGATTCACCCTCTGCCTGTCACAAGCACATAGCACTGGCCAAACATAACCTCTGACAGCCTTTTCAGGTCTTAAGTGTTAGAATGCAACACAGCAAGTGCATCTCTTCTTTATGGCTGTGTCATCCATCAGTTCTTTCATGACAAATACCATGATAAATATCATGATATATAGAACATTCATTGTGTCAACCTAATGCCCAATCTATGAAACTTCCTATGAAACTTATCTATCAAATGAAAAGATTTTTTGCAGTTATATGTTTTGTTCCAGACAGTCAACATCTATAGCTTATAGAGCTGATACTTGCCCTGTACAATTCTTTCCATGGTTTTAGATGTAATGGATATCATAGGAATATCTTCATCTTTACAAAACATTGGTAAAAGAAAGGTCTTGCACTCACAGTCAGAGAAAAGTTGCTGGCTCAGTGCTGTCTTCTAGTAGCAAACTTGAAAGAAAGACAACCATTTTTGTGAGTTCTTTCGTAGACAATCTTTTCCTGGTGACTGAAACGAAGTGTCTGGGTTGGTAGTGTTGTAGTTATCAGTTATCTCCAAATGAATCTTGTTATGTCTATAAATTCTGGGAGTACCGTATGAGCTAGTTTTCCATAGATAACATTTTCTGGAGGTGGATATAAGTATATAGCTTGTGATTTATCCATGGTAGACTCACAATTTATTTATGGAATACATGGTGTGCATCTATGCCTTGCTTGTTTCCTGCAGATATATACAAACACACACATGTATTCTTACTAGGGAAGGTCTTATCTTTGCTAGTATTCTGAGAATTGCATTGTACAGAACGAGATATGAAGAAATGAAAGTGAGGGTATGTAAATGCAAGTTGTATGGCAGCCACCATTAACATGCTTCTTTTATGGGGTTTAGTGATCCAAAAGCCAAACCAGTTCTATTGGTCTCTTAAAAACTCCTTAGAAGATTATATGGCTCTTTGCTGCACCAATCCAAATTGTACTTAATTGAAAAGTGATATCCTGTGTATGCTTTTTTCCTTTTCAAGTGCTGCCATTTCATTTGGCATAGGGATTTGCATAACATGTAGTCAGTAGTTACTACTTCATCTAGACTATGTCCTGTCCTAGATTCTTGTGGTGTCCTGGTTTTCCGGAAATGCTACCATTCCAAGGGGAAACCAAATAAATGGGTACGATAAACCATTACTATTTTGCTGTGCCATAATAATTGTTTTTTGTTGTTGGTTTTCTTTTTTTTAAAAAAAATTATGAGTGTCTAATCCCCAAATATTTATTGTAAGGGTAAAAAGGTGGTTTAACAAGGATATGTGCTGTGGCCTGTCAGCTTTGATCTAGGAGAAAATCAACAGTTTAATTGCTCCACTGATTCTTGTTAATCTAGTAATTTCTATGCTGATTCAAAGCTCAGTTGGCTTTGAAAGATACGAAATGCTTCTTTGTGTTTCTGTGTTCTATGTTCTATACTATTTTGTTTTGATTTGGGGTGTTTTTTTTGTTATCTATAGTCTCTTTTTGTGGGAAAGGAATGGATTGTGGTCTGTTCACTTACAGCATATCCGTATAGTCTTCAAACCCCACAAGTTTATGGACTGAATAATGGTAGGAGAAGAGAGAGCAAAGAATAATGAAAAACAAAAGTAACTTGCCCAGGAAATTTACAAGAGTGTTGGAAATGAATAAACAGCATTGGAGCTTCTGTTCTCATTAAAATAACCAAACACACACTCCCCCCAATTTTTACAGCCGTATGCTATTTCTTTTTCACTCATGCTGTAGATCAACAGCCCGTGTCTGTATGGATATTGTCCGTGATGTAAAATTATGTGTAGAATTGAGCAAACAATCGATTGTTTAGTTTAGTGGCTAAACCAAAAGTTTGGAAGAAGGTGATGTCAAAAAAGAACATTTATAGCTTTTTCATTAAGTGCTATTTTCTTTCTGATGAAGCATTTTCTTAAGATGAAATGTCTTTTTTTTTTTTTGCTTTTACATATCTTGGCTGTATTCAAATTTTTATAGCATATTCAGAAAAAAGCTTAGCCCTTATCAAAAACATTTCAACTCCCTGTAATTCATGTCATTCCCACTGTGTGACAAATGCATATTTGTGTATTGGATATTTCACTGTTTTCCACCTCTGACATTTTCATACATGGAGTCAGATCATTCTTTTGCTTGCTGTGGCTCACTGGTCCATTTTAATGTTGTATCTTCTCAGAGATAACTTCAGAGTAACACAGTCAGCAAAGCACAACTGGTAATTTGCTTTTACATATCTTGGCTGTATTCAAATTTTTATAGCATATTCAGAAAAAAGCTTAGCCCTTATCAAAAACATTTCAACTCCCTGTAATTCATGTCATTCCCACTGTGTGACAAATGCATATTTGTGTATTGGATATTTCACTGTTTTCCACCTCTGACATTTTCATACATGGAGTCAGATCATTCTTTTGCTTGCTGTGGCTCACTGGTCCATTTTAATGTTGTATCTTCTCAGAGATAACTTCAGAGTAACACAGTCAGCAAAGCACAACTGGTAATTTTTATTATTTTTTTTTAATTATAATTTTTGCCGTAATTTGTTTGCAGTATATTCAACAGTATGTTAATTTTTCCTTATAGATTTCTTGAGCTGTAGTTGGAAGAAAGAAGTGAGAAAGAAATTTGGCATATTTTGTCATGGTTTTTTCTGCTTAGAATAGTTTTTTTTGTATGCTTGGATTTTCATGGAACGTTGTGAGTTAGACTATTTGAAAAAAAATAGATAATATTACATGCCATATATAATCAGCCGTCGTCCAATATTTTTCTACTTACTGCTGATCAAAGTAGGAGATAATATTACATGCCATATATAATCAGCCATCATCCAATATTTTTCTACTTGCTGCTGATCAAAGTACAACTGAGGAACATGATCAGTCAAAAAGCTATATATTTTTACATGTAATCCCACACAACCAAAATATGCAACGAAATAAGTCGTAATGAAAATTTCTCATTTTGTCTGAAATGTCAGTTTTAAAAATATCTTAAGCTGTTCATTAGGAAACATTGTTTTGCTTTATACTGCAGGTCTCTAGAGGGAGGATTGAATACTGTTCTTGGAAATATCCATCTCCAAATTCAACACTGATAGAAACTCAAACTCAGACTTTGGCAACCCTGTAATTTTGATGACTACATTGGATATTTTTTATATCCAGCCAAAAGGATAAAATTCACAGATATGTGACTCTGTGTTTGGACTTTATGGCATTTGCATCTGTTGAGATATGAGTTTTCATTAGGACTGTACATGGATCATGTTTTATTTTAGGATAAACTAAGAAATAAATAATATTCTGAAATGCTCTTTTCTGGTATGTTTGAAGTGCTGTAAAGTAGCTTATTAAAAAAAGAATAACTTTAATATTAAGTGCTAAATATAAATAATAGAGTAACATAGCATTGCCTTGATTAAAGGTAAAAGGAGGTAAAGGTGAGAAATACGATGAACCACAAAGCCATGGATTTTCAAATGTCATTCCTCTGTCGGGTGATAATGTACCTTGTTCATAGGCAGTGAATAAGATGTGAAAAATATTGTATCCTCATGACTCTGCTGTCATATAATTTCTATCATGATTTAAGTCACTTAAGAAAATCAGTTGATTTTCCAGTGCATGGGAGTGAATGGAGATGTGGTAGTCGGACTCCTCTCGTAAGTGCCCCCTGACAAAACAGGAGGCAATGGGGAAAAATTAAAAAAAACCAACAACACAACAACAACAAAAAACCCCAGAAAATTTTATCTGAACACATAAAAGTACTTTTTGTACTGTGACCGTGGTCAAACACAAGCACAAGTTGTCCAGAGAGGTTATTGAGTCTCCAACTGTGGATATATTCGAACTGGACAGGGTCCTGCACAACCTGCTGTAGCAGAGTCTGCTTGAGCAGGGCTTTGGACTAGATGATCTTGAGATACCTCTGCCAACCTCAACTATTCTGTGATTGTCCAGACTTTAGGAGAAGCCATTTTAGTAAAATTTTGGTAGTATTTTCAATCAAGTTTTATCACACTATTTGAGAGATGTGTGAAAAATGCCTTAAGCATCATAAACGATTCAGTCATTTTTTCCTCAAGACTTCACTCCTTTGCTAAGGGCTCTCTGCCACACGGATTCTCTGTAACAGGCACCCACAGCTTTTCCTGTATTTAAGGCATTCGTGGCAATGCTGTTCTCTGTGGATTCCCTGAGGTTCAGTTCAAATTGACAGTGTAAAATTAAAAACCAAAACAAGACAGGTATGAATTTGAAGCCAGATTTCATTTATACCAATGCTCAAGTACGTATTTATTTCAAAACTGAAAATTAAAGTCAGGTCCTGCAGGTAACCAGCCTCATGACTGTTTGGGTTTTTTGTGTTGTTTTTTTTTTTTCTATCCATTTTAGAATTGGAATTACATTTTCATGCTGTGTTGTTGCTCTGTTGAATATTACCTTGAGTACGTGTTTAAGCTAAACCAAAAATTTAGTTCTCCTTTCCTATTTAGCTTCAATGAGAACTTAATTCCTCAGTCTGTAAAATTCAGTAAGTACCTCTATTTGAGGAGATTAATATCCTGGCAACAATAACTTTCCCTCCTGAAAATATGGGCCTGCACAAAGGTAAATATCAAGGTGTTCTGTCCAGACTGTATTTAATGATGTGTTACATTTTAGTCATGTTTGAAGGAAAAAATGAGACATATATTATGAATTGAGTCAAAATGCACTCTCCTAAATGTTTCATTGCACAACTTGGAGCTCTAGAGAGAAAAACAGTCTTAGGTTAATAGGAGTACATCTGAAATGTTGCATTTGGGATTATCGGAACTGTTTCAATTAGTGCTAATTGAAATTATGCACCCAGTGCACTGAAGTAAAAAATAATTTATGTAAATTTCTTTATCATCTGACAATTCAGAGATGGCTGAATCTCAGCACTCTTTGGCTTTGACCCTAGCACTTTATGTGCAAGTTACTAACTTACTCTCATTGTATGACACAATTTTCACCCACTTTCAAAGGTGATCAAAAATTGTTGTTGTAAAACAGATTGTCATATTAAATATCATAAAAGGAATCTCTGGGCAGTTCACACACTCAGACCAGAATTTCTCTAAACTCTTCAAAAAAGTAAATGTCTTATAAAGGCTTTAAAAGTTTATGCATTACGTAAATGTTGAAGAACAGTGATTTTTTCTCATTTTAAAATGTTCTTATTTTCTAAATGATGTCCTGTAGTTATGAGCAGAATACAGCCTTTAGCCTGTGTACTTTCCAACAGCTCACACATCCCTTTTTTATGGAACATGCACAAGAAATACACTGGGGAAACAGTCATGCTGGTGCTGAACTGAATTTTCTCCCAGGCAAAACATCCTACCCTGGAAGCTTTGGGCAAGGCTAGTCTAAGACATGTGTAATGCACCATTAAAAGAGGGACACCAAATAACATCTGTTGGAAGCAGTAAATCACTGTTTGGTGTATAATGGCTAAACGAATGAAAAAAAAAAAAGAGCATCATTTTGATTCAATTACAATATTGATTTAAGTGTCTTCTTGGTTCCAGCTGGAGAGAATCCCAGGGAATGCCCTGCCCTCACTGATTTTGTGTGTGGAAATGAGAATTGCATAGAGTCTCAGTTTGTCTGCGACTATAAACCGGACTGTGAAGACCTGTCAGATGAAGCTGACTGCAGTAAGTATCTCTTTATGTATTAATGCAATCTCCAGTTAATATTATAACTTTCAATTCTGTAGCATAGCTTAGGTGAATTCAGGCAGCTACTCAGAAGATAATTACAAGCAGGTTGCCTGCTCCCCCAACACAGAAGTTCTGACATTTTCAGATCCTCAGAGACATTTGCTGCAAAAAGTATTTAAGTGTGATTTAGCTGTGAAAGTGTACCTTACTCAAACCAAAGATTGAATAGATAAAAAAAAACAAACCCCAAAAAACAGATTAAGGACTAAAAACCAACTTAAGGGATAAAATCCATGGATAACAATACAAATTAACTCTGAGAAGAAATGTAAACTCATTAATTAAGTTGAAAGCATGTTGAGCTTTCAATGTTGATTGAAAAAGCTAAGTAAGCAAACTAATGCATAATAACATTTAGACATGATTCTGCTATAAAAGTGTTTATTTAAAAACAATCCCATGTTCCTTTCAAATTAATCCTGTCTTTGTGATCTGAGTTGTGTCACTACTACATGTTCGTTGTTCTTTATTTTTGCTTCTACTACAGAGCTATGAAAATATTATCTTGCTGTTACTCAATTCCAGATGAAATTCAGTCTGTTTATATTTTTATAGACCTAGTGAATACTGAGACCAAGTTTGTCTGTAGGTATTCTTCAGTAATTGTCAGAGATGGAAGAGCACATCTCAATTTTGAAAATCTGGATCAAGTTAACAGGCTTTACAATTCAAACTTGAAACTCAAAAGCAGTAAAACATGGTGCCTTTGTTCCTGCTCCACGTCTTTATTTCTTTGCAGTCACTGACCAGACCAGATTTTTGGAATAGGAAGCTTACATAGTCCATATATACAGTTCAATAATCAGACTGATTCTTAATCTTTGAGCTTGAGGGCCAAATTCTGCCATAATGCAGATATGATCAAAAGTAACCTTGGTAGATAGATAAAATAAATGCATTACATGCATTGATTCAATGCTTGCATTGTGTTGAAGTCCAAGTACTCCACTGAAATCAACCAATACTTGGTGATCCCCTGAAAGTCAAAGGCATTTTCTCTTGCATGGAGTTGCTAAATGCTTTGACTGGAAAGGGTTACAAAAATAATAACCCTTTATTGGGTGATGTAAATTATAGCCATACAGCAGACTTACAACTTGGAATACATGTGCAGATGTCACTATGGGAGACTTAACTTTGATTTTCTTCCGCTTTGTTGTTTTCATAGAAGTAAATAACTTTTAAGCAAAAGTTCTGAAGTACATGCACTGAAGCTGGTGCCTCTATTTCTGGTTTCCACCTCCTTCAGTGCTTTGCATTCCAGTGACTTTGTGAGTCATATATTCATGGAAATGAACCTGTGTTGAACGATAACTTTAAAAGACTAGCTTTTTTCAAGTAGACGCCAAGAAAAGATTTTAAACAATAATCTTTATTTCTGCATATAATATTAACATTTTTTCAGGAGTTAGACAAAGTAAATGCGGGAAAATACTCTGTCAACTCACCCTTGTAACATTTCACAGACCTAATAGAGACACAGTAAGTCTGAATTGCTGTCCAACTTAAACTGTTCTGTAAAGATATTCAGAAAACTATTGAGAAACTTGATTTATTCTGTAAATATTGTTACAGGATATAGTAGCTTCATTGAGAGGGGGTGTGTTCTGTATTGTCTGGAAGGACTGTGATTGCATCAACTCTCTTTTCTTAGTCTTTCTTAATCAGGTAACAGCTGGAAATATTTCAGGCCCTAAATGATCTTGAACCACAGTAAGGCAAACCAGACTTTGCTATATTGCAGAAAAGCTTTTCCAAGGGAAGAAAAAAAAACCCCAACTGATATTCACTATAAATAAATAGAATGAAATATTCTTTTATTGTAGATGGAAAGGCTATAGTTACATCAAAATGTTTTCATCAGTCTTTAGTCTTGCAGTTGCTGCAGAACTGACAAAATATCAAATTTAGAATAGAGGAGAGATACTGTAATCTCGCATACAGAATACCCACATAAGGTATAATATTTCCTTATCTTCTGTATCTTAGTTCCAACAAATGAGACCTTACATTTGGATAAACACACATTTTCCCTGAGCATATATATCTTATAGATGAGAATGAACAACATTTATGGGCACGTAATGCCTTTTAGATATGGAAACACGATTTTTTAACAAAAAGGGAACAGGAGCTGCTTAAGCAGACATGAGAGCAGAACAGGTACAGAGAAAACCCTTCACAGTCTAACCTACCTCACCCTAAGTTGTTATGGCCACATTTTTCTGCATTTTTTCTCCTTTCCTCTGAGCTCACATTCAGAGCTTATTTCATGTTCTACTATGGTTTTATACCAGTGTGATTTGAAAGAAGTAAATGGACCATAATCTACTCAGCAGCAATTCCTCTGTGCAGCATTCGGATGAAACGAATTCTACCTACGTAGGCTGGTGGATGTTTTTTTTGAGTTGTTTTTTTTTAATAAACTCATGGAAATTACTTACTCTATGCTTCATTCAATCCAGTCAGGCAATCTTGCAAAATTTTCATTCTCTTTCAGTAACTCACTGAGTTGAAAAGTATTGAGGTGAAAAAAGCACACATGAAAGCAGTTTCAATTTTCATGAATTGCAGCCAATTATACACCCAGATTTGATTAATAGCAAACCTCAGTGTGGATGAACCAGCTAGAGGAGTGCTTGAATTATTGAAATAAAAGCAATTTTTCATATAAATGGAACAATCCTCTTCCCTTGGCTTCTAAATATACTCTGTTTACCCATAAAATAAAAAGTGCCCAGCAGGTGCATGTATGTCATGTGACTCCATCGAGCTTGTAAATATGGTCCATAAATATTTATTAATAATTGCCTTCTGAAAGCCCTGTTAGGATAAAGTTCCTAAAGTCAGGCAATCTATTATGAATAGTATAAATTCCAAATGGATTTGGACTTTGATCTTGTTAGAGCTGTACGAGAAAATTGTGCTTGCTGTTTTGATTAATGGGTTCTCTTCTTTACCAGACCTGCCCATGAGGCTGTTTGGTGTTGGATTCAGGCTTTATTAGGCTTACACGATGCTTGTAATGCAGCATCAATGTGGCAACGCTCAGGGCATTTGTTTATTCCTTTTATGATTCCTGAAGGCTGTGCTGTGAATAGCACTGACACAAACACAGAGCAGTTGAGGTGGGCAGGCAGCTCTGGTGGTCGTCTAGTCCAACATCCTACCCAAAGCAGAGTCTACTGCAATAAATTGCCCAGTGCTATGCCAGTCAGGTTTTGAATATCTCCAAGAATGAAGTCTCCACAACTTCTCTGGGCAACCTGTGCCAGTGTTTGACTAGCCTGATTGCTCTTTACAACTACCTGAAAGGAGGGTGTAGCCAGGGGGGTTGGTCTCTTCTCCCCAAAAAAAAAAAAAAAAAAAAGACAAGTTTTTTCTTAGGCTAAAAAGGCTTCCTGTATCTGTGTCCACTGCCTCTTCTCCTGACACTGGGCACCACTGAGAAGAGTCTGGCTTTCTTGTCTTAACAACTACCCAGCAAGTATTTATACACACTGATAAAATCACACTGAGCCTTCTGTTCTCAAGGATGAACAGTCTCAGGTCTCTGAGCCTCTCCTCATGACAGACGCTTCAGTCTCTTGCAATACAGTAAGAGTACAGTACATTACAGAACAGCACAGATCCTTCTCCCACTATTCAGTGGGATCTATATTGTTCATCGGATCAACACCTGGGGGTGTTGGTGAACTGTCGGCTGAACACAAGCCAGCAGTGTGCCCAGGTGGCCAAGAAGGCCACCAGCATCCTGGCCTGTGTCAGGAACAGCGTGGGGAGTAGGACTCGGGAGGTGAAGGTCCCCCTGTACTGGGCACTGGTGAGGCCCCACCTTGAGTACTGTGTCCAGTTTTGGGCCCCCTACCATAAAAAAGACATTGAGGTGCTGGAGCGGGTCCAGAGAAGGGCGACAAAGATGGTGAGGGGTCTGGAGAACAAGTCTTATGAGGAGAGGCTGAGGGAGCTGGGGACTTCTCTGGGCAACCTGTGCCAGTGTTTGACTAGCCTGATTGCTCTTTACAACTACCTGAAAGGAGGGTGTAGCCAGGGGGGTTGGTCTCTTCTCCCAAGTCACAGGCGACAGGACGAGAGGAAATGGCCTCAAGTTACACCAGGGGAGGTTCAGGCTGGATATTAGGAAAAATTTTTTCACTGAAAGGGTTATCGGACATTGGAATGGGCTGCCCAGGGAGGTGGTTGAGGCACCATCCCTGGAGGTGTTCAAAAGACGGGTTGATGTGTTGCTGGGAGATACGGTTTAGTGATGGTGTTGCTTTTTGTTTGTTGTGTGGGTGTTTATTTTTGTCAAAATTAGGTTTACGGTTGGACAAGATGATCTTTAAGGTCCCTTCCAACCTAGAAGGTTCTGTGATTCTGTGAAAATTATTCTTCTTTTAAGATATTTGTCCTATATATTTAACTAAGGTGACACATTTTTACGGAACAGCGAGTCAATGGAGTTACTGTCAGTGTGTGTGCAGATCTTGGTCATACAAAACAGGTTTTTGATAATTATGAGTTATTTCTACAAAGAATCCTCTCAGAGGGATATTTTTCACTCTCACTCAGCAGTTGTGTAGCTGTCTCTGCTTTATAGCTAAGGAAGAGACCTTTAAAAACCAAGGAAGAGTTTGTGATGCTATTTGAGTCATCTCTTCATGTCCACCACAGCATTTGCATAATTTTGTTAATTAATTACTTTTCCAAACTCACCTGAAATGTCAGCAGCAGATCTAGAAACGGGAAGTTTAACAAAGATCACCTGAATTTAGTCAGTTTCCTACTCACTAGAAATTCTCTCTCATCATAAAACTGCCTTCATGCATAACACTCCCAAGGATGAGACAACATATGTTCATGAAAAATGCCACTGTGGAAGTGGAGTCCAGTTTTGCTAGCTAATTGCCTGGGAATCATTCTATCCGGTCACCTTGAATAATAACTGAAATTGGTGGTCATCTGTTTACATGGGCATATGTGTGGAATAATATTTAAGGCTGTTTATATCTGCTCAGGAAGCAAAGGGTGAATTTTTTTCCATACTAATTACCATATATTACTTATGTCAGTACATGTAACGCAAGGAATCATAGCATTAGCTAAACAGACTCCTTTCCATTACCATTTACAGTATGTTCTTCATAGCCTTTTACATATAAGAGCTGGGATAATAATTTACCTCTTCCTATATTTTCAGGTTACTACACAAGTATTCCTGGAAGCTGTAACTTTGAAACACAAGATCAAGAATGGACCACTGTATGTGGATTAACGCAAGACCCTAACGATGATTTTGACTGGGATATTAGCAACAGTGCTGTCACTGGGCAAATGGGTCCTGATACCGACCATACACCAGGTATTGGAGTGTGTTCTACATCAGTTTGGGGAAAATGAAATATTCACTGAATTTGAAAAAATAAACCCTGTCAATTAGTGTCAAGATAAAAGCAGATCTCCACTGAGCTTACTGTATATACAGACAAATAATAGTGAACAATTAGCACAGTTCACAAAGCAGTTCCAACAAGCATTTAAAATGTTCCTTTTTACACTAAGCCATAAAAAAATATATTAAATGTTTTAACACACTAGGTCTTGTCATTTATACATCCGGTAACTTCTAGTTCTGTCTGAGCACAAAACCAAACAGCCTGGCACAGTACCCTATTACCAACCTTTTTAATCAGCAGCACTGTAATTTTGTAGATTGCTCTTTTCAGAGTGGTCCTGATTATATCATTCTTTATACTCCACTTCAGCTCGATACATTTGTTTAATAATTTCCTAGACAATGAGCTGCTAAATATATTGTGAAGGTGCTAATTAATCATCACAGCTGGGACCCAACAGACCCCTTTCTAAAGCAGTCCAGCATGCCTGTGCAAATGCAGTAACTGTCTCCAAGTCTGCAGTCATGGGTCACTAAGGTGATCCATCAGGTCTCACTCAGAAATGTCGTGACAGTGAATCCATCCACTGCTGAATGGCTGAACACCTTTGGATAAACAAAGGTGCAGATACATCACAAACAAAGCCCTCCGTTCCTCTTAGGTCACCTGAGCAGAGAGTGTAGAGCTCATATTATGTAGTACTTATGACAAAGGTGCAGATACATCACAAACAAAGCCATCCGTTCCTCTTAGGTCACCTGAGCACAGAGTGTAGAGCTCATATTATGTAGTACTGAGATCATCTGATGACCCTGACTGGGCTATAGTTCAATCTCTGGAAGACCTTGTTGCATTGTAGGCTTTTTTATAGGCAGCTCCATGTAAGTGCCAGTTTTGTGTTTCCAGTATCAGCTTGCACCAGGACAAAGCAACATTAGGACATCTTGCTAACCTCTCACTCATTCATGTTCAAGAACCGTCTTTTCATAGAATCATACGAGGTTGGAAGGGACCTCTGGAGATCATCAAGTCCAACCCTCCCACCGGACTGGGTCTACCTAGAGCACCTTTTCTGAGAATGCAGCTTAATCTGTTGTTATCCTTCCCTCTGCCAATCACCAACTCGGTGTTATTCCCACCTTTCATGAGTATTTTGTTCAATCTTTATGGAAGTGACTGGATTCAAATTAAGTCTCTGTATGAAACCTCGTGTGTCAAGTCTAAATACTCACCATCTCTGTTAATGTGACTGCAGTATGAATGACAAATTTCTATTATATGAACAATCTGACTTCAAAAGTTGAATTCTCTGAAAGTGTGACTGGCTACAATAGTACTCGTCTCGTTGTCAACATTTTGAATAATCTACTTTTCCTGGAGCGTTGTTCACTCCATTCATCCTAATGAATTCTAGAAAAAGATGCAGTCATACACTAGTCCTTAAAGAATGGCTGAGGAGCAGTGTGTGTATATGCACATGATTAAGGTTCCTACCCAAGATCTTGGTTAAACTTATCTCGCTGACATTGGCTTGTCAGCAATAGTATAGAAGTGTTTCCTTAGATGTCCCTCCAAGATGTTGCTGACAAACTACTACCAGAATCCCTATTGATTGTTAGAAGAATGAAATTTATTGATGGGCAATGATGGTTATCTGACATGATTAAGGTTCCTACCCAAGATCTTGGTTTAACTTATCTCACCGATATTAGCTGCCAGGAATAGTATAGAAGTGTTTCCTTAGATGTCCCTCCAAGATGTTGCTGACAAACTACTGCCAGAATCCCTATTGATTGTTAGGAGAATGAAATTTATTGATGGGCAATGACGATTATCTGTTATGTAGACAGCAAGCTATGATTATATAAATATAAAATCATATAATATATTCTGTAGAGTATATAATATAGTACAATAAACCTGGATGGAATACTAATTTCCATCAAAAATGTACCCGTCTCTATTTGAGAATTTCTTAGCTTTCCTTTCCAGAAACTTTAGAGGTTAGAAACCCTATTTTAATTCCTGTCTAATCAGCAAAGAATAGTTAGTATTCAATGCAGAAGTATCACAATCTCTAGAGTTTTTCACTTGAATTTGTAAGCAGCACGATCTCCAGGTTTTGACTCCTTTTTGGTGTTTTACATTTCCAAAAACAACAGAGCCACCTTATCAGTGTGTGGCTGTAACCACTTCTGTCCTACCCATTTATCTTCTGTTTTCCTCTAGAGGATTCTACACCTGCTACAGGAACTGCTCACCGGATCACGAGGGAACCGCTTATCTGCCACAAATCAGTTTTTCATTTTAGAGGAAGCAGACATCCATATTAATTTGTGTTGCTATTGCAGACAATACAGACAGGTAGAGGTAGAATCTATTGCACTTGTCCCAGGAAAGCTGTTCCTTGCCCATCAGTAGTCTGACTTGCTTTCTTGCTGTTCCTTTGATGCAGTGTGATGACAAAACAATGTCTAGCCCTTGGCTCTTTGACGAGATTTTGTGTGCTTTTCTCTTTCAGCTTCTCTCATTTAATTGGTTCTTCTTTGCTTCTGTGAAATTACCCAGCAATTGTAAGAAAAACAAAGTTAATAAAAAGCCAGGCATAAGGAAAACAAAATTAGAGCAAATGTGTTTGCAAAATTACCCAGGTTTGTAATTTACTTGTAAATTCATAGAGCAAGAAATATTCACATCAGCTATAGAGAAATGGAATCACTTGTCAGAATTGCCAACAGCTTAGATACTGATGACCTGTAATGTCCAAAAGTATCGGCCCATTTCTGACCCAAAACCTACTGCTCCTTTTTCTAAACTTACTTAATGTAGTTACTAAGCATATAAATGCATTGTACAGACCATACGTGCCATTATAGCCTGTGATATTGTACCAACTTATTATTAAGCATATTGGCCCAACTTTGTGTGGAGGAATTTCACCTTGGTCTAAATGCATCCTATATTGCTTCATCTAGCACAACTTCAACTGACACTACAGATTTCAGATGGATAGAAGTGTTCCTTTGAAAAAAATTTACATGTTTTTTAACAAGACTAACATTGCGTTGGTACAGTCTCTGGGAGAAGATAAGCCCTGTGATTTGAAAACTAAGACTTTTAGTGGTAAATAACAACTGCTTTACCTTTTTAACATTCTGCAATCTGACCAGTGTTTACATTATGCAGGTGTCAAATTTAAAAATATTCCTTTCCATACATTTTCCATACATATTTCCTTACCATACATTTCCTTTCTTGCTTAAAATCAGGACATTTTCAACCTCTTTCCACTGCATCCATGATCGATTTAAATATCCAGAGGATATAACTGATGGAGTGCAGAACATTTCACCCTCAAAAGCTTCAGCCAAATGCCAAAACAAGCTTGTTTAACTTTTGCTATATATCACACATAATTTTAGCATATATCATATATCAAGAAGCCAGGCACCTTGGTCTTCCAGTTTGCTGGTCAGTATGCAACTATATGGGACCATTCTATTTATGAAGAATATAGTCTATCCATGTCATTATAATATTTCAAATAGTTTTTTCTCTCCTGAGAAAATTTACATGTTTTTGAAAAAGCTTGAGGCATAACATGAAACCCAGGCAATCTCACCTGAAATCATCATCTCCAATAAGACTGCTTCAAACTATTTGGACTATTTGCATATTATTATGGCAGTCAAGGAAATGTTGAGCTATCAGCAAAGGGGCTCCTGACTCCCACAATGTCAACCTTCAAACCGATCCTTAGAAGCTGTGAGTGAGTGTTTGTAACATGTTTTAAATTTGTTATTCAAATGCAAATCACGTATTTACACAAGGATAAAAACAACAAAAAATTCAAAACAGAGCGGGCTCTGAGGAAGGTTATATTAATATTGTAAAACCAGAAATGCACAAAGTATTAACATGGAAGTTCTCTGTACAACCAAGGTAGGGTGTATATATATGTTGTAAAAGGTATCAGTGTCTGTGTGCATAAAATTCTCTGAACCATCAAGTAGTATTGAAAAACTATAAATGTTTTTTTTATCTTTTTATTAAGGGAAAGGACAGCATTTTTTGTATGTAAACTCATCTGCCCAGAAGGAAGGGAACAGAGCAAGGATAATGACCACCAACCTGTTCCCAGCTAGCCTCGGAGTCTGCAGGGTTCGGTTCTGGTTCTGGATGTTTGCTTCTAGGAAAACAGGAGTCTTAAAGGTAAGAGAAAAAGCACTTATACCACATCCTGACATAGTAATATGCACTGCAGTTTCACCTATGTACAATCTTTTTGCCAACAAGAGCATGTGACCATTCTGTTTTAGTTCTAATCCCACTTGAACTCCTTTTGCTCCATTTATATGAATTAACATTGCACGTTTGACTACCATACTTAAGCCTACCAAACATCATCAGACTTCTCTGCACAATTGACCCTCTAGCATAAAATAGAGGCAGTTTCCAATGTTTAGGACAAAAATAAAATGTGTTTTAAAAAGAAAAAAAGTTTTAAACATATTAATGTCATCGTGTATGGAGGGTGTTTGATTAAAATCACTGGAAACAAAGCATTTAACTTTATTAACAATTGTAACTCAAGCTTTCATGAAAGTATCTTCTTGCTGTTCCCCAAGCATCCTTACTGGGCACATTTTTAGTTGTTAAGTACCCCAGTAAAAGTACAAGCAATGATGTGTTATGCACCTTCAGGTTCCTTGGATGGCCTCAAACCTGTTCTTCTCCTGGGTTGTTAAGTACCCCAGTAAAAGTACAAGCAGTGATGTATTATGCACCTTCAGGTTCCTTGGGTGGTCTCAAACCTGATCTTCTCCTGCAGTGGGCAAATTAGTCTATATTAAAAGTGAGCAAGAGTATTTTTGTGGTCTTGGACCTGGAATTAGGTCAGGAATTTTGGGGCACTGTTTTTGTACTTATTCTGATCATCTTTAGTCTGTTACTCTGCTGTAAAGATCAGTCATAGCACAATTTGATGGAATTACAGTGCAGTTCAGGTTGGAAGGGCCTGCTGCTCCATGCAGGGTCATCTACAAGATCACATTAGGTGCCTCAGGAATTTCCCCAGTTGAGTTTTGAGAATTTTCATAACTTAAAAATACACAACCCTTCTGAGAAGCCTCTGCCGCTGCTCGACTTTCCAGCATGAGAAGGTTTCTCCTTGTATCCAGCCAAAGAACAATGTTACCTTTCATTCCAGCTTTTGTCTATCTTTTTTGAAGTAAATTTTTTCAGGATGGGACTTGCATCTCAATTTTATCTCTAGCACCTAGTTCATGGAGACTCTGAGTATTAAAATAAAGTTTATTTTAAAATATAATATTTTATTTTAAATAATACTTTAAATATTTAAAATATTAAATTTTTAAATAATATTTTATTTTACAATAATAAACTATAAGCTATAAACTTAATAATGACAGAGAAAAATGCTGTATTGAGTGAAATTAGCATAAGTAGCAAATAGTTCTGATTTTCAAACTGATTTTGAATGAGTTTCTAATTAAGTTATTTTATTTTTAATATTTCTTTCTATTCATTGCTCATAATGTATTCTTCACAGATACTTCAGTTAAGATTAATTTTTAAGAAGTGTCTGCAATCTTGTAATTTTATTATCTGATTATAGTTTTTAAAATACTTTTTAAAATACTTTAAAATCATGTCTTCAAGTCTATTCTTTCAGTTTATTTTATTTATCCTTCCACATACACAAACTTTGCACATTAGATTAGGAAAACAAAACAGTAGGTAAAGGTCGAGAGCAGTTCCAGATTAAATTGAAGTAGAAAGCAAACAGCAATTGCTTTTTGGATCTGTTGGTAACTGAAATACTGTGAGATTATCCATGATCGTCAATTTGTTTAAATTCAAGTCTCCTGGACATTAACGCATATGAGAGTTCAGACAAGATCTCTTGAAGGAGCTTCTGAAGTTTTTCAAGCATCTCAGAACCCTTAGAATTAGTGAATTAGATGTGTGTGGCCTACGTGTTTCTAGGTAGGCAGCCAGCCACACAGAGCCTGCTTCTTAATTATTTATTTTTTTTTGCATTTCAAACAGACTAGTTTAATTAACTCTCATTACCTTCATTTTCATAACGAGATCCATAAATGAATGTCTTACACCCACATACAAATAAGGTTCCCTCTTTATGGCTTTGTAACACGTACTCTTAATGTATAAACGTACAACAATATGCGTAACAGGCTGAAGTACTCAGCAAGAAATTATCATCCTGTCACAGACCAAGTTTACTCTTATGGATGTTTTTCTTTTTTCTATCAAACTAATAACCTATTTCAGCATCAAATGTTGCTGTTATTAAATCAAGCCTATAAAGTAAAAAAAAAAAAAAAAAAAAACGCAAAGGAACAAATGAGAAAAACAACGAAACTGAAGCTTCAAAAGTAACAACTCAGTGAGATTTTTTGTGCAGGTTGTACTAGAGGTGAAAAAAGTCAAACTGTAATGGGAAGTCTGAATAATGTGTTAGAATATAATATCATCAGTACAAAACCTGTACTATGAGTTATAGTTATTATCCGAAATACAGCTATCTGGTCAAGTCTGAATGTAAAAAATAAACAAATAAATAAATAAAGGACTGCAAAGTTAGAACACACTGAGATGTGTGATTAAAATGACATACGGGGTATCTGTGGAACACAAAGATAAAAATGAAGAATGTCTTGGCACGGGAAGTAGATATGGAAAAACTACAATAATGTGAAGTTATGGGAATAATCCTATTTTTACCCAGAAAAGGAAGTATTAACTGAGAATACAGAAAAAGGAATTAAAAGTGCTTCACTTCTATATTCACAAGGCACATTTCAATTGCAGAATTCTATTGTCATAAACTCTGTAATCTGTTAATGGGGAAATCAAAAGCATAGTCTATTATTATTATCTTTAAAAAGGACACAATGTTTACAGCAACACTTGCATTAACACAGAATGGATGCTATTTAAAAGAGATCTGAATACTAATGCTTTAGGACATCAATCAACTCTTAACCAACAGGAGAAAAAAGTTGCTTCATAATGACTAAGTACAAAACCACTAGGGTTTATTTAGTAACAGCCTTTGAGAGGTGAGGTATTCAGCACCAAATTCATGACTGGTCTAATATGTCAATTAATGTGCTCTGAACAAGAACAGCTCTTCATATAAACTGTTTTTAATTGCATGGTGCTGTAAATGTAAATTTCAAAAATGCATTTTTCTTTACATTTTTACGACTATTTAGTCACATTTAATGAATAGAGGTTATTTTCACACCTGTTTTATTCCAGTGGGTCTTCTATTGAGAGACAGAAAACATTCAGGTTTCATTAAACTTCAATATTCTGTCTCTGTCTGTTCACTTCAGGAGTTTGTTATACAATTAAGAATTAAAACAAAAATTCTCAGTGAGATAGTATAATTCTAATATATCACTTTTATGCTGTGGTATTTGCTGACTCTAACAGAACTGAGGTATTGTAAATTTTTGTATAGGACAGGTAGAAAATGGGTAGAGAACTTTTTAAAGTGCTGATCTGTTGTGACAGTGAACACAGATGCACTTTTGTGAATCTGATATGTGGGCTTTAGAGAAACAGCTTCAATCTGCCTCTAGTGTAGCTTCAGTCCAAGGGAGACGTGCAACGATGGCTGCCAAGGAACCTGAGGAGGTTCAAAGGCAGGATCCTAAGGATGTGGAGCAGAAAGCACAGTATCATTATTCACTGGAGTCAGTGGGAAGTTTCCTCAGCAGACACAAGTGTCTGGTGCCTAGCGAAGTGAAAATACAGGTTGTCTTTCACATTACTTCCCTGCTCCCTTGGCTGGTGATTAAAGACTGTATGTTGGGAATTGTGGGAGAATACAACTCTTATTATGCACCCTTCAGATCTGCATTGGCTTCTTGGTTATTAGTCAGTTAATTAACCCTCCAGATGGAACATGGTACCCTCCAGCATGCCAACTGCTAGAGCCACGCAAGATCAGAAAGATAATACGTTACCTTGAAAAGTCAGCAAGAGGGTGCAGAAGACCCACATGAGTTGTAGCTGCTGATGACTAAGTAGAAAATGGCAGTTTATATTTCATGACCTTCAAAAGCCCATGCGTGTTCGCCATCACCAAAATGAAATAGAAGTTGAATAAAATTCAGGAGTTTCTAACACATGGGACGTGCTGCTGAGAATTAGGACTGAGTCATGATTTTAAGGCTGGGAAATAGGATTTGCTAAAGAATGCTGTTCATATATGGACTACAAATGAACCAGCTGGCAAAGGCACCTTGGAGGAAGATCAAGAAGCAAGTATAAAGCTTCACTCGCACATTCATCTCATGCAGATTATCTTGCTAAATTCTTCTTAAAGTCACCATGAAGTGTGTATTGGGTGTCTTCACTCCTGAACTTTTCACTCCGCAGTGAATGAAGTGATAGCTCTATTTCTGTTGGTTCCTATTCTTTGTGATTTAGATTGTGTGGGCGATCTGGAAACGGCGTCAGCACAGAATGAGGGTTAGACAGATACAGTGATTAGTTAGTACAATACACACTTGTTACTTTTAAATGAAAATGATGGCATTTAGCTTGCAACTAGGACAGTATTAGCTGGAACACAATCTCCCCAGACAGACACAGTTGTTCAATGGGACTTCGCTATGGTTGTTGTGTGTTTTTTTTTTTCATTAAATGCCATGTATTGGGACTTACCTTGCTAGCTTTTTCCTCTTTCACGTGTTAAATTGTTTCCAATCCAGGCTAGTTTATGTGCAATTCATAGGATGCTGCGTAGGGAGGTGTTGGAGTCTCTGGAGACACTAAGCATCACACAGCTGTAGGTCTCCAGGGCTCTAGGGACCTCATATCCATGAGAATTTGCTCTACCTTTCATGTGCAGTATATGTTTACACAGGCCAGCAGAAATCTTGTATACACTAAATGAACTTCCTGACCTAGAAGATGCTTCAAACTCTCAGTGACGTGGGTAACCTCAGCGAATAATACAGTATCACATCTTATAATTGTTTCTCAGCTTCCTGTGGGCACAATCTCTGGGAGAAAAAGATCTGTAATCCTCAGCTAAAGGAGCAGATTCTTTGGGCTATTTATGTCAGTCTTCTTGTTGCTTCTTTTCTTCAAAAATTAGATAACTTGCAAAAGTGTTCACCCACTGGAGATATTTTAATCAATACACCAACTTCTATGAAGTATGTGGTTCATGGTGCCATTTGGGTTTTTAGCTTATTTGACCCACCAGGTGGGCTGGGAGAGGCAAAGGTGTGTAGTATACAGATTATTAGTCTGGGCTTAAGTTTTTAACTTTCTTTGGTCTTAGGTTTTGTGTTTCATAGTTAAAATGGGGCACTCAAGTGGGAACAAAATGCATCTAGGTTACTGGAACATTAAAGTCTTTGGGCTGGGAGAGGCAAAGGTGTGTAGTATATAGATTATTAGTAGGGGCTTAAGTTTATAACTTTCTTCGGTCTTAGTTTTTGTGTTCCATAGTTACATAGTGTGTTTCATAGTTTCATAGTTCATGGGGCACTCAAGTGGGAACAAAATCCATGGGTTACTGGAACATTAAAGTCTTAAGAGAAGGATGTGGATGCTCTTGAAAGTGCTGAGGAAAGGATAATGATTATAATATTCAGTTCCTTAAAGAAATAGTTATCACCTGGAATGGCTAGAATATGCTTACTTTCATTACTGCAGGTTTTTTTCATTATTTCTGACCTGGTTTAGATTGTATAAGGCTTTTGGACACCTGAGTGGGAAGAGTAACTACCTGCGTAACCTCCAGAATTTCCTGTGCAATTCATCAGCTGCTGGTTAATTGTGAATTCATTCGTTGTTCTTATTGCTTTCACTATTTGATTCTGCTGGTTAATTGTGAATTCATTCGTTGTTGTTCTTATTGCTTTCACTATTTGATGATTTTAATTATTTTTTATTTATGGCTTTGCTAAATATGCTTGAGCTAATTTACCGGGACTGCCTGAAACATCTTATTATAAATTGCTTGTATCGGTTGATAGACTGAAATCCCTAGATGTTAAACCTTCTATTTGTATCTCTAAAATCTTCACCCAGTCTAACAACTATAAGGAGGTCACATTTTAGAGATGAAAGGATAGTTCAAGATCCTCTTCAGTGTTTTCTTCAATGTTTAGGTGACTTTGGGCTTAGGTCTTTATCATTAGTTTCTATATGTTGGGTCGAGTCTCTCTGTAGGTTTTCCTATGAATGATGGTATTAGCAGTTCTTTTTATTTTATTTGTATCTATAGTAGTTTTATTATTTGCAACTGAACTGGTATTAGCAGTTCTTTTTATTTTATTTGTTTCTATAGTTTTTTATTTGCAACTGAATTAGCATTAGCAGAAGTATTCAGTAACATTTGGTCATCACCAATAAGATGTGGGTTTGAACCTTATCTAAGTGAGCCAGTACCACCCAGGCTGCACTACTGGGCTTGGGCTGTGCTACTCTGCTGCACTTCTCCATTGCTTAAAGCTGACTCAGTTACACCTCTTGGATTTCATTGTCAACAGGTATACACAGCTGAAGAACATGGAATGGACGTTCTTATGTGGTCTTCTAGTAGAAATGAAGAAAACAAATGGATGTATGCAAATGTAGTCCTCTCCCGTAACAGCCCGTTCAGAGTTGCCTTCGAAGCTGAAGTGGGGTGGAGTGAACCCACCGAATTTGCTCTTGATGATATTTCTTTCACCCCAGAATGCATTGATGGAGGTATGCTATTTCACAAATATATACAATACATGTTTTCTTTTCAGAGGGCAGAGGCAAATTGTGGTATTTCGTATTTCAATGTATATCACAGTAAGAAAACCTGGATTTTTTTCCTTTTGAAATTATTGCAATACTGCTATGCTTTTACTTCATTCCAAAAAAATATAGAATAGAAGTGGGGGCAGCACAATCATACAAAAGGATGTGTTTTTCAAGGAAAGTAAAAAAGTGTAAAAAAGTATAAAGAAAAGAAACATCAAATTTATCATATATGACCTTCATGGCAAATTTTTAGCTGGCACATTTTCCCTGAAGGAAAGGAGCCATTATAGCCATCAGAGGGACTCCTATCTATTTGTTGGCTGAGTGCAGCAGCTGAATAAAGATATTTGCCCATGGATTGTGGAAGACACTTTTGTGTTATAACTAGCAGTTGAACATATGAGTAATTATAACAACTCAGAATGTTATTGTCTCTGAGGGCCTGTTAGTGTTTCCATGAACCATACTTGAGAGGGATCTACCATCACTCAACTGTATTGGTTTTCTCCTGTATGAAAATAGTCAGAGAAGGCCTCAGTTTGGGATGTAAGAGTTTTATGAGTATCAAAGTGGTTCACAATTATTTTAAAAGAAAATGGTTAGTTCTTTTATCTCTTCATAAAATATCTCAATAGTATAGCAAATTTACCTCGTTGCCAGGCTCTTTGAGAATTTATGATCTCACTTCCACCACACAAGCTAAGTGACTTGAACTGTGTAAAAAAAAAAAAGAAGTTAAAAGCCAATGCCTTATAGTGCCATGCTTATTCTGTGAGAAAGACAGTGGTTTACCCTGCAAATGAAATAGAGTGGTATAGAATAGAGAAATATAGAGTATTTTAAGTACCTGTAATTAATTGGAAGATCTAAGTCTATATTCCAACAATGTATACAAATCAATTTTCCAATTTTAATGGAACTTATACTTTGGTAATTTATTAAGAACAAGCCTGAATTCAGAGAAAGGAAAAATAAACTTCCACGGAAAATGTATGTTAAGATACCCTAAAATACTCATGACCATAGAAATAAGGTAATTTTCATTGAGCAACGTTTTCTAATCACCTTATTTTTCTCCAGAGGTTTTCCAGTTGTAGAGTACTTTAAAGTATCTAATTTCTATCACACTCTGTCTTAGAAATATGGTATATCATAAGGAAAGCCTTAAGAAAAATTATTACATTTACATTGATTACTTAACGGTTTGTTGTCTGAGTCAAAAACTCATACCCTATCTACATGTAACCACCTAAAAATAAATCAGACAGGTTTAGTTGATCATCTAGGCTTCCAGCTGCAGAAGATGCAGATGTCTTCAGGAGGTAATTTATGTTCCTTTGCATGGTAAGCTGGCAATCAGCCTGGAATTAGTTTGTAAAAGCAGCAATACTTACACGACGGAAACAGTAGTTTATCTGGCTCTGTTCTGTATTATATCATTATGGTCTTGTCTGAAGGAGAAACAGACTTTTCCTTGGACAGTTGAAATGTTTAACTTAAATGTAGGATTCTTGTCTTGGTATTCACTTTTATGGTCCAGAAAAATGTCAATATATTTTTAATGGTGATTTCTAGGGGTATAGGAAGGACCTGTACATGAAATTTTTAGAAACATTGTTCTTTATGTCTACTCTTTATGGTCTTGCAACAGTGACATAAATTATACTACCCTAAAAAGAGTCTAGGCAAGTCTTCTGGTATGGCTAATGATGGACACCCAGGGAAACATATTAGAATGAAAGAGCAACAAAATTCTGCTCTCCCCCAGTCTTTCCCAATCTGTGTTAATCTGCTTCAGAGACTTTCTGAAGCTCTAAAATCATGCTTTCTGATAACTCTCGGCTAACTTTTCTTCTATAAATTAGCCAGTTCTTTCTGAATATATAAAAACTTTTAGTTATCATTGGCAATAATAACTGGCAAACTTTGGTTGCAGGAGGTCTTTTTCATGTTTTTTAATTCCTGTTATATTGCATCCCTCTCCCATGTTCTACTGTAGATCATCTTCCACTTGTTTAAATCCATTAATTGGAATTTGAGTACAGAGTATTCTCTCTTTACCACTTTTTTTCTTTATACCTCCATTCTTAACCTTTAGCTTGCATTAAATGTGCCATCCTAGACCTATCCTCCTCAATGCTGATGCTTCCACAGTTCCAAATTCTACTAATCCACCTCTTGTTCCTTGGTTATTTGTTCATCCCATTTCAGGCATCCTATTTTTACAGTCTCCACACATTTTTTGCCTCCACCAACGACTCCACAGTTGAATGTGAACCCTGACAACTCTGCCGGTTTCTTCTGTCATTCACCCCACTCCCTGAGTTTTATAATCACTCTTACTCTTGCTGTTGTCTAATGGAAGGCAATCTCCTCTGGAATTTGTAACCTGATATATAATTTTGTCTCCAGAAAAAAAGATATGTCTGGATGCTGTTACTTAAGTGTGCACTGACTCTGATTTTTGATGGTTTTGTACTGTCCTAGGAAGAGCTCTATCCTGATAATCCTTGCTGGCTGGCTAGGCCAAATCTGTGCTTGTGAAGAGGCAAGAGAACTACAGAGAATTTGTATAATAAAATAAGCCACAGAAATTTAGGAGGAAGAACCTATCTCTGACTTTTTAATATTGTTCCTGACAAAGAGCAGCTGCTTAGGAGGAGGTGCTACTTCATTACTAATTGTTTCTGAGTAAACACGTAAAAATTCAGATGGTAAAATGTGAAGGTATTTCCTGCAAGTAGTATAAAATCACTGCCCTGTAGATATTTGAGCAAGAACATTTTCCTTTAACAAAAGCAGTGGGAAAGATTTACCTACTCCACTGCCAATCCTGATTTGACTTTTGCTCATGTTTATTCAAAGACTTAGCTCAAAGAAAAGTGTATTACCTGCAGTACAGGTTTTGTGTAATGTTCTCCCTTTCAGAGGTTAGCTTTGCTGCTGCAGATATTTTTCTTCTCTCTGTATTATTATTTTTCAGCTTGTCTTTAATTACTTCAGGAGTCCTGAGGCAACATGTTCTAAATAGAAGCAATCTCAATTTAGCTGGGTGGTAGCTCTAAGCAATAAAACATTATCAGCAGCTCTAATTCAGATGAGGTTTTTATTTGTTTTTAAGTAGTCAGCCTTCATTACCCATGAGAGTTTCTACAGATCCGAGGATATTTCTGAACATTTAAACAAAGTGTGGTCAAGCTATTCCCTGGCCTATTGCAGAAGTAACTTCTAGTTGATGTCCATGCATGGAGAGAGCTTCAGTGCCAGCTCTTTTCAAGGTCTTTTATTTTCTGCTGATAAAAGTGTGCGAAGATCTTATATTACTGGAATTAGTCTATCTTAGGGACCAAAGAACTAATTGTTACTCAATTCTAACCATCTTCTTTAAAATTGTAAGTAATACCTTGATTTTTTTAATGACTTTATTTTTTAAAAAAATCTTATTTTTTAGAAAATAAAAGTTAAAAAACCTTTCCATTTATAGTTTCAGATGGACCGAGAATATTGAAGTATTGAATTAGATTTTCTATTCACTAATACCTGTCTCATAGTATTTTCCAGTTCAGCTGAAACAGGCAGCACCACAGAAATTCTTAAAATTTTTACTTCTACTTAATTTAAATCCCAGCATTAACCCAAAGATGTCTAACACCCAAACTTTTTTCTGCTTATATAAATCAGAATGCTACCTTTCATCACTCATTACTGGAGAAATAAACTGGATGGACAAAGTCAGTGTAATTTAAGTTGTGAGATTCTAGTTACATAGTGCTGTATCATGATAGAATTGTGTATCTGTGTATCATGATAGAATTCTCAAGAAACAAATAAATAGGAAATACATTTTGTGATGTCTTCCAGAGATCACCCAAGCAGAATATTTGTGCTTATGGAGATCTGCTGGAAGAAGGTAAATCTTAGTAGAAAGTCAGCACTGGCTGCTGCTCAAGCCCTTTCATGCAGTGAAGTTGCCCACTAGCCCCTGTTTAGCAACAGCTCTTTGTGAACTTATACTTCTAAATAGTAGTGCTTTAAGTAATTGCTTTGTGGTTTAATTTATTCAAAAAGAACAGTTTTGACACTTTAAGATGAAAATTTGGGCTGCATCTTGGGTATAAACAGGAGTGCAAACATCATGCAGCACCCTAGACTCTAGAGTATTTGTAAAAACAGTGTATGTTTTTCCATCATCAATCGTGCTTTCAGTATTTATCACCACTTCAGTATTACCATTGCTTAGTAAAATAATTAAAAATTCTAAGAAGATAATCTTCTACTGCACAGGGTTTTTACTTTCTTTTTTTCAAAAATTCTAAGAAGATAATCTTCTACTGCACCTTTCCTTATCATTCTGGGGTTTTTACTTTCTTTTTTTAGCCTACGTTTCCTTTCATAGTTTACTTCCTGCAGCCACTCTTTGCTATCTGAACTATTTTCCTTCTTTTCTTCGATTTTGTGAACTACATTTTATCATCTCATCATTTTATTGTGAAGTCTTTTCTACTCCTGTGCTTCTCTTTTCCATCCATTCCTTTCTTTGTTCTTTACAAAACATTTTTTTTGGTTTTGTGAACTACATTTTGTCATCTCATCATTTTATTGTAAAGTCTTTTCTACTCCCGTGCTTCTCTTTTCCATCCATTCCTTTCTTCGTTCTTTACAAAACATTTTTAAAAAAAAAAGTCTTTTTAGCCTATCAACTTCACAGATGAGAAAGGACTGCCAGTGTTACAAATTTTCCTGCACACTCTGCTGCATTTCATTTTCACCCGGAAAATTTGTCTGCAGTAGAAAATATCATTATGTACGGATACATTAAAGGTAAAAGGGAAACTCAAATAATGCACACTCAGACAGGACGTGTCGTATCTAACTCTATTTCATCAGAGCATGGTGGAATTGCATAAAAACCAGTACTATTTCCCAGAATGCTGTGGATTGTTTTCTTTCTAATGTTGTCATTGTTCTTGACTTCACTGCACAGGTTACCAACAAAAGGGTCAGATTTGCCATTTAGGTACCGAAGTGCAGTAAAATTTTCAGTGGTTTTTGACAGCTTTCACTTAGATGAAAAGTTTGCTTTGCCATGCCATAACTCATTGCGTCTTCCCATTGCTCTGTAGCAAACCACAAACTAGACCTGTTGTAAGGGCTTTAAATAATCCTTACATTGAGCAAGCTTTCACTTGTCGTGAAGAAACAAATGGAAGAAACAAATCAGAATCTGTGAATTACAAGACTGAATTTAGCTCTTCATTCAAGCCTAAGCTACATAGGACTTTAAAGGTTGTTTTTTTTTTAATGCACACAAAGGCTTCCCACTACCCTAAAACCTAACATCCTTGAGAAATTGAATCTTGAATTTCTTTGAGCAATAAGACAGCCATGAGAGATAGCCAGATCTGTTCCTATAGATCATCTTTCCTAACTTTCTAGGAGAAATGATATTGCAAAGGAGTGCTGGGATGAAGGAAATTGTATTTCAATCACAAAATTTAGGATAGATACACTCAGAACTTCAGATCAGCCATAGTAAGTAAAGAAAAGGTGCTGCTAGCAGTATAACCTGTCTCCAACAGTTAGGGATGCCTGGGAAAGAAACAAATAACCAAGCAGCCTAGAAACCATCCAGATAATTTTATATGCTCTCTGGCACTTTTGGTACATCCCATTTCACTACATCTTATAAGAACTGCGTAACTGACACCTGTATCTAATTAGAGACAACAACCCAAAAAGTACAGTGGGTGTTTGTGCGTTGTTTGTGAAAAAAATAGCCCAGTGGTGCAAGAGAGTCTTGCTGAAGGGGGTGTGTGTGTGAATGTGTGCGTGTGTGCAAGGGAAGCAATAGTGAGAAAATTCTGCAGCAAAACAGAATTGACCTGACAAAGGCTGAGACAAAGTCAACGATCCATCTCTGAAATACCCAGAGCCCAAACAGAGGAGATATTGGAAGGGTTAACTGCCTGAGTTGCTGATACTACAGTGCTAGATCACGGGCAAAAACTCTGTAGAGGAGACTTAATTTCTGGTTTCTTTAAGTTGCAGAGCCGGGGGAATCACTGTTAGCTTGTCTGCTCATGCTTGCAGTCAAGCAGAAATCTCTCTCAGGTTGAGAGCTCAAGGAGTTTCTTTCCTCAAGGGCAAGAGATTATTCAGGGGGAGCTGCTGGGGGAGGCTGCCTGTGTAAAGAGAGGAGAGGAAGAGGAAAGCAAGGTTAGTGGTGATAGAGAACTAAGGATTCTGGGGATATTTGTGAATAGTTACTCTAGTTAATTAGTTTCTCCCTGAAATTAATCGGAATATGGTTTGGATCCCTATTGCTTGGCAGAGATAGGGCATTTCTGCGTTTTTAAAGAGTAACAATTATGAGCCAGGGCATAGTACCTTAGAGGGATTCTTCAGCGTATTTCAATATCTTCCAGTGCACAGAGCTAGCTGGTGGTGAAGCCACAATGTTTTATGGATTTCACAGTAAGAGAAACTGGGAATAATTTTAGGATAAGACAGTTACACTAAATAAACTGGCAAAATTAGTGTCAAGTCCTGGAAGCAATTATGTAATATATAATTAAACAGATACAATATTTTTTTCCAAATGTTTCAGTTTCTCTCTGCCTTCTTATATCTGTACAGAATACCAAAATCTTCTCATTCAAGCTAGATGTCTGTTGGGAAATTAAAAATCTTTGGATTTATTAATAGTGTATTAAAATAATTTCATTAATATTGAATCTCCTAAACCCATCTGTTTACACCAAAAGAACCCAAGCAAGCCTCAAATCACAGAGATGATATTTTGCCTCCCTAAGTTTGTTCATAAAAATCAACATATTTCCTTGGAGGGATAGAAAGAAATAATTTTTGGAATGAAAGAGTTTCATGATACTATCTTGGAGAGAATTCTTAGATTCTTCATTATGTAAAACTTACCTGTCTCCTCAATAGGAGTAAATTGCAAGCTCAGATTTATGTCAGAAATTATAGAGACTTTACCACAGTTTTCTTCAGGGCTTTTCTCGGTTGATGATAAATTTGTACCTTTAGAGGCTACCTTTCTTTAGAAGTTGAGAAATAAAAGATTTAGCATAGTGTTGTGCTCCCAGCCCACCTGTGAAAATGTGCTGATTCCAGGAAACTGCTCTTTTCTCCACCCTAAATCTGTTCTCTAGCCCAGCCCACCTAATTTTGTTGGAAACTAAAGATTCACAGCTTTTCCAGTTCTTCATTGCTCCTAATAAGTAAAAAAATTAAATAAGTCCATCACAATAGCAGTCATAGCTAGCAATTCCTGGACTGTTCTTAGCAGAAATACAGCAAATATTGCCATATTTCTGTCACAGGTAGTTAATGTGTTCCAGCCAGAAGCAGTAGTTCTCTGAGTAAAAGCCGTAAATCATAGCTTGATTTTACTGGCAGTAAACCTGTCTACTTTACATTATATTTGTATATTAACAAACTGTGATCATTCAAAATAAATTCTGCACAGACATATAAAACTCTAAAGTCATTTTCATTGATTCTGGCTTTGGAACAAGGTCTCTGGGATCCTTTTCAGCCCCCTGCCCCATACTTCTGTGTTCTCACAAGGAGAAGAAATTTAATGATTCCATTGGTCAGACTCAATTTCCCATTTTTTTTGTCTTTTTAGAAGCCCTTGAAATTAACATTTTATCTTCTAACAGACGCTTTATTGACACTGATAAAGACTCACACACAGATTGTTAATATATTGGGGCAACTCTAGTCTTGTTAATTGTTGTAAAAAAAGATTATTTTCTTGCAGACACCTTGAATGGGCTGATTTCATGCCCTGTTCCCATATTTACTGGAGTGTCGGAATATGGTTTGGATCCCTATTGCTTGGCAGAGATAGGGCATTTCTGCGTTTTTAAAGAGTAACAATTATGAGCCAGGGCATAGTACCTTAGAGGGATTCTTCAGCGTATTTCAATATCTTCCAGTGCACAGAGCTAGCTGGTGGTGAAGCCACAATGTTTTATGGATTTCACAGTAAGAGAAACTGGGAATAATTTTAGGATAAGACAGTTACACTAAATAAACTGGCAAAATTAGTGTCAAGTCCTGGAAGCAATTATGTAATATATAATTAAACAGATACAATATTTTTTTCCAAATGTTTCAGTTTCTCTCTGCCTTCTTATATCTGTACAGAATACCAAAATCTTCTCATTCAAGCTAGATGTCTGTTGGGAAATTAAAAATCTTTGGATTTATTAATAGTGTATTAAAATAATTTCATTAATATTGAATCTCCTAAACCCATCTGTTTACACCAAAAGAACCCAAGCAAGCCTCAAATCACAGAGATGATATTTTGCCTCCCTAAGTTTGTTCATAAAAATCAACATATTTCCTTGGAGGGATAGAAAGAAATAATTTTTGGAATGAAAGAGTTTCATGATACTATCTTGGAGAGAATTCTTAGATTCTTCATTATGTAAGACTTACCTGTCTCCTCAATAGGAGTAAATTGCAAGCTCAGATTTATGTCAGAAATTATAGAGACTTTACCACAGTTTTCTTCAGGGCTTTTCTCGGTTGATGATAAATTTGTACCTTTAGAGGCTACCTTTCTTTAGAAGTTGAGAAATAAAAGATTTAGCATAGTGTTGTGCTCCCAGCCCACCTGTGAAAATGTGCTGATTCCAGGAAACTGCTCTTTTCTCCACCCTAAATCTGTTCTCTAGCCCAGCCCACCTAATTTTGTTGGAAACTAAAGATTCACAGCTTTTCCAGTTCTTCATTGCTCCTAATAAGTAAAAAAATTAAATAAGTCCATCACAATAGCAGTCATAGCTAGCAATTCCTGGACTGTTCTTAGCAGAAATACAGCAAATATTGCCATATTTCTGTCACAGGTAGTTAATGTGTTCCAGCCAGAAGCAGTAGTTCTCTGAGTAAAAGCCGTAAATCATAGCTTGATTTTACTGGCAGTAAACCTGTCTACTTTACATTATATTTGTATATTAACAAACTGTGATCATTCAAAATAAATTCTGCACAGACATATAAAACTCTAAAGTCATTTTCATTGATTCTGGCTTTGGAACAAGGTCTCTGGGATCCTTTTCAGCCCCCTGCCCCATACTTCTGTGTTCTCACAAGGAGAAGAAATTTAAAGATTCCATTGGCCAGACTCAATTTCCCATTTTTTTTGTCTTTTTAGAAGCCCTTGAAATTAACATTTTATCTTCTAACAGACGCTTTATTGACACTGATAAAGACTCACACACAGATTGTTAATATATTGGGGCAACTCTAGTCTTGTTAATTGTTGTAAAAAAAGATTATTTTCTTGCAGACACCTTGAATGGGCTGATTTCATGCCCTGTTCCCATATTTACTGGAGTGTAAGTGAGGACTGCCACTTATTTCAACTTAATTAATGCATTGGATTGGACATGCAATTAATTTATACTCTTGTCTAATGAAAACCATTGGAGGGGGGTATTTTTGGCCTCTTTTAGCTACAGTTGATAGGTCCAGTGTTTTTATTAGATTGAGTAGGCAAATTACTTATGCAAATATATCAGGTTGTTAGTTTTCCAGGGTCTGATGCAAGGCTCATTAAAATCAATGAGTTGTCCCATTTGCCTAAATGGGTTTTAGAGCAAGGTCTGATACAGCTGAGTTAATGCTACGTAATAGCACGTGGTAACTTTATTTCATGCTTCCTGGTGGTGTCTTTAATGCCAACGTCTCCCAGTCTTAATTAGAATTCACTGTTACAGGTGATACACAAATAGAAGCGGAGACCTGCTCTGCACCAGAAATCTTGGTGTCTGAACAAGAAAGGCAGAAAAGACAAGAGTAGCACGGAGGTGTTGTTTCATTCAAATTGAGCATGTTTGTGTGTTTCTGGCAGTGCTCATGACCATGGATTACAAACAGTTATTTCATATTGTCATTTGAGTAACAGCAGTTCTGTGGTTTCCCGTGACTGAATTCCTGTGATTCACGGGCAAACTGATTCACTGAAGTTTGGGGTAGAGTGAGGGAACAGGACCAGTGCACTCCATGGATGTCAGAGACAGCAGTACAGCAAAGCTTTTGTGTACAGAAAATGTTCCTCAAACAACAGTAAGCCTTTAACAAATCCCTATCCCACAAATAGGTAATTATGTCCTTGACGATGAGCATTTATTAATTCAATGCTTTTCAGAATGTAAAGACTCCCAAACTGTGAGCTCATGAGCTCTATTTACTGTAACAGATGTTTTGATGGTTAGCGCATTGAAAGAAAAATGTATCTAAAAGCATGTGTTTTATCTGACAACAATGAAACACAGGTTTATTCAGCTGTGGTTATTGCAGTTCATGGAGCAGTACATACCAAATTTGGTTTGCTTCATACATTGGTCTGATTTTTCCTTTTTTTGTATCTACCTCAACTGCTTAATTTCCCTTCAAAGTAGGGAGTGTCAGGGAGCACTTCTTGGTCCTTGGGTCATAATTCACCCAGCGCAGCTGCATGAGTACCTTTCACAAAGGAGTTGGACTGAACTAAAATGTCATTTTTCAGGACCTAGTTAAAGTGTCTTTTTAATGATGTATAATTAGATATCACACACACATTTTTTTCTCTAATTTTGGTTATTTGCCATATGCAAGGTAAAAATAAGTGTAAAATAAAATACCACGTACAATGTAAAATAAATAAAGACACGTCCTTATGATTCCTTTAGCTATAATAGAACATCAATAATTTGCTGCTGTTTTTCATGCGGATCAAAATCCAGACTCAGTGTTCCGCGGAGCAGAGGTTATTTTCTCTGAAATTGTTTTTGAATAGTTTGCTTTTCATCTGTGTGATAATACTGAAAATATTTCTGAGAATCTCCAGTCCTGCTTTTCAGTGATCGTGCAGCGTAGGTGCAGAAAGCTAAGCTTTTATCCTGTGTTCCTCGGAACACATCATTTTCAGCAGATTTATCTCCAAATCCTTCAACAGCTTCAGATAGATACTGCTTTTTAAAAAAGTAACCTGTGCAGTATCTCCTCCACTCCTGAATGTGGTCTGTAAATGAGCCACGCATCACTCAGGAGATGAGTGCATCTTTTCTACATTTGCCAAAAGGCGAGAGAAACATTTTTTTGACATGCCAGACTCTTGAATCTAATAATTTGAAGTGACTGAAATGGTCTCTGGGCCACGGACAGATAGTGGGGCTTGCATTGAAAAAAGTCTCTTCAGCTTCTGCTGTTTACATAACCTTCATATATAGCTACGAGAGTGGATACAGTATTCATGTATATGCATAAATGTAAAGTTAGTTTCAACAGCTGAGTCGGATGTGTACACCCCTGTGTAACTCAGCACAATGGAGAAGTATTTATGATGAGCCTCTCATTAGTGCAACTCATTTTTCACTGCAAACCACACTGCTTAATATAAATAATTGCATAGATAGTAGCTTTGAATGCAAGTAATTAGTTTTGCATTAGCATGTTGTTCGAGACATCTTTTCAGTTGGAATTAGTTAATGATTTTCAAGATTTGCATATTCCTAATTAGTCAGTTTTAAATGTTAGCTATATACAAATTAATGTTTTGTAAATTTTCAAAATTTTCACCAGGCACATTTAACTTATAATTAAGAAATGCATTTATAACCTACTTTATATAAAGAAAATAGATTGAACTTGACTGTACAATTTTGGCAGCAATCATAATGTTTTATAGAATGTCATCCAGATTTTCCTATTGCATCTGAAAGCAAACAGATGTGAACTAATTAATACATAATGTGAGTTAAGAAGGCAGGTGATATTCTTATGATCTTTGAGGTATATTCTCATTTATTTTTCTGATCTAAAATGATTTTTTTCTGATTTCAGGCTATTGCTTTGGATTTTTATTAATGAACTGAAAACATAAAACAGACCTCAACAAGACCCCTGGTTAACCTTACCCCTAATTTAACCTCTAGCATAAATTGGAGACATCTTTACTGCTCTCAGTGAATATTGCACACTCTAAAATAACTGGTAGGCAAGTCAGGAAGAACTTCTTTCTGCAGATTTTTTTTTTCTAACAACAATATAATAATAATAATAATAAATATAATAATCACCTGTTTAATAAAGCATTCAAGCATTTGCTTAACTACCAGCTTTAGTATGGGATCATTTACATGCATAAGTACTTTATATGTTTGGGACCATAAGGCTAACCTGATCAATACTACAAAAGCCCAAAAACAGTTTAACACTCAAGGCCGGGTTCATAACAAGCAACACATTCAAGCATTATTGAGTTTAAGAGGGGATTTCTATTTCCAGAACAAAGTTGAGCAGAAATCTGTTAGCAAACACATAACGAAGAGGACAGGTATAGAGATCTAAACTGGGTCAAAAATGTTCACAAATAAACCATAAACGCAATCTGTCCTGCAACATAAACAAGGGACCATAAGAAAGTCAACAGTATTGGAACTGTATGGGGTTAATTTCCACTGTATCAAAGCAAACACAGGAAAACAAACTGGACTACACAATGACAAAAGCACATGCCTAAGTGGAACTGACTGCAGCTTAACTCATTTTCACTGCATAAATGCCCTCTAGGCACTGTGAGGAAGAGGGTCAGACATAATAGAAGGAAAAAAAATGCCCTCTAATCTAATCGTATCATAACCTGCAAACTTAAAAATAAATAATAATTCTTCTTTTTTAAAAAATGCATTACATAAGATTTGTTCTATGTTTAATAATGCCAGCTTCATATCAATAAAGAGAGAAATATGTTCTTCCAGTGTTTTTCCATACGTTTCATTGGTATCTTGGCAGAATCATGGCCTTATATACAAATTCTTCTTGATGAACCTAATTCTAACATCTTTATGTGCTACTACTATAAATTATCTGTTAAAATACGGGAAAAGGGTAGGAAAAAAAAGCAAAATTTAAAATACTTTTCATTTTTTTCAAAAGTATGTTCACTGTGTGATTTAAATGTCTATAATCACCTACCTAAAGACAACTCTCATAAGCCTTTTGAAGTAGCATAAATGAAAACAATTTTTTGAGACTAACGTATTTATAAAACACATAGCATGAAAGTGCAATCTTTTCAATCCCATTTAAAAGGGATTTATGATGTAATTTTGAATACAAACAAGCCAAAAGATCAACAGGCTACTATTTTCACTGTGTCAAAATCCATTATTGCTGGTTTATGTTTAGATTATGTCCAATATATGAAACACATTTTTTCTAGTAGCGTGATAGAATTTAACAACACTAGAGGTATGAAACGATGTCAGGAATATTCTATTGTATGAAGCTTTTCAATTCTAATTTTCTGACATAAAGTCAACATGAATATAAAAAATTTCTAAGCTAGCAAATGTCAGTGTTAGACAGCATATTTAGCTTTTTCCTTATAACTGTTTCACAAGCAATCATACGGTAAAAGAATAGAATTATATAATCATAGAATGATTTGGGTTGGAAGGGACCTTGAAGATCATCAAGTTCCACCCCCCCTGCCCTGGGCAGGGACACCTCCCACCAGACCAGGTTGCTCCAAGCCCCATCCAGCCTGGCCTTGAACCCCTCCAGGGATGGGGCAGCCACAGCTTCTCTGGGCAACCTGTACATTAGCGGTTCATTTTTTGTAGAATACGCTATTTTTATCCACAATGCAGGTATTTGGGGCAGCCACAGCTTCCCTGGCCAACCTGTACATTAGCAGTTCATTTTTTGTAGAAAACGCTGTTGTTATCCACAATGCAGGTATTCTAGAAACTGAGCATGTTTCAACAAAGTTCTCCTGTTGTAAAACCACAGCCTGGTAATCACAGAATGCACAAACATACTGCCAAGCCCACGGGACTAGAAGTAGTAAAATAATGCTAAAACCCATATATAGTCATGCCATAATGTAGCAGTACCATTTGCTTTCTGAGGTCAGAGAGCAAAGCTTGCACCATTTCAAAAGGCAAGATAAAACCCACCCACAAACTTCTGCACTTGACCTGTTCTACTTTAGCCCAAGTTACCAGCAAAACTCCTTCCTTTTACTGAAGCAGTGACATTAATTTGTCTTTCCTTGTCTCTAGCAATCATGATATTATTTTCTTATACTCACCTGCTGCAAATTGACCTAGAAAAGATTAAACGCATAGAGTTAAATTCTGGAGTTTTTCTCTTTTTCCCTGCACATAAACAAAAATTACAGGAATCCATCACGTTGCTCCCAGGGGAGACACTGTTGGTATAAAGAGCCCAGTGTTAGCATAGCTGGCTGCTTAGAATTCAGTTGCCACAAAGAGTTCGGATGCTTCTGCTGGTAAAACTCAGTTGCAATTATCTTCATAGGGAGAAAGAGGGACTTGTGTGTCTGAGATAAATTTATTTGTATAAGTGATCACAGAAAGTTTTTTTCCAGTATTTTTTCCAGCAATGTAAGCAAGCACGGGGTATTTCTTGTTTTGACAGCTTTCTGAATTGCTTAAAGTCTGAACTTTAAAAATGCACTTTTTTAGTTGTACCCTGGCAAGTTTTGTCTAGTGTTTCCTTTGATTTAATTCTCTATCACATAAAATTAAGCTACAGAAGCAGAGTGATAATAAACAATGTCAGTAAAAATCTTTGTTACTTTATGAAAGTCTTTTTCTCACTCTGCTGAGGGTTTAGACCTACCATGGAGAATAGCTTTCCATGAAATGGGTTCCTTGTAGATTCAGACTTACATAATCTTTCTTTGAATTTTGTTCACCCATTCAGTAAACAAGTAGAGGAAGACTGTAAATTGAGGGCTGTCAATAATATATTTTAACCCTTTCCTGAAAGACAAGTTTTATTAATACTTTGGTATTAACCCTTCTATAGGTACATGGCACAAGCAACAATAGGATCAAAACAAATGCTGAAAATGAGACAAAGTGCTTTTAATAGTGTATCCTGTATGTAGGAGCTCTCGTTTTATACAAGTGTTTGGGTTTTTTTAGAGTTTAGTAATCAAAATCAACTGCCTTCCCAGCAGTCCCTATGTCCATCTCAAAGGCAGTCTAGATGACTACTGAATGAAGAGAATCAATATGCCTTTTTTTTCAATATGCCATTTTTTCCTGAAGGATCAGCTGATCCACACCCTCCCACTTGCAATAGTGACCAGTTCACATGTGCGTACGTGCAGCAGTGTTTACCCCTAACTGCAAAATGCAACGGGGCTGAAGAGTGCACGGATGGAAGTGATGAAATGGACTGTCCCACCGAGATGCCTACCACCACGTCTCCGAGCTCCTGCAAGCAAACAGAGTTCCTGTGTCCTTCCAAAGGCTGTATCCCATCCCTCCTGAAATGTGATGGTGTGCCTGACTGCCCCCTTAATGAAGATGAAGTTGGCTGCCGTAAGTTAATTTCATTGCTATAGTTAAGGCCGTGCTAACTTACTTTCCTAAAACAGTGATGTGAAAAAGAGCAACATAATGAAGTATAGTGTAAAATTCCCTATTCCCTCATCAAGAGAAATATTATTTGTTTCATGTATAATGTGTTACCTGGAGAGACACTCTACATTTACGAATAATTTTGCTTATGCATTTTTATTCCCTGGCTACCAACTTTGATAAACGCTTAAAATTGTTCGTATTGTATTTCTGTTAATAATTACACTTCCATGTTTCCCCATAGATCAGTCAGCTGCATTGGCATTGCCTCATCTCTGATTACAATATGACAGATAGAATTTTGCAGTTCTGTAATTCAGTAACATTCAAAGCAATCCTGACCTTTCAAGGATTTTGAAATAAAGCCTGTTCCTGCAGTAGCAGCAATCTCTGGCCCAATCAAGGAAAAGGGCTCGTAAGCAAAATGCAAGGACAACAGGTTTTGAACTCTGTAACTGCAATGAGTCAGACAGACAAAAAAGTGGGTGTCTGCCCATTTCAAAATATTTTATTACTGGCAGATGAATTGAGATCAAATGCTTCATTTCAGTTTCCAGTGGGATCGAAATTCACGTTCTTTAATGATCTGTATCAAAACTATTGAATATGCATGCAGGCCACTGCACGTGCCATTTCTTTTAAAAAATGACCTTATAAAACTGGTATGGACGTTGCAGACTATTTGTGCATGCCTTTCTAGGCAATTTTGTTTAGAAGTGGTTTTGTTGCAAAAGGCATGATTTTGGGGGTATCTCTTAACTTAAGTTCTAGATGCCCCTAAATTCAAATAAACCCCTCGTCATTAATTTTCATTAGCTCCTCCCTCCTCCTCAATTTGTCCTCTAGTAGAGACCTCTTTGATGTATCCTGTGCATGTACATCCCAATCCTGGACCAAAGCAGCTAATGTGTTCTTCGAAAATCCCAAAATCCCAAGGCCACAAGATTTCCATGGGTATCAAAATTCCCTAAATAACTGTGATTTTGTTTCAGTGCCTTTGCTTCTAAGCAGTGCCCAACGAATGAGGGGAAATTAAGTCCTGATGTATTCAAAGAACAAAAATTCTCCATAGATATTGCTATGGAGAACTTGAGGTTCTGAGTTGGGTGGAAACAGTCAAATCAGTAACCATGTTGTTACTTCAAAACTTGGGTTTTGGCTGTACAAACATGTTCTCTGAAGAAGGTATTGGTTGCAGGGCAAATCAAAAAGTGAGTGATTAGTGGTAGTTTGGAATAGAATCAGTGAAAAGCTGATTACTGTCACAGTTCATTCTCCCATCGAAACACATATGCCATGTGAGTGCAGCATTTCATCTCTCTCTGCCTACATTTAACATGTGGAATGCCATTTAGATTTGTCAACAGAGAAAACTCAGAGAGGGAAAAGTAAATATCTCACAAATTCTGTTTGTTTTATTGAAATATTTGCATAAACTTTAAAATTGATTGCTGGTCTAGTAACTCCAGCCTATGTGTACTGTAATAATAACCTAGATTGGGAGTGGAGTTTTTTTACATTGAAATTGAATGTTTTTTCTAAGTAGTTAACCCAGAGTAATATTTAAGAGGAAAAGTTTTGTGGTTTGGGTTGTTGGTTTTTTGTGGTTTTGTTTTGGTGGTTTGGTCTTTGTTTTTTTCTTGATGCATATCAATTCTTCCTGATGATTTTGGAAAATTTTAGTTTAGGAATTACTGGCACCTTCCATTTTGTGTGTGCCATGTCCCTGAGCAATTTTATTCTTTTAAATGTAACAAAAGAGGGACAAAATGTTCTGGCTTCTGCTATCAGGAGCTCATCCGAGAAGGTTTTGTTCTGGGATGAAGACTAGTTGTCAAAATGCATCTTGCAGAGCTTAAGTATAAAACCCAAAAGAAGGCCAGACAAAGAAAAACAAAAAAATACATTAGTCAGATCTCTACCACAACCACAACTTCTACCACAGAAATGCTTTTCTGCATGACTTACAGATTTATGCAGACAGAATTTCTCGTCGAGTTCACTCAGCAGTTAGGTTGTATAGTATTATGTTAATACTATTTTATACCTACCAATGTGGTAGATTTTGTTACTTGATGATTTTAACAAGAAAATCTTGGAATTGCTTTCAGTTATGGATGTTCTACTTGGCCACGCTCTTTTTGCTGTCAGTTGTAGTGAAGGATACTTTATCTCACCTATTTAATCTAATTTTTCATATTTTTTTTAATTGCCTGATTACAATGTTAAGGGTGTAAAATAAACATATTAGCACCAATAAGGTACATACATTACATTTCCACAGGTCCCAACACCAGCTGACTGAAGTGCTAATAGCAATGAGTAAAAATCAGTTGCTCAGTTCTCTGTAGTGCACCAAAAAGTATCTGTTGTAGTCCTGGTAAACTTTAAATAGCTAGTAGATATTAAAAATTGTGTACTTTCACGGGGGCTGTGATATTTTTAGCCTTTCTACAGATTCATTTGGACCTGGAAAATGAAATATAGGCAAAAAGCTGATATTTTTACTTTCACATCTTCACTATTGTTAATGCTTCCATTTAATATCTTTAACCCAAAAAAACCTGAAGGCCTCCCATGAAAGTAAAGAATAACTAGTTTGAGAAATTTTAAGCTAGTTGTAACTGTGTTAACAGTGAGCAATATTAATTTTAGTTTCAATGCAATAAGAGAAATAAAATTATTTTTAAAATGTGCTCTCAATATTCTTTACCTAAGCAGCAATAACTTAGTGTTATTGTTCTTTCTGTCTTAAATGCTTAAATCTGTGCAAAGGATTCAGTAGTGAGATCCATTGCTAAGACCATTCCCTCTGTAAGGGGTATAAAAATCTCAGTGCAATAAGCTGGTTCAAGGTAAAGGGACGTGTCAAAACTATCTTGATGATCAACAAATACAAATGGGACAAAAATAATTACCAGTCCTTCTGTCCTATTCTCAGGTACGAGTCCAGCAGCCAGTCCAGGAGTTGGGGAAATAATAAAGGCCTAAATGACACTTTCTTTTCTTACCACAAATCTCAATGCAAGTGAGAGCTCGGGAGCTGCATCTCTGTGTTAGTCACAATACACATGACAAACCATAAGCAGTAGTCTATATCCACTTAGTTTACAGCGTCTTCAAAATACACATGCAGGCAAAAAATGGTCTAAAGCACATAAGAAGAATATATTTATGTCAAATTTCCAACTTTGTTTCTGTTGAAGTTATAGTCTGAACATGTAATTGTTTACACGTTGGGTATTTGTGGTTATAAATAACTTATAAAACTGGTTCAAATACCATTGGGACACCATGGCCCAGAGTGCAAAGGGTGTCCAGGATTTAGATCTGATTGCACACAAAGTAAGTATGAGGTTATGATTTGGCTAGGAAAGTGCAGCAGAGGGCATGGGACCATCAGTTACTTTCTGGAAAGCTGATGATCATAAGAGATAGATGGTAGGATATGCTACAAATGTGGAGTGATGCTGTAATCTGCTGGGGTTTTTCAGTCTGCCACAACTTGTTCCACCAGACTGAGTGGTCAGGGGAATAAACAGCAGAAAAAGATTTTTTTTTTTTCTTCTTGCTGTTGGTTTTATCCTGCTGTCACTACCGACAAATTCCACGTTCAATAGCAAGACTTCGCCAGTCAATTGAAGAGACATTGATATAAACACATGTGCAGAACAGTATAGTGATAGTTCAAAATCAGTCAGACCTTTTAAGTTTTCATAAAAGTGAATTGGAATTGGAATAAAAAGCAAGCTCCTCTTTATAGCTGCTAGTATTCTCCTGGAGAATTGTCTGCAGACTTCAGTAAATGGTCAGTGAATGTAATTGAAAGGTTTGATCCCACAAACCCTTACTCACATGAGTAATTTCATAGTTCTGAAAGAATATCAAACCTGGCAAGAGTTCACTGGCAAGACCAAAACTGGCAAGATTTGCCTTCATTATTGTGGTCTAAATTGAACTGCAGTATTTTAAATTTAGGACACTCTCGCAGTCTATATAGGCCAGTGATTTAAATTACATCTAAGAGTGGAACAAATATAACCTACAGCAGCCTGGCCATCCAGCCTGGGAGGCGTATTGCTGTATACACTGGCTCTTGAATCCAGGAGCAGGAAAGTACTGTGAAATTTAAATGTGGCAGTGGGGTATTTTTAATATTGCCAGATTCTTTCTCCCACTCTAAACTCACAAGCTGATGTGAATATATCTAACTCTGATGGAACTAGAAGAGTTCCTTCTGATTTGCATTAGTGTCATGGTGACAGAATTTTGCTTAAATTACCCAAACAAAAACCTTAAAAACAATAGTTTTTTAATAGTGAGATAAAATGACAAAATGATGTTAAATTCCACAGGAGTGTGCAGGACCACCAGGTACATCCTGTAGATCAGTGACTCAGGAATAATTAAGTACCTGAAGGCTTATGTGATTCCAGCAAGATTAACCCCTCATAATTCTGGACAAACATAGGAAATATAACTGAATTCCCAAGAATAAAAAAGGTGTGCAAGTTTGGATTTTTCAGTATAGTATTTCTCTACTTTTTATACGTTAACTGTCTCTTAGTATTTGGTTCCTGGTAATAGAAGACAACTATATGATGCCAATTTTTTGTTTTGTGTTTAAAAATTAATTCTATCTTTTTAAAACTAGGTTATGCATGAGAGTTAATTACATTGTGTGATATCTTTTTATGGGTTCTGGTTCGGGTTTTGCAGCTTACTTTTTCAATGTTTTAGTTAAATACGCTCTCCTCTTAAAACTAGGTTATGCATGAGAGTTAATTACATTGTGTGATATCTTTTTATGGGTTCTGGTTCGGGTTTTGCAGCTTACTTTTTCAATATTTTAGTTAAATACGCTCTCGTCTCCGTCACAAATACAACATGGGAAAATCCAGCTTCTGTAACATCTGTGGTCTGTGTTTGTTTACTTATTTATCTATTCTGCAGTAAAGTTGTATGTCTTTGAAGATGAAAGCTCGTAGAGGTTACAGAGATCCAAGTTTATATACTCCAGTACAAATCAAGTTTTGTAGTAGTTTTTTAACAGTGAGAAAAAGAAATATAGGTGATAATAACTGTCATGTTACTTTTCATTCCAGCCATTAAAGACTGTTTCAATGGTTCTTTGTTATGTGCCTCAACTAATCAATGTATAGCAATCTCCCAGCGTTGTGATGGCATTGCAGACTGCATCGATTTCAGCCTTGATGAGTCCAGCTGTTCAGGTACTTAGTTTTGCATAAAAATATCATTTGAAAGAAAAACATATAGTCATTTCTTACTGAATCTTTAGGCAGCTCTCAAACCAGACTGAATTCTCTCTGCTAAAACTTATTAAGATAACATCAGGAATGAATTTGAATGAAAATATGACACAACTAAAATAATGAGAAAAAGATGGAAAATAATATGCTTAGTTAATATCTTCAGAAGGGGTGTTTCTAAAGGTATAAACACATTGCTTAAAAAAACCCCAATTTTGTATTATCCTAATAAAGCACTCTCGATTTTGGCCAATGGATTAACCCATTTAAATGAGCTCAACATTTCTAAGTTAATAGGATTTTTTAGTTTTCTTTTTTTCTTAAGAGTAACAGAAATCCAGTTTGGAAAAATATAACAAAACATGTAGCATTTGTTTTAGCACACTGCATTTCCCACAAAATTCAGGTTTGTTTTGCAACAGGGAAATTCTGGAGAAAGGTAAGAACACAATAATATACATCCAATCTGAATCAGATTTTTATTAACAAAATTTAACATTGCATGATGATGACATAAGTAATTAAATTTAGATTTGAAGCATCCCATTCAGTAACACAAATTTAATGCAGTTCATCCCCGAGCTGATTACTAACGCTGGGCAGGTTCTGTGTTAACAGTACAAGCATGGAATCATAGAATGCTTAGAGTCAGAAGAGACCTTAAAGATCATGGAGTTCCACCCCCCCTGCCCTGGGCAGGGACACCTCCCACCAGACCAGGTTGCTCCAAGCCCCATCCAGCCTGGCCTTGAACCCCTCCAGGGATGGGGCAGCCACAGCTTCTCTGGGCAACCTGTTCCAGTGTCTCACCACCCTCACAGCAAAGAATCTCTTTCTAACATCTAATCTAAATCCCCCCTCTTCTAGTTTAACACCATTACGCCTCATCCTATCACTACACCCCCTGATAAAAAGTCCCTCCCCATCTTTCCTGTAGGCCCACTTTAGGCACTGGAAGGCTGCTCTAAGGTCTCCCTGGAATCTTCTCTTCTCCAGGCTGAACAACCCCACTCTCTCAGCCTGTCTTCACAAGAAAGGTTCTCCAGCCCTCTGATCATCTCTGTGTCCCTCCTCCAGGCTGAACAACCCCACTCTCTCAGCCTATCTTCACAGGAAAGGTTCTCCAGCCCTCCGATCATCTCTGTGTCCCTCCTCTGGACCTGCTCCAAAAGGTCCATGTCCCTCTTATGGTGGTGGATCCAGAGCTGAACACAGTACTCCAGATGGGGTCTCATCCACCTGTGAGGATTTGTTTTCCACAATGTCTTCTTAAAACCAGAGGTGTTCACTCTGAATAACACTATTTATGTGTCTCAGCAAATTATTTTATGGGGTATATACGCAAAAGTTAAAGAATTAGACATAATTCTTTAGGTCTAATTTGGATTTTACAGTTATTTTCTTACTAAAGAAGATTGAGGGGACTTGTTTTTGATTTGGAGTTTTTCTTGCTGTTGGTGTGTAGAATTAAACTTCTGTAAAACTAAATCTAATGATGTGGAAATCCATTCTAAGGGATGTCAAAAGTTGATAATAGTATATCACTGACATCCCGCTCTACTTAAACACCTTTCCTCTTTTCAAGACTGATTTCTCTAGTTCTTATAAGAATGTGATTCTAAGTGTTAAAATTTGGAACTTCTTTAATTAGGTTAGTGACATAGGGGTAAGTATGTGTTCATCACCCCTATAGAAAAGCTATTAATAATAAAGTAGACTTAGGTACTACTTAAATATAAGTTCAGCAGTTTGGGCTCTTATTTTATATATTCCTGTTTGTCTGAAAATCAAGTAAGTGGCAAAAGCTTGATTTCTGGAGTCAGATGAAACCCTTGCTTGAGAAAAATTAGAAGCTTGTTCAAGTGAAGCAACAGGATTTCTGTAAGTTCAAGAGGAGTCCATTGACTTTAACATGTTTATGACTTGACAATTGTATCACCAAGTTAAGGTCTAAAGGAACAGTTTTTGGAAGCGTTAAGTGCCCAAAATGGCAGGTATGAATATTCCATCATTTTCAAAATCGGGCAATGACAAATATGAAAAAAGGATGGTAAATTTTAAATTATTTTTTTTACTGTTATGTTTGCAGTTTGTCCTGAAGAATACTGCAAAAATGGAGGGACATGCATCATCAAAGATGACATTCCATTATGCCAGTAAGTTTCATTGGGGTTTGTTTTGTGTTTGAAGTTGGAAAAAGGTGCTGTTGAAAGAGCTGTTTTGTTCCCCGGGACTGAAATTACTTTTTTTACTATTTTTAAAAGTCTTTGCATGTCTACATTATTTTTATTTACAGTTGCTGACTGAAACCACATTTTTAGAAAAATACTATTTATCAAATGAAATTTTCTGTA
>NW_015090775.1:3277275-3349072 GCF_001431845.1 Calidris pugnax | reverse complement strand
CAAGCTGATGTGAATATATCTAACTCTGATGGAACTAGAAGAGTTCCTTCTGATTAGCATTAGTGTCATGGTGACAGAATTTAGCTTAAATTACCAAAACAAAAACCTTAATAAACAATAATTTTTTAATAGTGAGATAAAATGACAAAATGATGTTAAATTCCACAGGAGTGTGCAGGACCACCAGGTACATCCTGTAGATCAGTGACTCAGGAATAATTACCTGAAGGCTTATGTGATTCCAGCAAGATTAACCCCTCATAATTCTGGACAAACATAGGAAATATAACTGAATTCCCAAGAATAAAAAAGGTGTGCAAGTTTGGATTTTTCAGTATAGTATTTCTCTACTTTTTATACGTTAACTGTCTCTTAGTATTTGGTTCCTGGTAATAGAAGACAACTATATGATGCCAATTTTTTGTTTTGTGTTTAAAAATTAATTCTATCTTTTTAAAACTAGGTTATGCATGAGAGTTAATTACATTGTGTGATATCTTTTTATGGGTTCTGGTTCGGGTTTTGCAGCTTACTTTTTCAATGTTTTAGTTAAATACGCTCTCCTCCACAAATACAACATGGGAAAATCCAGCTTCTGTAACATCTGTGGTCTGTGTTTGTTTACTTATTTATCTATTCTGCAGTAAAGTTGTATGTCTTTGAAGATGAAAGCTCGTAGAGGTTACAGAGATCCAAGTTTATATACTCCAGTACAAATCAAGTTTTGTAGTAGTTTTTTAACAGTGAGTAAAAGAAATATAGGTGATAATAACTGTCATGTTACTTTTCATTCCAGCCATTAAAGACTGTTTCAATGGTTCTTTGTTATGTGCCTCAACTAATCAATGTATAGCAATCTCCCAGCGTTGTGATGGCATTGCAGACTGCATCGATTTCAGCCTTGATGAGTCCAGCTGTTCAGGTACTTAGTTTTGCATAAAAATATCATTTGAAAGAAAAACATATAGTCATTTCTTACTGAATCTTTAGGCAGCTCTCAAACCAGACTGAATTCTCTCTGCTAAAACTTATTAAGATAACATCAGGAATGAATTTGAATGAAAATATGACACAACTAAAATAATGAGAAAAAGATGGAAAATAATATGCTTAGTTAATATCTTCAGAAGGGGTGTTTCTAAAGGTATAAACACATTGCTTAAAAAAACCCCAATTTTGTATTATCCTAATAAAGCACTCTCGATTTTGGCCAATGGATTAACCCATTTAAATGAGCTCAACATTTCTAAGTTAATAGGATTTTTTAGTTTTCTTTTTTTCTTAAGAGTAACAGAAATCCAGTTTGGAAAAATATAACAAAACATGTAGCATTTGTTTTAGCACACTGCATTTCCCACAAAATTCAGGTTTGTTTTGCAACAGGGAAATTCTGGAGAAAGGTAAGAACACAATAATATACATCCAATCTGAATCAGATTTTTATTAACAAAATTTAACATTGCATGATGATGACATAAGTAATTAAATTTAGATTTGAAGCATCCCATTCAGTAACACAAATTTAATGCAGTTCATCCCCGAGCTGATTACTAACGCTGGGCAGGTTCTGTGTTAACAGTACAAGCATGGAATCATAGAATGCTTAGAGTCAGAAGAGACCTTAAAGATCATGGAGTTCCACCCCCCCTGCCCTGGGCAGGGACACCTCCCACCAGACCAGGTTGCTCCAAGCCCCATCCAGCCTGGCCTTGAACCCCTCCAGGGATGGGGCAGCCACAGCTTCTCTGGGCAACCTGTTCCAGTGTCTCACCACCCTCACAGCAAAGAATCTCTTTCTAACATCTAATCTAAATCCCCCCTCTTCCAGTTTAACACCATTACGCCTCATCCTATCACTACACCCCCTGATAAAGAGTCCCTCCCCATCTTTCCTGTAGGCCCACTTTAGGCACTGGAAGGCTGCTCTAAGGTCTCCCTGGAACCTTCTCTTCTCCAGGCTGAACAACCCCACTCTCTCAGCCTATCTTCACAGGAAAGGTTCTCCAGCCCTCCGATCATCTCTGTGTCCCTCCTCTGGACCTGCTCCAAAAGGTCCATGTCCCTCTTATGGTGGTGGATCCAGAGCTGAACACAGTACTCCAGATGGGGTCTCATCCACCTGTGAGGATTTGTTTTCCACAATGTCTTCTTAAAACCAGAGGTGTTCACTCTGAATAACACTATTTATGTGTCTCAGCAAATTATTTTATGGGGTATATACGCAAAAGTTAAAGAATTAGACATAATTCTTTAGGTCTAATTTGGATTTTACAGTTATTTTCTTACTAAAGAAGATTGAGGGGACTTGTTTTTGATTTGGAGTTTTTCTTGCCGTTGGTGTGTAGAATTAAACTTCTGTAAAACTAAATCTGATGATGTGGAAATCCATTCTAAGGGATGTCAAAAGTTGATAATAGTATATCACTGACATCCCGCTCTACTTAAACACCTTTCCTCTTTTCAAGACTGATTTCTCTAGTTCTTATAAGAATGTGATTCTAAGTGTTAAAATTTGGAACTTCTTTAATTAGGTTAGTGACATAGGGGTAAGTATGTGTTCATCACCCCTATAGAAAAGCTATTAATAATAAAGTAGACTTAGGTACTACTTAAATATAAGTTCAGCAGTTTGGGCTCTTATTTTATATATTCCTGTTTGTCTGAAAATCAAGTAAGTGGCAAAAGCTTGATTTCTGGAGTCAGATGAAACCCTTGCTTGAGAAAAATTAGAAGCTTGTTCAAGTGAAGCAACAGGATTTCTGTAAGTTCAAGAGGAGTCCATTGACTTTAACATGTTTATGACTTGACAATTGTATCACCAAGTTAAGGTCTAAAGGAACAGTTTTTGGAAGCGTTAAGTGCCCAAAATGGCAGGTATGAATATTCCATCATTTTCAAAATCGGGCAATGACAAATATGAAAAAAGGATGGTAAATTTTAAATTATTTTTTTTACTGTTATGTTTGCAGTTTGTCCTGAAGAATACTGCAAAAATGGAGGGACATGCATCATCAAAGATGACATTCCATTATGCCAGTAAGTTTCATTGGGGTTTGTTTTGTGTTTGAAGTTGGAAAAAGGTGCTGTTGAAAGAGCTGTTTTGTTCCCCGGGACTGAAATTACTTTTTTTACTATTTTTAAAAGTCTTTGCATGTCTACATTATTTTTATTTACAGTTGCTGACTGAAACCACATTTTTAGAAAAATACTATTTATCAAATGAAATTTTCTGTACCTTTCATCTATCATTACATGAGAAAACCTGTTTGCCTGACACCTTAAGTTTTCTGTGTCTTACGTTTCACACTAATATTTAACAGTACATGCTTATATGAAAAATGATGCCTTACATGCAGAAGGTGCTGTGTACCTAAGATGAGGTATACGGCAGGCCATGTTCTCAACTTTACCTGAACTTGTGATGTATTTCTGTTATAACGTTATTTTTTGCATATATTTGGAGAAAGAGGGTAAAGAGGGTAATAACCAAATAAAGAATACAATTCTGACGTGGGATGTAGGAGTCATTAGGAAGTGTCTCAGTATAGCTGAAGGACTCATTTGCACAAGGTATCACTCTGTTTCCCACTTGGATATTACAAGAGATTTTTTCAAGTGCAAAGAATGCAAGGATATACATTATCATACTTTTGTCCTTCGTGTGCTTCAGTAGATCTTGCCAAAACATTTGCCAAATTACTAAAGTGACTGTTTTATCGGAGTATCTATCTTAGGCAAGACCAGGCAGTAAGGTTTGTCTCCTGGTTTCTAGGAAACTCACATTAATAAGTCTGCTGACCAAACTTCAGTTATTGCAGAATTTGTATCTTTCAAGACAGGTTTATCCATTTTTGGTTGAAAAAATGTGATAAACAAAATACTCAGAAAACACACTTTCTTATAGAGTACTTTGATTTAGCTCTCAGAAAACACTGTTAATTACTTGCAGATTCCCCAAAGAATCTTCTCTATTGCAAAATAGAGAGTTGTCGCTGCAAGAAACTTGGGATTTCATTAAGGTGGCTGTTTCAAAACTTTTTGGGACACAGAAAGAGAGAAATGGGACAAAAAACATAGGTGAAGGTTTTAAATGAAATTAAATGGATAGCCAGCAGAAAATAAAGGGATTTTGAATAGCCAGGAAGTTTACAGTTCCTAAACTTGATCAACAAGATCGATCAACTTGATCGTAAACATTGATCAACAAGAAAATTGCTTGTAGGGACAAAGCAACTGGAGGAGTAATTGAGATTTTAGGGATACAAGGGAATTATAAAAATTGAATTTATGTTAGGACTTGCAAATGAAATGAAACCAAATTACCAAGTGTTCTTTATCCACAGAAATAAAAGATAGTTGCAATAGTAGAACAGTAAATAGGATACTTTCAACATTCAGTAAGAAACAAGTTATTGAATTCTAATGCAATGCATATGTAATTGGAGCAAAGGCACAGAAATGAAAATGACCTACCTGATGGGCTAACATAACTCCAAGAGTTGTGTGTGTTTCTACTGGGGAAATACGTCATCTCTGTTCAAGAATAGTAGAAAAGTAGTATATTTTGCAGTAATGGAAGCCTTTCTGAAAGCTCTGCTGATAAGGGATGTGACTGGAGAATAGCAAATGGAGAAGAAAAGGAATAGCCAGATCAACAGTCTGATACCAGTACCATTCAAGGCTTTATAATATTTTGAAGGAATTACTCATACATGTGATAACAGTGGAGTTAGCCATTTCTAAGATAAGCTTCTGCATGATATTTGAAAATCCTGCATGTCGACATTATGAAAAGAAAGAAAAGAATAAAAATGTACCTTAAATAATAAAAAATATAGAAGTATCCCAATTTTCATTTCCTAGGAAAAAAAAACCAACACAATGAAAACCCTAGGAATTAGTGTGGAAAATACACTCTTTTTAACCTGTTTGTTCTCAGTTCTTATCTTACATTTCCTGAAAAAAAGGATGATAGATTTAGGTGGAGCTATCTTCTTCTCTTGAGAACAACTGCTCTTCTAGACTGCAGGGGAGGTCAGGAGAAAAAGCAGAGTGTGTAAGAACTCAGGAAGCCTGTGGGACAGCAAGAAAACTCCTGAAAAGAGCAGAGTATAGATAGTGCCCTGTCAGAGAAGTGTCAGAGAAAGAGAGTCTTCCTGGATACCCAGAGGTAATCGTGTGGAGCGTACAGTGGTCTTAAAAGCCACTCAGTTTGACTAACATTCTTCAGTGACGCAATGGGCAAAGGGAAAAATTGTTAACACATCCTTTTATTGCTGTTTTTTTCTTACACAATGGATACCAAACTTCCTCCACTTGAGATGCTTGTGTTTTAGTGTCCATAAAACAAAACCTGAGATTTTAAAAATCTCCTTGGCCTCTCTGAGAATGTTGGTTTAACTAAACAAGTCTGGACAGGTCTCTAAGCTTCATTCGATTCAAGGTTCCATCACATTCCTATAAAAACCGGAATTGCTGCTCGTCTTACCTTAGTTTGAAGTATGTTGATAGAAGAGAATGCGGTCTCTAGAAAACGTTTTTGTTGGTGTTAATGTCTGAGTTTTTTCTGTGATTTTGATGCAATGTGGCTGAAGTAATTAATTAACTGTATAGACTCCTCCAAGTGGTTTAATATAAAAACGGGAATTGCTGCTCGTCGTACCTTAGTTTGAAGTATGTTGATAGAAGAGAATGCAGTCTCTAGAAAACGTTTGTGTTGGTGTTAATGTCTGAGTTTTTTCTGTGATTTTGATGCAATGTGGTTGAAGTAATTAACTGTATGGACTCCTCCAAGTGGTTTAACATGTCAGCATGAGAACAGAGTGCATTTACACTGCTTAGGCAAAAGACATTAACTATTTAAAGAGATTGAAAGTTGATAGCAGATTTTCTACATTTAGTGCTTCTCAGGTTTCTTTGATGCTCTATGTTTTTATACGTGTGCACTAATTTTGCTTAGATATATAAGGTGAATACTTTGGATGTCAACCTGGATGCAATGTGGTTGAAGTAATTAACTGTATGGACTCCTCCAAGTGGTTTAACATGTCAGCATGAGAACAGAGTGCATTTACAGTAGCTGGTTAGGCAAAAGAAATTAACTATTTGAAGAGATTGAAAGTTGATAGCAGATTTTGGACATTTAGTACTTCTCAAGTTTCTTTGATGCTGTATGTTTTTATACTTGTGCACTAGTTTTGCTTATATATCTAAGGTGAATACTTAGGATGTCAACCTGACTTTCAGTAGTATTTTGCTAAGAGGCATCTGCAGAAGGTGGAAGGTGAGCTCTGACATCCACTTATCAAGAAGTATCTGTACAATAGGTGGAAAAGATAAGTCCAAATAAAGTTTCGGTGTATATTGGAGTGGGTAACAGGGTTGGTATATAAGGTTGCTGTCATTTCTGCTCATGCTGCTGAAAACAGCTTTTCTTAGCTGGTCCATCATGATTGTATTAACTTCAGTGAGAGGCACAGGATTTGAGAATGTGACTGTATGGTAGCAGATGTTCCCAGTGGGAGTTTGCAACTAAGTGCAGAGCAATAGTGCTTTGCAGGTGATGGTTAGCTTCCTACTTGAATGAAATACAGCTGATGGCTGTCCTGATCCTCTCTGGTGTTTGCCTTCTGAGGTAGGTTTGAAAGCCATTTGCATTTGCTTCTCCTATTTGGTCAGGAGAGTGCTTGGGATGCATATCAAATACATTTATCTTTGCTTACTAATTCTTGAGTATCCTCTTTAGCTGCTAGTCTGTATGGAGCTTTAGTCTGAGATTTTAACTGCCACTCTCATTTCACAAAATGTTACTCCTATTGGTGCTGACTGAGTTCCCTTCTTTAGTGGCTGTGTGGCCCAGTGGCCAGCGCTGGCAATCAGCTACACATGCAGGTGATGACAATTTGAGCAATAATGGCTAGAATTTTTGCAATTTCAATAGTCTGATTTTAAAGTTATCCCTTCGATTGTATTTGTACTTTCCCTAATTGTTTGTCCAGTGTTTTTTTACATTTGTTTTATTTTTTTCAAAGACACAGACCTCTGTAAACGTAGGAAAGAAATATTAATGAGAACAAACAAGCTGTAAAAATGTGTGTTTGTAACACACTGAAGTGGAAGGGTGAGGCTTCAAAAATTGTACTAGTGCTGAAATAAAACCCTGAGAACAGCAAAAGTATTTCACTAGACTGATAATACATAATTTTATGTTAGCTAGACAAGATTAATACAATACATTCACATTTAAAGTGTACTAAAACTCATATACAATAAACATAATAGAGTGCTTGTCTTTCCTTTTATTTTATACAAACATTTTCTGTGTAACAAAAAAATTTCACAGCAGTTACACTGCTTAATACTAAAGACTATAATGAGAGTGTTTTATTAATGTCTGAGCTGTAAGAAGGCTCTATCCTTAAGCAGCATATGTAATTGCATTCACTGGCCTGTAATTAAACAATCATGTTATAAATTAGAAATACATCTTCATTAAACAGCTTTTAAATTACATTGAATATGTACCATCTAGCTATCTGAGCTGTGGAGATTAGAATTTCAAGAAGTAATTATATATAGATAATTAATTAAAGTTATCTTTGTAGTTGTGTATCTAAATGCTGATTTGGCCCAAAGTATAGAAACTGAATTATTTTGTTTGTTTGCTTTATGTGATAAAAGTAAAAAAGGTTACTTTCCCTTTTATGTTTTAGAAAAGAATTGATTTTACAGGGTAATTATTAAGAGGAGGGAATTTTTCTTTTTTCTCCTTGGAAAAGCTAAAGCCTATTTGGTCCTCTATTTTTCACTTCTCTCCTTTTCATGTTTAAAATGAGCTCATTATTATAACCAAGAATGGTCTGTTTTAATGTGCAAATAAATTATTTTATCCCCAGTGATACAATAACAAATAATATTCCACAAAAATTTTAAAAAAAATATTACTTTTTTGATAGTTGAGACGTTTTGTCACAATCTGATTTTGTCTTCAAAATACTAACTTCTTGTAAGCACAGTACATTTTTGCAGAGCAGCCCTACAAGGCAGCATGCAACTTGAAATAATGCCACAGTAGATTTGTTCAATACCTTTTCGGATCAAGGCTCATGTGTGCCAAAAAATGGAAATTCCACATCTTCTCTAGCTAATGTCTTCCAGTGAAGAATGTAGGGCATTTTTTCTAAACATATTTGTCTTTGGATGTACTTTTATAGATATTGTTTTACTGGACTTTCGAGGAATGACAGTGGTAGTTATCTTTAAAAACTAAAAGTCAGGCAATTGTTTTAATATCACACAGTATTCCGTGAAAATGGAATGATAATGGTATTCATACATAAGAATATAAAATGCTTGGAAGCATCTAGCCTGTGATTTGATGGAAATGCAAAGCCTAGAGACTGGCAAGCTAGACACACCCAATTAACGAGTAAAGAGACTTTACAATGGGAGAAGATGGCAGTTTCCACTTCAGCTGTTTGTCCTGTTGCTCTCAAAGATTCCCACCTCAGTTGCAGGGAGGATTGCTGATGCAGCAGCTGCCCAATCACTGCAGATTGTTAACTGTTGAAGCAAAACAAATTGGTAATGATTTCACTTCCTTCCGAAGAATTTTCTTTTAGATTTACTGAACGAGGGTGACCTAAGTAAATTTATAGAGCTATATAGAGCCTGTGTATCTACTCAAGATAGTGGTAGTCGTGCAAAAGCAATTGTAGGTAGAGGGTGTACGATGTAACCATGAATAAAACCAAAAGCCATCATGAGTAGTCAAAAATTAATGTTATGCTAAGATTTTACTTCTGGAAATGAAGGCGTATTGTTATATAGAGACATATATACAAACACACATAGCTAGCATAGAGGAGTTTTTTTCATATCTTTCCGTTACCCAAGTGCCATCTGAAAAATGATGCTGAGACAAATAAAATAGCAAATTAATGTTGCCTGAGTTGGGCAAAATTGAGAATGGGAAGACAAGTTAATATCTCTGTTCTCCAGAATGAATGAAACACAGCTTGTTGTGAAGGAAAATATACAGTATATTGATGGAAATGCACCTTTAAAGATTTGCTTACAGAAAACTCTTTCCTGAAGTTTCTATTCCATATATTATTATCCGTTTACTCTTTATCCTTTCTTATTCAGAAAAGTTTCGTGAAATCAAGGTGCCTGTTCCTGATACAATAATACTATTTTTTTTGGTCTTTCCATGTTTCCGACATCATGCCTTTTCCAAAAAAGGCAAACATGATGTCATTAAGAATATTTGTGAGATAAGAGACCACTAAGCATCAGCGGAAATTGAACTGTTCAGTAGCATATATATTCCATTTCATAAAAAAGCAGTGATCAGAGCTATACAAACACAAGTAAAACAATTGAATAGCTTTTCTTTTTTTCTCAAGGGTTTTGATTAAAAATATTTTTTTTAAGTTCTCACCCTTTGTGTTTGCTTTTGCCCGTCATATGAGGTGTGAGTTGAGTCATATCAAAGTGAGCTGAGCTCACCTGGAGGTTTGTGGCATTTTACATATTCAAGTATTTCTAATTAATGTTTTTCATTCTTTTTCCCCTGCATTAGGAAGACAACTAGCATATAAGAATCATCGTATACATAATCTACGTACAAAGCCCTTACTTTAGAGCTTAAAACATTTCTGAAATTTCTCTATTGTCCTTTATAGTTCCCTCTCCTAAGCCTGGACCAATGTTATTACTTCTGTGTCCAAACTGCATAGTTCATTCAGAGATCTGCATTTCTACATTGAGGTATTCTTGTTTTCCATTGAACCTGGCTGTGGCATTTAGTGCACTCAGATGGTGACTCCTTATCTATATGCCAGAAGATTGCTCTTGTGGACAACCAGAGTGTTGATTTCCCTTCAGGTACGCTTTATATGACTCGCATGAATTTTTGTTTGTTTCTCCCCCACCCTCAAACACTAGAGATTATGGTGCAATGAGACAGAAACATAGATTCATAAATCTTATGCGTTTGGTCTAGTTTTTGATAGTTGGAATGAAACAGCTTTTGATTTTGATGCTGATCAAAGGGCTTTCAGCAATCATTTCACAATATACATAAACGGAAAAAAAAAATTTCAAAATCCATTGCATTCTTCATATATGAGAATTCAGGAAATATTGATCCTCCATAAGGAAAGAAATATGCCAGATTTGTCTAACAATTTTTTTTCTTTATTTATATTTTCCCCACTTGTACCAAAAGTAAATACATTTGCCCAAATCAGTTTTAGCTAGTGAGAACCCTTCTATTGAACAAATTATCAATTATTTCTTTAGAAATGGCAACACTGGCTATCTTCTTCTATTTAGAAGCAGTTACTTTGACCTTTCCTCTTTCTCTTCCTCTTTGCAGATAATAGTATAATCTTGAGGTCAGGATTAGACTATTATCTACTGTTATCAGGATTATACTTATCACACTGGAGCCACCTGCTTCATGCAGTTTGCGACTCCTAGAAATGATGAAAAAACCCAAACAACTTTTATCTCAGCTAAAGTTAATCAAATATATAGTGCAGTTTGCCACCATCTGTGGTGAGGCAGTGACATACTGTAAAGTTCACTTGTGAGTTCTTTGAATCAGCTGATTGCTAAATCCAATGATTTCAGAAGGAATCTGTATTTTTCAGTTTCTTTATTCTAAAACTAAAACAAGTATGTAACTTAAAGTTTGACTGCACATAATTGAAAACCAGATGTTTTTACTCAATTAAATAACTCAAAAATGGTTTAATAACAACTATTTTTGACAATGTTTTTGAGAAATCCTGCACCTGATTCAAATCCAGATGTTTTTACTCAATTAAATAACTCAATAATGGTTTCATAACAAATGTTTCTGACAATGTTTTTGAGAAATCTCTAGCACCTGATTCAAACGTAAATTAAACACTTAACTCTTGGGTTTTGGTCTTTTTTTCTATGGAAATCTAAAGTGCGAGATATCTGTAAAACAGGAAAAGAGCAAAGTAGCTTACGGTCTTTCTCTGTCTTCCTGAGGTGAAATATTACTCTGACAAATGGAAAAAGTCTCTCCTGAATGGCTCATTGCTTGAATGTGGATAGCAATTATAATGGAAGGACATAGTTTAGATATAGCCCATTGGTCATGCTGGAAAGCAAACTGTGACCTAGATATTTTCAAACTGTCTTTTTATGATATGTTTGCTGAGTGGGGAGGTTTTTACTTGCATAGAAAATCAGCAAGGAATTTCTGGGATGATTTCTAGATCAAAGAGTGTATTGAACTTTATGTACAACCTTTTATTGCAAGATTTTGGAGTTGACAGGGGCTAACACTTAGTTTTGGGAATAATAATAACTGCACATTTCCTTTTGGAAGGTGAATTTAATACAATATCAACCTCACTTCAACTCTCAAGATCAGAGCTGGAATTACATTTAGAGTTGGATCAAAATAATTCATGTTTTAATATGAATATACTACAATATTATTGAGAATGGTGTAGGCAAATAAGTATAATTTAGCAGATACAGTGAAAATCACCTGCGTGTATAGGAATGCTTATGGGAAAAAATTTCTCCTCAGTCAGATTTCCTCTCCTTACAAAATTTAGTATCAGTAGTGCTTAAGAGGCTAAAAGCATTCAACCTCTCTGATAAGTATTCTACACTTCTATTCTGATTTTCAGTTCCCTCTTCGAAAAGAGTCAAAGTGAAATGAGTTAACTATGAGGTGTAGGAAATCACAGTGAGATTTTTATTATTACTAAGTGCAATGCACCTTTACCTCAGAATGACTTATACCCCAGAACTGTAAGCATTATTACATTTAAAATTCAGAAGATAGCTTTGTCTACAATAGGTACAAGCTTAGGATCTGGGGAGTGTATTTGCAGGAGAGGATACTTGCTGAGTGATAGATAATATGAGAGATTTTTATATGGGAGAATGTGAATTAATGTTGGATATTGGATGTTTGCCAAAGTATGGAGGGTTCCCTGAAGGATTACTCCTATGAACTCCAGATGCTGAAGAGTAGGAAACATAGATGAAAAGCTTTAAATCGTTATTTTGGTTTGGTTGTTCTGTTCAAAACAGGAAAGAATAGCTGTAAAGTAAGAAATACATTTCAAAAGAGAGAAAAATAGGGAACAATTTGTATGTATACCAATGAAGGGAGTATAAACACAAGAGTTACAATGATTTTTGTGCTCCAGCCCCCACTTTCACATTCATGTAGCTGCCTTTTGTCCTCAGAAATTTAAAAGGATCTTTGGGTATATCTATTTAAAGACACAGAAATTACACTACAACTTTTGGATTACATGAAATTGAACAATAATTAACACAGTCTGGGTTCAGATTGCCTTACTTAGCTTGAGTAACAATCTTTCAGGCTCAGGCTTCCTGGATTTAAATTAAAGTAAAAGACAGTACTTGGCATGAAAACCAGTATTCTCCTACCCTAAGATTACATCTGCATGTCTGCATATCAAAACTTCATTGTCTAGAATCAGCTCATCACTAGATCTCTCTCTGTGGGAGGTACCTTGAGGCTACTGGTCGGGCACACCTAAAAGAGGACAAAATGTGTCACAGAAGTGGAAAGGGAGACTTTTTGAAAAAACATATACCATCAAGCATGTTGATAAAAGTTTTGAACTTTCACTGCAGTGAGGAAGATTGTGATGTGGATAGGCCTGTGCTGAGGATGGCAGGAAAGATGGGGATGGTGGAGATCTGTACTTGAGAATCTGTGTTACTGTATAAGTTTTGTAGGAAAGACACACGTCTTCTGTTCTGTACTAACCACATCCTGCTCAGTCTGACCCGCGAGACACCCTGTTGTCACAATGTCCTCAAGCTATCATGCATGTTTGCCGTTTTCACCCTTGTTCAGCCAGTGTGAATTTAAATCTCCAAGAATGATACCCTTTGTGCTGTTGCTAGGTGGCTAAGGGATTGCATGAAAGCAGCAAATTCTACTAAATTAAGAACTTTTGAACTTTTCTTGCCGGCTTTTGCAGTGTTGACTGATCTGGAAAGTTCCATGCATTTTAATTTTAAACACACATACAAACATAGAGGATTTTTCTCAACGCTTGGAAGGATCTTTTCAGGTTTGCTATTGCTCTAATCAGCTACCAGGCTGCATCTCTAAGCGGGAAGCAGTAACTATGTGCTATTCCCACACAGGCTTTTGTACCTCCTTAAGGGAAAAAGTACATATACATTTAAACTAAAATATTTTTGTCTTCATCTGGTCTGCAAGTCATATTTTCAATGTACAGAAATATTTTCCTTTTAAATATGTGTGTTGGTTGTAAGATATATGTGAACTTTGAAATATCCTTTAAAGTCTGTCAAGCTAATGTGGTTTATGCAAGACTTACAGTATTGATCTCAACACCAGAGTTACTGCATGAATAAACATCAGTCATCAAGCCAGGCTTCAGAATTCTGTAAACTACAGGAGGTTGAGATTTCGCTTGTTTGTTTTTTAAATGGTAGAGAGGTGAGAAAAGTTTGGATTTAAGTGAATTATTTCCCTGTGGATGGGAAAATTAATTGGCCAGGATGCACGGTATTTTATCTTAGTCTTTGTTTATTTGCAGTATGCGTGCTTTTGTGTCAGCCGACTAGATAACAAAGCAGAACACAGATAAATCATACGCCAGATTTCTGGAAAGTTATCATAAGGCTTCCTAACGACGTTGAATTAACCTGCGCTTTAGCTCATTCTCTGTGCAGCCACGTGGAAGCCAAACCTGACGACGTTGAATTAACCTGCGCTTTAGCTCACTCTCTGTGCAGCCACGTGGAAGCCAAAACTGTGGTGATTCTCTCTGTGGTCAGTGAGAAAGGATTGTCAATGAGTGCAAACTGATTTCTCCATTTTTATCTCTAGTTCTCTATGTATGTAGAGTACCTTGGAAGTTGTACAAATTCCTTGGATGGATTTTGGGTATCAACTGTGTATTAACGCGTGTGTTGCACCTCAGCTAGGACTTGGCAAGTTTCTTTGTTGGAAAAAGACTGAATCCAACAGTATGTGATGATGGTTCTTTAATATCAGTGCTAGGTGAGATTATACAGTAGGGATGGTCTAAATCTGACCCCAACATTAAATATGTTTAAGCTCTGATTCATTAACTTAGTATATCAAAAAATTATTTTGATTGCTTTATGAGTTTGTTGTTTCCACTTAGAACTTTTCATTTCTGTACTTTAATCCTTTTGTCGTTCACCCTTATTAACTATTGATTGAAATGCCTGCCCAACTGAGTTTGGTGGCAAGATTTGTGCAAATAAAAAAAATAATTGCTTAGGATTGTAAAATGAAGGTAACAGGATGACTGCCTACAGTTAAACGGAGCCTGTGTTGTGCAATCCTTGCATGCTTGATTTTCCTACAGAAGTTACTGATAGTGCCACTTTGCATGACTAGGAGCTGAGCAAAATGCTTTTAAGCAGTGTTTTTCACAGATCAGAATTCTAGTTAATAAATAGTTCTTTCTCCTCTGGTAATTTTATTTTGAGACTTTAGGTACTTTTGCAAACGACTGATATTTATCAGGTGAATTAAAGTGCATGGCTTGATTTGTATTGTAGTTTATTAGAAAAAAAATAAATTAAAAATAAGCCAGGAGGAATTTTTTTAACAATCCAATATTAACAGCCTTCAGTAGGTGGAAAAGGGTTTTATTTGCTTTGCTTTTCTTTATCCCTTCTGTAAATTAATACTTTATTAATGTGAAATATGTTTGGGAGTTTGGAAAATGGAAGTAAGATCTCCTAAAACTTGTTTAATATTTTAGTATGTGGAAAATATTGTGTTTACATAGCCATAGAAATCCATTGAGATTATCTTCCTATCACTTTTGCTTCTAGAGGTGAAGGTGAGGTGATTTGGCAGAATATATTTGGAGGCAAAACAGCAGCTATTCATTATTATAGTTCTAGCGTTTTAATAGGTATCTTAACTTTTTCTTCATTTGTCAGAGCTTCCCTTACGCTATCAGTAAAGTCTATCATTATGTTTTTGTAATAAGATCAGCAAAAAGCCACAATGTTTTACTTCATGTAAGCAGCTCTGATTTTTTTCTGATAGATCATAAGATAGTAGAGAAAAGCTAAAAATGTGCATGCAGCTGTGTAACCAGTAACATAAACTAGATTATACCAGCATACTAAGTACACTTCATTTAGCTTTTATATCTATAGAGAGAGATATATAATGCTTCCACAGCTATCTTTCTAATACTTTGTGCCCTTGGAATACTTTTTTGGCATGCTGTTACTACAGACAGCAAGATACACGTAACTGTAAAGCATCTAGGAAAAGTTTTTGCCCGAGCTGTCATCATTTACTGCAGGATCATCCCTCCTTTCTTGGATGACTGCAAGTTTTTTAGGCCGATGTCCCACAGAGAGCAGCTGCAGAAAGGATTCTTCTGACCGTTGCTTTGACAGCATTGTTCTTCTTTTTGTATCTCTGCTCCCTCTTTCTTATTGTATCAAATGCTAATTATTGATCCTGCTTCCAAAACCTTCATAATTTATTCCCACTCCATCTATCATTCCTCATTTAGCAAGTATAATTTGAATACGTTTCAAGCACTGGATGTTAATCCAGAGTGTAATATGGAGAGTATAACCTCTCCCCTACCCAGCGCACAACCATAGCAATAGATTGTCTGTGTTTTAACAGGTCTCTGCACGGTGTCAAAATTTAGAGCACAATTTGACAAAACCCTTCATACTTACTGAACTGAAAGCGGGTATCGTTTTCAAAATAATTTCATTGTAAATATGCATGAAACAAGGACTGGGCACAGGAAGGAATTAGGCATATGCTTTCCCTATAAATCCAGAGAATCAAAGCATAGTACAATAATCCTGCCTTTGACATTTGAGCTTCTTTTACAACTTTTTCATCTTCAGTCTCCAGCCTTCTTTTTTAATAATCTATTTTGTTCCGGTAGTATGAAGTCTTCACAGCTGGTATTGGCATGCAAAAGCTGGAGCAAATACTTTGGTAAATTTTCAAGGACATCTTTACTCGACCATATTTTCTTGTAACTGTGAAGAATGTACAAGTATTCCCAAAAAAATGCACAGTGGGGAACTGTAAAATTCTTTTTTAAAGGCAAGCTAGACCGCAACTTTCAAAGCTCTGCTAAAACATTTCAGAAGAACACCTGTGCTGCAATAGTAATCAAAATGAAAACTTTCCCCTTTTTTCAGGCTAGCTCAAAAATGCAATTTATAATTCATCAGGTCTTTGGGAAAAAAAAAACACGAAAAAAACCCCAAACAAAACCTTTGTTAATGACATGGGCTAAACACATTGATTTGTATCTTTTTGTTTTTACTTAGAACTGGGAGAAGAAAAATTTACATGCAGTTTATAGGATGCTAGGGATGTAGTATTATTTCTTAAATAGACAGTCAGATTTTACCCTAATTCTGTAAATTCTAATTTGCTTAGACTTTGCTAAATGTTACACAATTGAATTAAAAGTTAGAAGATTGATTTCTTTTTCTCCTTTCACTCCCCTCACCCAAGGACAGTGTAACAAGAAGATAATAGTGCTATTCTTGCTCAAATTCTCAATACAAGGAATCATTTTTTTCTAGAATAACAAACATTTTAAAGTTTTCTGGTGTAAAGTAGAAATTTCAACAGTATATTCTGCAAAAAGGTGTCTAGTCAGAAAAGTGTCTACAAAGTTATGTTTGAGGGAAAGCATCTCATCTGGCCAAGTCAAAATCTCTGGAATATTTAGAAAGGAAGAATACTTGTCTTCAAGATTGCACCCTTCTGGGGGTTTTTGGTTATAAATTTTAAGGAAGTATCCAGTCAAGATTCACTGTTCTCAGTACAAGCCTGGGCTTTCACTGTACAAACACAACTGGAAGAGGTAGATGTTACATGATGAAGGAAGAGGTAATCAGGAGTTGTAGTACTTTTTCAACATCTGAAAAATAATTTTCCTTCTTGTGAATACAGTGTGTCCTCTTTACCAAATATTTCCACCTTACATCCCAAAACAATCTCCCTTCTAATGTTACTGAAATACAAAAGTTGTTAGAAGACTCTTTTATCTGTTGCTTGTACTCTGGTGTAGCATCAGTGAAACAGGAAGCACTGAAAAATTGTAAAACACATTTTTTTAGAGGTTTAAAAAATTATTGAAGCTAAGTGTTCAGAGCAGTATGAGTGTGTGCATTCCTTGTGGATAATTTCACTCTTCTGCAACAGAGAACCCACATGGAAATTTTTTTTCCCTGTTGTTAGTCTTAGGGCAGTTCAAGCAGTTTCAGGCACAGATTTATGACGCCTGGCCAGAAGGATGGCTGGACCTTAAAAAAAACCCCCCAACTTTCTGAAGGAAAAATTCTGAAATTTTTCCTTCAAATTCTGAAAATTTTGAAGGAAAAACACAGCCACAGGCAAAAGTGCTTGAATGACTGAGCAATTAATGTGCACATCCATTCATTCTGTTTCTGTGAGGGTATAAAACCTGTTCTTTTAAATACAAGTCTGGAATTGAGGATTTCTGAGCTCAGCATGTGCAGCTCCCCTAAGATAAAGTCTTCCAAAGCACACAAGCAATTTAAAAGTTCCTATCCTACCTACTTTCAAGAGGCTTTTTGACACAATATCACTTAAGTATTAATAAAGTTCACCCTTTTACACTCTGTGACTTACTTTTTCATAAGTAATGAGTTTATAACAGTTTTCCCTCTCCTCCGACCCTTTCTCGTGGGGTCTTCAAGAGGGGGACTCTCTAGAGTTTTGTTTGCCTTAATGAAATGGGACCCAGATATAATAACAAACACAGGAAGTGAAATAGTAAATTTTAAGTACATAAACAAATGTTAAGATTCTACATGCGCAACAGTGCTGTAAAATGTGGAAGCATAATATGAGTTCTTGCATTTTCTTATGTGCTTATTTCAAAAGGTTGAAAACCAAATTAATAAACAGCACACTTACTATATACTTTTTAATGTTACTGAGGCTTCTGGAAGACTAGTGTCAGAGTAAGGCAATGATAGATGTACATAACAGTTTGATTAATAAACTCTGCTGGAGTTCAGTGATGAAGTACCAGACTCTAGTTAAAAATATTCAGTAAAGATTATTTTCAGTAATGTATTAAAGCAAAACTGGAATGGCTTACTCTACCTGCAATCTCTCCTCAGCTTTCACTGGACCTTTTACGTTTGTGTTCATAATGTGACATAGTATATGCAGGAGTAAATCAGATATCCTCAGGCTAAACAGCAATAAATATCTCTAAATCTTTAATTTCTACTCTCTTCCTTTATGCAGATGTTGGTTTATGTGCCCATTTCTGCTTTCTTAGGGCTGGCTGTGAACTAAATTCCTTACAGCGAAGTATCAGACCTATTAATAGAAATTCCACATCTGGATCTAGGATAGACCTTACATATCTGTTAGAAATGGATATATCAAGATTCATCTGTATTTTCCAAAGAATTCAAAGGTAAGGTAGGAATTGATACAGATATGTTAGCTCTCTAAATAGCCGATCTTTCTACATAATTACTCTGAGCTTTCAGCCAGTTCAGGCAAACCACAATTCTATGCAGACCACAAGGGATGGAAGGATTATTGGCCTTTCCATCCGCATTCATTTTGAAACCCTGTGTTCATGAAATATCATGAGAAAAATACTGCATTTGCTAACCTTCCTTATGATTAGCTAAGCTGGGGTTTAGGGGCCAGAGAATGTCTCTCTTCCACTGCATGGTTACCACAAAATAAGCACATCTGCTGTAACTTTAAAAGTGTGGATCCAGTAATGCTTTCCTAATCACCACAGATATGGCACACAGGACATTTCTCCAATTCTTGGCTCTTGATTCCCAGTGAAGTCACCACCCACAAAGTATTGTCTGTGCAAGTCAAACTTTTGGCAGCAAAAGCTCAGACCCAAACCATAAGAGATATGTCAGCAAACAGTTTAACTTCCTTTTTGCCGTGTGGGTGACCAGAGTAACAGGAAGGATGTTTTTATTAAATCCTCATGGAAAGTAAGTTCTCAAAGTTTCTTTCTTGAGGAAGAAGTAAAAGAAGAGCTGGAACCGAACTACTTAGGGACAAGAACCAAAGCAGCATAATTACCTTAAAGGTAAATAAACTCACTTAAAGGGTTATTCACAAGAACACCAAGTGTTGATCTCATAACCCTTAACCCTTCACGAAAAGACTGAGGGTAATCTGAAATACTAGTGACAATTCAATGGTGAAATTAAAACCAAAATTCACTACTCAGCTTACAAAACTGAGTAGATCCTTCAGTTTGCACTGAAGGATGCAAATATAATAATAATGATGTCCATACAAGTTCTACAATTTGTACATGCCTGCAACAACTCCTATTTCCATGCTTGTTAATACTTTGGTCCCATAGGTTTTGTATTTCTAGCTTTGTTCTTGAGCACTAAAAGAAGCTCATAGCAGTAAGCAACACCACAGAACTGAACTAATTCTTCATGATGTAGAAGTTCTTCATGATGTAAAAGTTCTTACCTCCATCCAGAAGTGTAAAGTGAAAAATCCATCCAACCTTACACCAACATCCACTCTAGAAATTGGGTAGGACTTTGTTCATGTCTTTCCAAAAGGAATTACTCTGAAATAGAATGTTGTTTTGACTGATTTAGTGTCAGACTTGCAGACGTTTTTAATGAAACCTTGGACTTCATTTTTCCATTTGATTTTGAATTTGTTGCTAAACTGTCCTTCACAGAGTCAAACTTTTAAGTGACCAGAAATCAGTTGCTGGTCTGTTGAACAATGAAACAATTCTATCATGGTACTGAACTCTATGAGTGACTTAAACACAGGACTTGACCTTGATTTTTTTCATCCTCTTACTTGAAGTTTATGACAAAGCCCAGTCCTTCAAGTACACATTCTGTGTTTGACTAGCAGTTGTCATTTTTGAATATTCAGAGAATATTTTTTTATAATCCTTATGAAAGGGCTTCCCAAATTTAAGATGCCAGGGTTTTTCTCATGACACTTAAGACAGCTGATTTGGTTTTATTCTTTGTTATAGTCTTATTTTGCTGTAGTCTTAATTTCTTGATACTGAGGTTTCTTCAGATCCAGCACGAAATGTCTTTTTTCCTAAAGTAGTAAGAACCAGGTGTCTATTATGTGAAACCAGTGACACGGGTATTATTTTTCATTTGTATTTAAAACAATTCATTTTCTTGTTTTTGGTTGGTAAGTTCACTTTGCTTTCTCACTTCTTTTTCTTATTAAGAACCTCTGTAGAAATATCCTACAAACTAGTCATTGGTATTTACCACCTGTCCAAAATATAAAATATCAGGAAAGATACTTTTTCATTGGAATTCCAAACCAGATCAAGTAAAGAAGGTCAGAAAAGATTATAATCTGCAACCTGTTATGGGTGGGCAGCACTATTACTCTTCCATCTTCAGAAATCCTATCTGCTCCAATACTTGTGATTATATCCCCATCTAAATACTGACCTTCAAAGTAAGTCTTTGAACATAAAAGAGGATTATAAACATTCCTTTCTTTTCTGTGTATTTGAGCAAAAGTTCCTGAATTGCATTCCTTGTAATAGAAGTCTGCCATAATTTTAAATGAAGGAGGAAATCTATATGTCTATATAGTATTACAAATATATTTATGAATCAAACTTAGGGAACTGCTGTACAACATCCATAATGTTGTATCTTAAGTACTTTCCTTCAAAATTCTTACTTATTATAAGCAGGTGAGAAACAATTGTACACTTTTTATTTTAACATATGTAGGATTAGAGTTCAGTTTTTGGCTTTCTATTGTGTCAAGTCATTTTAGAGTTCATTAAGAAGTGGGGAGAAGGGGTGGGGGGGCAGCAGGGACCTTGGTCATGTATATGCATGAATCCTGAGCCAAAATTTGTTCTCTGATCCATTCCAAATGGAAGTTATTCACTCTCCTACAAGACAGTTAATTTAACATTTCATCAGATCAGCCTGAGTGGAAAGCTGAGTCCTCCAAACCCATCTTGCTCAGTTAAGCTCAGGTAGGATGAAAAATCTGGAAGGACGTGCAGTGTAAGAGTGAAATCTCTCTTGTGGAGACATGTAGGTGTGTTGGAGGAGCTGATGGAGCTCTGAGTGATCTGAAAACATTTTTAAGACCTTTAACTAAGAGAGGGATGTGCTTGGTAAATAACTGAAATAGGGCAACATCAATGATGGAGGTGGAGGTAGATTGCAGGAAGAGCTAAACATCAAGCTGAAGGTAGCATGTTAAGGACAATAAGCAGACAGAGGTGGAAATACTGACAAAACACTGTTTTCTCCAAGCCTGGTTAGTGTTGTCCCTTACTATGTAAGAGCTAAGAGAAGAAAACAGGCGTTGTTTTTCCCTTCCATTTCTTCTGGGATGAGCCTGACTACAAGATTTTTCACAACTAATTTGTTGGGAAAGGAGAGAAGGTGAGAGGGAAGGAAGAAAAGAGGGAAATCACCAAAAATTCTGGGCACTGGTTGTCTGTGCCAGTGCACACTGACAGCTGCCTACACTAGAAGCATCTATGTTCATCAAGATGTCCTCTTGCACTGTTCACCAGGGTATAGCTCTGGCACGGGGCTGCTCTCTAGGTTTTATAGTAAATAACTGGTGAGCCTTCCCTGAGTCTATTCAGACATAATCATTTAAGAGAAAAGGTACGTCTGTGATTGTTATTGAGATGTACAATTCTTAATGGACATTTTTTTCTAATAATATTGTTGTGTTAATATGTACTTGCAACATGCTCTTATCTTAAAAGTGGATGTGCCCACACTAAACACAGAAAGGCTTTTAAACTAAGAGCCAGCTTTTCCTGGAATCTGAAGTAGAATGCTATTTCAACTAAGCAAACTCAGTGTGACTAGGGACAATAGAGTAGAAATAAAAGGATTTACTCACAGCTGTCCCCTTGCCTACTTGTCCTCACAGATGTGTCCTTGCTTCCCAGCTTGTGGCAGTTAACTGGAACACTCTCTGAGTGGCTACAAGCTCTGCTCCTTCTCCTCTGGCCCCAAGGAAGCATCCCCCACCAAGCTGGGTGGCAGTATTGATCTGCTGGAGGGTAGAGAGGCTCTGCAGAGAGATCTAGACAGGCTGGATGGATGGGCTGAGACCAACGGGATGAGGTTCAACAAGGCCAAGTGCCGGGTCCTGCACTTCGGTCACAACAAGCCCAGGCAGCGCTACAGGCTGGGGGCAGAGTGGCTGGAGCTGCCTGGCAGAAAAGGACCTGGGGGTGTTGGTGGACTGTCGGCTGAACAGGAGCCAGCAGTGTGCCCAGGTGGCCAAGAAGGCCACCAGCATCCTGGCCTGTGTCAGGAACAGCGTGGGGAGTAGGGCCCGAGAGGTGATTGTCCCCCTGTACTGGGCACTGGTGAGGCCTCACCTTGAGTACTGTGTCCAGTTTTGGGCCCCCTACCATAAAAAAGACATTGAGGTGCTGGAGCGGGTCCAGAGAAGGGCGACAAAGCTGGTGAGGGGTCTGGAGAATAAGTCTTATGAGGAGAGGCTGAGGGAACTGGGGTTATTCAGCCTGGAGAAGAGGAGGCTGAGGGGAGACCTTATTGCTCTCTACAACTCCCTGAAAGGAGGGTGTAGAGAGGTGGGGGTCGGTCTCTTTTCCCAAGTCACAGGCGACAGGACAAGAGGAAATGGCCTCAAGTTGCGCCAGGGGAGGTTCAGGCTGGATATTAGGAAAAATTTTTTCACTGAAAGGGTTATCAGGCATTGGAATGGGCTGCCCAGGGAGGTGGTTGAGGCACCATCCCTGGAGGTGTTCAAAAGATGGGTTGATGTAGTGCTGGGAGGTATGGTTTAGTGATGATGCTCCTTGTTTGTTGTGTGGCTGTCTATTTTTGTCAGTTAGGTTGACGGTTGGACAAGATGATCTTTAAGGTCCCTTCCAACCTAGAAGATTCTGTGATTCTGTGATTTCAGTTGTTTCTCAGTCCTTTTTATGTGAGCTGCAGGCTGGCAGCTCTGTGCTGTGTGTCCCTGTCCTGCCGAGCCTCATTTCATCTGCTATCTCCGCTCTCCTCCCCAGCTCTTCTGGGGCTGCTCAGTAGTTTTGCAGGAGAGGAGAAACCTGCTTCCTTAACTAAAGCTAATCACACTGATTAAAAGTACTTAACATAAAGCTGAAAACATGCAATCTATCTATATATTTGGAAAGAAACAGGCTGGGGTTCTCAAATATTCAATATGAAAAACAAGTGTCATACATGCTGTGATAAAACGACAAGCAAGAGTGGCCAACACATGAGCCTTGCATTAGCCTGTCACTATTTTCATGACTCTGTGCATACCTTTTGTGCCCAGACTGTATTTCCTGGGGTTTAGTAGTCCAGCTCCAGGTGTAACATCAGTTCTGATGCTGAGTTTTGGGTAATGTCACAATATAACCAAAATTTATACTGTACAAGTTTTGGAGAAAGAAAAAACATACCAGACACTAATGAGCTCTAAAATTAAGAGTACTTCCCCAGATAAGAAAAAGGACAGAAAAAATGGGCAGGAAATTTTTTAGATGACAAAAGTAGGAACTCTGTTAAGTTCATCAGGTCATCAGGTACATCATGGAAAGGAGGATAAAACTTTGGTTTATTCTTGTATTTACATTAACAGATTCAAAAGAGCTGCTATGAGAAAATCCTTCTAGTAAGGAAAACGAGGAAAAGAAATTAGGAAATATCTTATCAATGTTTAATCTTATTCAAAAGATAGAAAACTCTCATGTGCAAATCGGTTCACTCTCTTTTTGCACATTACAGAATTGGCTAACTCAGGTCATATTTAAGAACATATTTCAGAATATTTTATGCTTTGATATAATATAATATGATTTTTTTTACTATAAATGTAAACCAGTAACTGAAATGCAGTAATGTGATACATTTCTTACTCTAATTCTTTGAAAAGATTTATGAAATTAAGATTTCTTGTCTTGATTTTCAGCTATTTGACATAGAAGAATAAAGGCAGAGCATTGTACCAGCTTCATAACAAAATGTTTCAAGAGTAGTACAAGGAAATAATCTGCTAGGCACCATGCAAAACTATACACTTTTTATTCCAAATAGAGGGAAAATTGCAGTGTCCTTGCATTCAGAGAGGTGGGTTAGTGAAATCAGGTTTTCAGCTATATAAAAACTGACTTCAGCTTATATAAAAGTCCCATGCCTTTGCAAAATGTAAATCTGGCCCTTATTAATGCAGAATGTTTGTTATGGCTCCCTGCCACCATATCCCAACTGTTGACATAAAATCATCAGGAGAAAACCAGAACATAGCAGAGATTCTTTTGACCTCCTAGATTTTTGGATGCAACCTCTGTCTGTTAGGGCTGTTGACCAGCAATGCAGGTTAAATAGGGTTTTTTTCTGCCTGGTGGTACACGTTAAAGGAGCATAAAGGCTGCTCTGAATTGTATGAATACAGTGATTCATTGCACAGCAGCAACAACAGGGGAATAGCTCCCCATTCTTCATCTGTACTTCATATTCCTTGGCTGCAACCAAAAAAAGACTTTATTGAAGGGATGCTGGAATTCTGTTAGAAATTCTTCTATCATTAGCCATGCCTCACCATATATTATTAACAATATGTGGCACACTAAATACCATGGGAAAGATTCTGCTTTATCAACGTGCCAGGTATAACAGTTGAAGCAAGCCATTCCATCTTCTATCAAATTTAGGCAAATAAGCCAGATTTAGAGCTATCTGTTCTCCTCAATAAAAGTTGGCAGAATGTGCTTGGAGTTCAAATTTCTCTTCATGTCAACTAATAGAGTAGTATTAAGTGCTGAAGTTTGAAGTTTTGAATGCTGATGACAGAAGACCATGGGAAAGATTCTGCTTTATCCAAGTGCCAGGTATAACAGTTGAAACAAGCCATTCCATCTTCTATCAAATTTAGGCAAATAAGCCAGATTTAGAGCTATCTGTTCTCCTCAATAAAAATTGGCAGAATGTGCTTGGAGTTCAAATTTCTCTTCATGTCAACTAATAGAGTAGTATTAAGTGCTGAAGTTTGAAGGTTTGAATGCTGATGACAGAAGAGATGATTTAGCTATTCATAATAACAATGGGTTTTTTTCTGGTTTTTATTAGGTATAATGAATTACCTCTGCTGTATGCCATGATAATAATCTTGTTGCAAAGCTAAGCACTGAATACCAGAATTAAAGTTTTTGATTTGGGAGGGAGGTGCAGGGGGAGTTTGTGATCTTCCAATTAAATACTGTGCTGGAACACGCGTGCATGAGGGTTTGAATTGAAATTGCGTGGGAATCCTTAATTCCAGCCTCTCCTAAATTCTCAAGTCTTGACTCTGTAACCATAACAACGCTAACAGAATGTGGAACTGGGAGAAAGGTTGTGAAGAAATTATTTTTATTGCATCTAAAGTGTCTTAGGTTCTCATAAATTGTCTAAAGGTCATTTCTCTGAAGATTTCATAAATTTAACTTGTTAGCAAGAAACTAGAAAGTAAATTCCCCAAGCTTCTGTGAAATTCATCTCTAATATCAGAAGAGAACTGTAAAATTTATGCAGAGATGGTGTCCTAGTGTTGTTCTTTTCCATGGATCACATTGGCACGTGTAGAACATTGCAGAGTTTAAGCCTTTTCTGGAGGATGAGGGAATCAGAGTATAAGCCTCTGTCTCTGTATAACATAGAGGGTAAGGAGAAGAGAAGCTTTGTGGTGCTTTTGTTTGTTTCTTTCTTATGGACATGTATTTAAAACACAAGCAAAAAGTTTTAAAGAATATATTTGTGTTAATGTAATCATCTTAGCCTGTAATTGCACACCTAGCTTGAACAATGTTGAGAAGCAGCAGCGTTAGATGTTATTGTACGGTGTTGTCTCCCATGTAAGCAGATAAATCTACTACTGTCTGAGAATGACAACATGATTTATAATCTCCAATATATACTACAATCCACCTGCCAGGAGCAATGCCCTGTGTTGGCAGGCTGTGGTTAAAGCAGACCGTTTCAGCTGATAAAAAGACTAGACCAATGCTGGAAAGGGACAGTAGGAAAGGAAAGAAAATCATTTTATCACCTTTTTTTTTATTATTTTTTATTTTTGCTAAATGTGTGGTTTAATACAGACAAAACACTTCCATTGCTCAAGCTTTTTAAATAACTATTCAATTTCACCTGGACATTGCAGATTTATCCATACAAAAGCTATTCAGAGAGTAAACAGCAGTAAAAGGCAGATATGTGAACTGATTTTGCAATAAATACCTATTCTTTCTTAACAAAGTAGTTATAGTGCAGATAATAAACTAGTGACTATGTAGTACTGTTACAGTCTGATTAAAGGCAATAAGAGCAAACATTAAAAAACAAAACTCTCTACCCTTCAGAAAACAAACCCACAGTCTAGTAAAAACAAAGCAAGAAAAGGAAGGTTTCTGTGGAAAAATCCAGCCACTGTAAATATGTTCAGATCTTTTATTAGGTTTTCTACTGATACATAACCCCATCTGTTCTATCGATATAATTGTCATTTAAGCAAAAAGCTTTTTTCTGTGAAATTAACAGATCTATCTTAAAACTAGATGTCTCTTCTGTACTTTAGTGCATCATTTCATAATTTTGCCGAAATATAAAATCAGTGCCATTTCCAAAAGCAAAAAAAAATTTGCTACCAGCTGTCAGTACAGCTGCAGAGACGGGCTTTCTGTTACATCATTCCCTAATCTTTATTTACTCCTACCTAGAAGTTGCATCTAGTGGCTATATCTGAGACACAAGTGTGCTCCAAGAGCAAATCAAGCATCAGCCCCAGTGCATGTTCTACCATTAGGAAAAGGGAGGGAGAGAAAGAATAAAGAGAAAGACACGAGGGGCAAAGAAAGATGGACAGGCAGACTGGCATAAAGGACTGGTTCTTTACCATAAACTGATTTATGCTAAGCTATATCTCTTCAGTGAGCTTTTTTGCTCTGCTTCAACAATTCAGATGCTGAGGCACTGGTATAGCCTTCTTGAGTAGGTATTGTAAATGGTAATTTGTATTAGTTCAGTCTCCTAGGTTCCTTAGAGTAACAGAAAATGGACATAAGTCCCTTTCCTCACTAGTGAAATCCTCTCTGTGCTAGGCACACCACTTGGAGTACCTGCACCAAACCTCCCTCAGGCTGCAAACCTCCAGCCCTGTACTACCAGTATCCCATTTGTTAATTCTAATTCACAATAATGACAAATTTTCACTGGTTTATCCAAGTTTAAGATTACAAGAGTCTTTTATGGGCAGGGTTATTTATTGTGCTGGTCACTTTTGAGGAAGCGCGGCTCCAGACTCAAAAGCGGTGGCTGAAACTCAGGACTCAGCAGTAATTTGAACTCTGATCCGTGGTGGTCAGTGATCAATGGACCTACTATGTTGTTTCAAGCTGTTTCCTTTTCTGTTGTGTGAATGCCTCATGTCAGCATCAGTTAGAATTAAACCCTATACTTTCTGGTGGTTTGACCTTTAAATAAAGCTGGGTTAAAATACTTGTTTTGTACTAGAGAAAATTCTGTTTTAAAAGACCTTTTTTTTTTTTCCTGGAAGAAATCTTAAGAGTTTTATTTTGCTTAATAGTTAGCTAAGTGGATAGTCATTTCTCTGTTGAATCTAGCACCACATCCTTTTTTCAGTGCCAGGAGTAGCTTCATGACTTGTCTCACTGGGGCTTCTAACCATCAGTGTCATTTTATGACAGTGGAAAATGTGTTACCAGAAAAATATTATTTGAGAAGGTAGGGAAAGGTAGCAAAAAGAAAGAGCATAATTGTTTGAAATGGTGAGTTTCAGGTCTGACCATTTGCTGTGAGCACATACTTCTGCTTCATTGCTGTAGCTGAATGAATCTGTGCCATAAAATAGAGTGTGCTCCACATACCAGCCTTCAGTGAATTCTGCTGGGGCCTATTTCATTGAAGAGTAGACACAAAAGCAAATGACAGAGCAAATATTTTCCACACAGGTCTGCATTTCCTTGCAATAGGATAAAGTATACTGAAAAAATCTGTCACGTAGAAGAGTATCACAACAGTTTGGATCAGGAAGAATTTCAGTGAGGCCATAAAGTGATTTGTTTTTCAAATCACTGTAATTCTCAGCAGAGTAGCTTCAAAATTTGGGTTTGTCCTGCGGTTATTAGGGTAGGAGCCAGACAAAAAAAAACCAAACCATCAGGCAGGAGATCAGGCAGGTTTCATGTGTCAACTAATTTCAGTGAAGAAATACTTGCTCCAATCATCTATATTTAAAATGACTGAACCTAGAGGTAGTATTTACCCTCCCTGCTCTTTAATAAATGGTTTTCCTGGACCTAGTGGGATATCGTTCACAAGCTGTCTGTGATACAAAGCTCACCCTTGTGCTCCTCCTACTCTAACATCAGCTGCTGCTTGTTTTCTGCTTAAACATCTAACAGCAAGAATTAAGGTGTTCCTCTATCTGTGTAACAGCTAAATGCACTTATCTAATCTGAACTAGTCATCGTGACACTGTTATAACCAATGGTAAAGGATCCAGATGAGAATTCCTCTCTTTATTTCAGTATAAGCTTGTCTGGAGTGTCTCAGGGTACCTCCCTTTTCAGGTGGTTAATGTTAGAAAAATTAAGTCCCACTCTAAACCTTACAATTGGTCACCATGGTTTCATTGTGTATCTATATAAAAAACAACTAGGCGCACTGAGCCCTTCCTTCTAACAGTTACCTTTGCTTATTCAACACAGGCTGTAATTAGAGCCTCTTGTAGCTATAAGAGCAATGAGCAGTCAGGGTATGTCATGCTGAGGACCTGGGAGTAGCTGGGATAGCACACCCTGGGAGCAAGCAAACCAGAAAATACATGTAGAAAATGGTGATGAAAATATAAAAATATTCTTCCAAATTGCCATCAGTTAACACTTCGAGCTTTGCAATCTCTAAAGAGTTTCATTCACTGTTTTAAGCAGCTCTTTCCAGTACGTATCATTAAAGTCTTGGCTTCTAAGACTTACTATGGCAAGGACTCCTCCAGGTCAGTTAAGCACTATGTGACAAATTGTTTCCTTATTATTAGTTTAAGATGTATTTCTTCTCAGTTTGATTGAATGTTCTAGAGGATAGACAGTAACACACAGTTTTTCTTCCATTTACCATATATCATTTTGTTTACCTTCATCATATCTGCTTCCACTCATATTCTGTATAAATTAAATCTGATCTTTTCCCTCTCTGCCATAAGATCCACAGGATCTAGTTTGGTGCAGTGGGGCAGACTCATAAGTACAGTCTCTAGAGGATACTACAAAGTGTACAGTCATACTCACAGGAAAATATAACTACAGTCATCCACATATTACTGCCTTAATTTACATAGTACTAATACCATGCACCCTAAATAGTTAGCTGACTGTCTGTTGGTCATTCTGAGTCTACATATGAGATAGCAGATTAGGTTTTCTGTATGACAATTTTTTCAGATAAAAATAAGAATGCAGATGTGTCTCACAGCAGAGAAAAGGTGTACTTTGGGCCAAGAGGTATTGGTGAGAACGGCCAAGAGAGCTCTTGCAAGTAGGAATAGTTAGTTGTGTACTTCCCATTTGTTAATTGTTTTCTGTCAGTAACTGTGTGAGCTATGTTACGGACACTTGCAGTCAAAAATATAAATTAGTGCTGTTTTAACATACATCACATGTTGAGTGCAGCTCACTCCCATCTACTTACAAAATTTCACTGGGCAGAAGCTGCTTTGGTTACTGTTGTTTGTCTAGCAGCTAATTTTTCTGTTTTGTCTCCATTACTTGTTGATCAATTCCTTTTACATATCTGCATAGATTTAAATAAATAACTTTTCAGGAGATTTTCTTGATGTTTAGTCTGGCTTTTAATGCAAATCTTTTTAACATAAACAAGATTGGCACTTAAATTATTAAATCTGAAGAAGTGCAGAGGAGATGCTGAATGGATATTCAGTATTTAATGCTCTGAATACTGCTAGATTGACATCACATATGTTTTAATTTTTTTTAACCTTTTATTGGCTTCTGCATAAAATATGAGGGCTCTTGAGAAAAGCAAAACCCGTGTATTGACAAAAGCAATCAACTTTTAAAAATGAAAATACAGAATGCTGCTTTATACTGCACAACCTTAGTCATTATGAAACACTAGTAATTACTGCTCGTGGTGGGGGTGTGGGAAGCAAAAAAGGAAGGAAAAAAAAAAACCAACCAACGCACCAGATTTTAGCGTTCAACTTTCCACATGCATCAAAGTTTTCCTTGAAAATACAGCTTGTTGGAACTTTTTCTGTCCAAGTTAATAAGGAGCTAAGTTCATGCTTCTTCTTGGAGGTCATGGATTTGATTCCCTACCGCAAAGCTCTTCTCTTGTCCTTTGCCCCTCCCCAAGAGCCATACTCATGAATTAGACTGATAGAGTTTATCTATCTCAGACTGGAGAAAATAATTGCACAAGTAAGGAATCAGATGCCAGGAGGGAAATGAGCAATCAAGAACACATCTGTATTTATTTTGAGTTTTGCATATGCTATCTTTAATACGGCATAAAGTTTGATATTCTGAAATGCAGCAGTGTATCAACCAGACATGTCCTTGTAAATTAAACCTGCCCTGAAAGAACATCAAAACCAACAGATAACTTGTCTGGTTTTTATTTTTCATTCTGAGTGAAATGAGCCATAACCCCAGGCACAGGATACAGCAACACAGGCAATGCTAAGTTCATTCCTCTGCATTACCAATAGCTATATTAGGAAATAATGAGTTGGAAATCCTAGCAGCATATTTGGAGGGTTAACGTTCTCTCCTCCAGGGTGACTCTCCCATAAGAACTTGCTAATAGCAGAAGACATTTTGTCAGGCAGGATAGATTAGGATGTGCACTGGGATGGAAGTATTCAAGTGCTATTTCATCTGTCTTTCTTGCTTGTCCTGGTTCAGCTACGAGGAGCTTCCAATCTGAATGGATTGCAATGGCTATCTCTGTATTTCAGATGAGATTAAGACTCGTGTAATATGTGCTGCTGCTAATTAGTCAAGATGTAATTAGTCCAAGGAAATTAATTGCACATAAATAATGTGGAATTTCTGCTTCATGGCTCAAGAGATAAATTCAGGGCCTTTTCCGAGTTGTCTGTCTTAAAAATAAAATAGCAAAAAAGTATTATTAAGGGAGCTCTTCAAAATGCCCATTACCCTGCTAACGAAGATCTAACACATTGCCCAGAAGACATGGTTGATCTGCACTCTGTAAGGTCCTTCCACCACATCAGCATCTGCATATCCCCAGCTGCTCTCATCAGAGAGAAAGCTAACAGTGACTTTGAAGCAGCAACTTATCCTCCTCCCAACTGAAAGTGAAGCGCTGTAAGTACTGTCCATGCACAGCAGTGGGCAGGTAATTAAGAGTGTTCTCCTTCATTAACCGGACTTCAAGTGAGCCATCTCCTGGGTGCGTACCATAGGTTGCTCTGACCTACCTGGAGCTGTTAGAGTAATTAAAGTCCACTTCAGGATTGCATGTGTCAAGGACTGCACAGCAGAAAGGTGAAGTTTGACTTATCTCCTATAAAACTGCCTGATATTATTACTGTTATTCACTCATACAGTTTTCAAGTAATAGCCAAAGGCTCAAGTCTGGGAGTCGAGACTGTATAATTGTGACTGCAAAAGGACAGGAATATGTATTTTGTGCCCTCAGGACAACCACCTATGGAAACCTGTTCCATGTCCTCAAAAACACTACGAACTAATACTGTGCTTGGTTTGGAATTTGGTTTTGGCCCCTCAGCGGAGGCCACAAAGATGATCAGAGGGATGGAGCACCTCTGCTGTGAGGACAGGCTGAGAGAGCTGGGGGTGTTCAGCCTGGAGAAGAGAAGGCTCCAGGGAGACCTTAGAGCCCCTTCCAATATCTGAAGGGGCTACAGGAGAGCTGGGGAGGGACTCTTTGTCAGGAAGTGTAGTGATAGGATGAGGGGTAATGGTTTTAAACTGAAAGAGGGGAGATTTTGATTAGATATTAGGAAGAAAATCAGACAAAAACTAAAGTATACAGGAAATGTCATTAGATGAGAAACAACATTTCAACGCCTATCTCACACAGTTGGGTAGGACAGCACAGGCAGAAGACTGCAGTCAGACTCAGAGAAGTGGGTCCACCTATCTCATTCCTTCAGGAAAATAGATTCTGTGTTTTGCTGTGTAAGTTTTGATTAGCTTCCAAAATAGTTTGGTTGGTTGATAATGGCCTGCAATGGCTTCCAGATTTTGTTTAATGTAAAATGATATATAGTGGTATACATTTTCAGACCTGTAAAATATTCTCAATCTTCTGGATTTCTTATCATAACCTCCTACTATAGAAGGCGAAGCCCAAAATATTTATTTGTTTTGAAAATATCCCTCAGCTTTTCAGTGGAGAGAAATAACTGGCGTAGCTTGTTTAGAATTTTGTTTTAAATTCATGGTCTAGAACTATTATCTTCTCTAATCTGAGTTATTGGCAGATACTGGTGCCATTAAAAATCCCATTTTATTCTCTCTCCTCAAGTTAGAGAGTGATTTCTCCATCACAGCTATCATTGTAGTCAGCTACATTTTCTACAGAACATAGATATAAAATGATGAAAATCTTGTAAGACATCTATAAAACAAGATTGTTTTAGATATTTAAGCCAAGTTCCCCTCTGTTCTGTGCACAGAAATACTTGGCTACAGTAAAAGCCAGAGGCAGTGGTTGTATCAGCTGAGAGCCAAAGATATTAATGAACAATTTTCCCATGTTTGTCTTGCAGTCTCGCTGAAAGTTGTAGGCTTCTCAGCTAACTGTAGGTCTTATTTTCTCTTGGGGTTTTTGTTTTTTTGTTGGCAGGAGGGGAGTTTGGTTTTTTTTACCTTGAGAAAATGGCATTTTGTAAGGAAAAACCAAACCTTGGGTAGAGCTGAATGAATCTCCAAATTATAACGCGTTTTTTTCTGATAGCCTTTTATCTTCCCTCAGTAGGGATAATTGCTAAGTTCTCCTGCCAAAAATAAAAATTAATAAATAAATGGGAGTTCTTAACCAACTGATACACTCACTCTTCAAGTTTTTTGTTGTTTAGCACTCCTTTTATTATCCTGGTCTTTGAGTATGACCTCTGTTGCCTTCTGTCTTTTTTGCCTTGCCTTCTCCTTCTCCCTATAAACAGTGGCCATGCTTTATGCTTTACAATATTTTTCCCACCTATTTGGTTTTGAATTTGTCTTAAGCACTTAACAAGTGATCTACTATCTCTGCTCCACCTTAATCCATTTTTAAACCTTTTTTTTTTTTTTTTTTTAATAAGCAATTGCAGTATTTTCCATTTTTAAACCTTTTTTTTTTTTTTTTTTATAAGCAATTGCAGTATTTGAAGGTGATACTTTTGTTAACAGCCTAGTTCCACACAGTGGAAAATCATTTCACTGGCCAAAATTCCATCTGTTGGTAGTCTGACGTCAGATTCCTAAGCAGTATGTGTCATGTAACATATAACAATGCTATTGGGATTCAGAGATTTGGAGGGGAATAAATGGCCAACATAAGGTAGGTAGTAGTTGGTTATAAAACCTGTATGAATTATGAACATATAGGAAGATAAACTAGTTATTTATAAGACTAAAAGATGCTTAACTTTTTTACTCATAATTCAATCACGGCTAACATGAATATGTGGAAATATTTCACCAATAAATGGAAACATAGCATATGAACATATATTTCTTCATGCATTACCCATATTTACTGGGTAGTAGGATGTTCCCATACTCTTACCAGCACACACACTTGCTTTATGAGAACTGCTTCTTCTTCTTTGCAGCTCTGAGGTGAACCATGCCCCAGTGGCTCCAAAGCAGCAGATGGCTCCTCTCTTGCCATGTCTAAGTAGTGCTTGTGCACAGCTGCAAATCTGTTTTCTCATCCTTTCTTTTACAGTCAAGTAAGTTCTGCAGTGACAAGAAAGAGGGCAATTTTGGTTAAAAGCATATCTAACTCAACAGAAAATCTGGCAAGTGGGGAGAAAGGAAATTATACAATCGAGAGCAATCAGAAAATTATTTTGATGGGTGATTACCATCAGATTGCAATGTTTCTACACGGATCCGCAGGGCTTGGTAGGAGCCCAACTGCAATTTGACATTTGTATAAAATCATCAGTCCGCATAAAAGAACAGCTTATGAATGGCATGATTTTTTGTAGTATGCTGAAGAAGGACTGGAGGGACCAGGTACTTTCAGTCACTGAATACAATGAGTCTCCAGCTCAGCCAGAGCTGTCAGCCAAAATTGTGCCACTTTTGCATATCAGAATATGCTACTGGCTCCAGTCTCTAAAGCTAGGATTCCTTACTACATTAATTACTAACCTTGAACAAGTTAACCCTTTAACCAGAGAAAACTCAGGTGTTTGGGGTGAGATGGATTAAATAAATCTGTCTCTACCCACTGTGTTTGAATAGGGCTGGTACTTTCCTCCCAGCATGTTCTCTGCCTGCTGTTTTTCAATGGTCCCCTGAGTTGCAACAAATCCCACATCAGCCTCTTTTTGGTCTTTAGTGAAGTCATCTTCCTCCTGTTATGTCTGAGACTGGGATATAGATCTGCTTTCCAACATGCCCTGATCCTTTGAGGATTCTCCTAAATTTCACTGAGGCTGCAGACAGATGCTTGCTGCTCCTGTCATCCTACCCTTCTTTTCCCTATATCCACAACACTCATTTTCTGGGAAAATTAAATACTTTCCCCCTGGAGTGCCTCAGTTAACTCAGTGTGCAACTGATAGGATAAGGCACATAGGCAATACCATGAGCTAAACTGGGACAACCAACACAAAGTTCTCTCTGGCATGGTCAAATAAAATAGCCTTAATATAAAGATTAGATTGTGAATACGTGAGATTTCATAGAAGCATAGAATCATAGAATTGTCTAGGTTGGAAGGGACCTTAAAGATCATCTAGTCCAACCATCAACCTAACTCTGACAAAAAAATAAATAAGAAATATAAAAATCACTAAACCATATTCCTCAGGACCATGTCAACCTGTCTTTTGAACACCTCCAGGGATGGTGCCTCAACCTCTTCCCTGGGCTGCCAAAAGGTCTTCCCTCAGCCTCCTCTTCTCCAGGCTGAACACCCCCAGCTCCATTGACCTTCTCTGGACGTGCTCCAGCCCCTCAATGTCTTTTTTGTGGTGAGGGGCCCAAAACTGGACACAGCACTCAAGGTGAGGCCCCACCAGTGCCTACTTCAGGGGGATGATCACCTCTCAGGTCCTACTCACCACACTGTTCCTGATACAGGCCAGGATGTTATTTATTTAAAGGCAGGGGAGGAAAGCACAATTAAAAAAATAGATATTACTTTGAAAATTTATGGAGCTCATTAGCCACCAGCTGTGCAGATAATTGAAAAGTTGGTAGAAGCTATTCTGGTGTGACACTCGGGGTCGGGTTCAGCTCATCAAGTGGGGTGCCTGAAATTTAGGTGTTAATATGTAGCTATATGTCTAACAACACTAGTCATCATTTGAGGTTTGTAAATGTAGGTGCCTAAAGCCATTTTGAGACTCCCTTGAGTATTCAGAAGGGCTGCATGGGGTGCTCCAAACTGGCACCCATCTCACCAGAGGCAGCCAATCCTCACCTGGGTCTCCAAGGTCCCTTCATTCTGATGGAGAAGGCCACAAAAACAGCAAGTAGCCAAAAGCTAAACCCAGAAAAACTGAAGTGAGAAATGACACATACATTTTTTTGGTGATTGTGATTAACTGTTAAAGCACAAGTGTAAAGTAAGGCATCCAAGCTTGTTTCAGATTGTTTGTATTTTGCTTACTTCATGTCAAGACTGGATTTGAACCAAATGGCAAATTTAGAATAATTTAACATGGCTGCAGTTGTTAGCTCAAATGTAGTTCTTTGTTTTTGAAGAGGCATTTGTTTAAGGAGTATAATTTTTATAAGAAAACTGAAAAAAAAAATAGATACAGATTGATTGGGGGGAGAAAAACATCTTTCTTATCTCTAATTATGTATCTTTCTCTACATTACAGTCCCAGATCCTCAGCTCAGAAATGTATTTAAACCCCACATGGGGAATAATAGGGAAATTATTCAGATATCTTTTGCTGTGGGAGACCAATGCGACAGCAACATGGATGAGGCAGTCAATTCTAATATTTGAAATTTGGTTTATTTTTTTTTCTCTCTTTGGTTTGTTTTATGTATTTCTCACTTCCATTTCATTCTGTTAACTTTGATGCCGCTCTTTGTGAATCCTGGGTGAGCTTTAGTCACTGGCAAAAGTGCTCAGAAGGATTTGCGTTTCTTGTGTGCTTGTCACTGTTTATGATCCTTGCTTCTCCCTTTTTCAAAAATTGTTGTTTTATTCACAGATGTGGAAAAGAATGGAAAGGAAACCGTTGCCACATGAGTGCTAAGCCTCTTCAGCCTCCAAGTCTCCTTCGAAACGGTGGGTCTATAAAAAGAAAGAAATATCTTTCAATTCATTCTTTGAGTGTTTCCTTTTACTTATTTCTGTCTTTGATTGCTCTGATTTTGCAGATATTTGGATTGGTTTGGGTATCGGTTTCTTGCTGATTAAAATTACAGCTGCTGTCTTCTATTTCCTTTCGAAGAAGAAAGTGCCAGAAACGTAAGTGAAACTTTTATTTTGTGTAAAGCAGACACAAATGTGGCACAAAGCAATGGCTAACTGCCCAGGCTCTTTGGTTTCGACTTTTAAATCACCCCACAATGTTTGCTGTCATATGCAGCACTAAGCATAAAACCTAGCTTTGCAACAAAAGCTGACCTTAGTGGACCCCAGTCTGGAAACAATGAGTTATGGCTTGACTGCTTAGAATGTTTTGATTGCAACATTGTATGATTATTCCTAAAGTATAAAATTCACCATTTGTCCTTAATGGCAGTACCCCTGATTTCTGTACGTAATAGCTAAATGCGGAAAATAGAAGGTATTTATTGTTTCTTGAAACCTCCAAGGCCAAATCAGTTTCTTACAGGCAGATTCAAAGCTCTTCCTGAAGCTACTGAGTACCACATGCACTCGGGGAACATTTTTGCCCTAAATATTTCAATATTCACACACATTTGAAAACTTTCCCTGTGATAATCGGATGGAATAAGGGGAGGGAGGGTATTCTGTTTTGAAATACTAGAGGTTTTCATAAAAGGTTTTATAGACTGAAAAAAATGCAAGATATGAGACTGCAGAATTACACAACCTTTTTTCAACTCATAGTTTGCCCCCTTTTATAATCTGACTTTCTGTTTTAATGTTTAATCTTAATCCGTGGTTCTTTAGGTGTGTCTCACCTTATCTGTTCTTTTGCTCCTTTCCCCTGCCACTTCATCTCACACCTATTATCCAATACTGCCATCTTGCACTAGGATCACCCCAGTACAGACCTCTTGGCTTGTGGTGCAAGGACCTGTGGTGAATGAGTGCTCTGGGTGGTGATTTTTTATTTTTCAAAATCAATATTTCTTCCACCCGGTACTATGCTTGCTATTAGTACTGTGAAAATAGCAACTAAATTGTCTTTTGATGCCCTACAGCATAAAGCATCCTCAGTAAAGCAAAAAAAATCAGCAAAATCAGTAGTGGTTTATTTCAAAGTTTGTTTCAAGTGCTTTGAATAACAGTACTAGTATTACTAGAGATAACCCTCCATCCATTTATTAGATTTCAGAGTTTTTTTAAGATATAACTGACAATTCATTTTTTCAGAGATGTATTTCCTAACCCTTCCTGTCATCTCTCTGATAATCTCTGCTTTCTCTTTCCTTCCAAATTTAAGATTTAAAAAAAAAAATTTCCTGTTTCTTATTTTCCTCTAACGTATTTCTTCTCTGTCCACCTCTTGACTTATTCCGCTGGATCCTTCTCTGTCAGCAGGTGCCTTCCACTGTCCCTTCCTCCCTTTCAGTAATTCCTGTGGTGCATTGTCTTGTCCATTTTCACATCATTTTCTTCCCCAGAATTCATCTTCAAAGCTGTCTCTTCCTTTAAACTTGTGCTTGGCTATGGACCTTGCTCTCTTTGGGGCTGTTGTTATCTGCCAAATGATCCACTAAACTCTGCAGATTCCTGTCCTGACATTATTGCTGCTGGCACATCTCCTACCATTGCGTGCTACCCCTCAAAGGCAGAGGTGGAGACAGAAGAAAAATGTCAAAGCAGGAACATTTAGTAGTTCTGCTACTGTTAGTTGAGTGCATAGCTTCACCTACTTTCTTTATGTCTGCTTCCTCTTCCGTAAAGTGGGAATAATAGCATTTCCTTATCGTACTTCACAGGGGCTTTAAGACTTAATTCATTCACATTTATACAACCTGCATCTATGGAAATGCGCCTCTAAAGTGCAAGATTAGTTGTATTGTAAGAGCTGCTTAATTTTTTTTTTTTGTAATTTCAATTAATATTTTTGCAAAAAAAAAAAAAAGTTTAATGTTTTCTCTCAAAATGTTTGATAGTCTTTTAATCAACAAATGATTATTTTTTTCTTACACTACTTCTCCTGTGCTCTAAACACTCCTTTTTAACTTTTTCTTTCATAAATGTCTGTTTAAGAGTTACTACACTGCCACACACGTCTCTTCTACCCACATATCTGTATTCAAGGAATATTTTTTCCTTTCTTGTAATTATACATACTAAAAAAATAGTCTTTTTTGTACATGAAAAGGTACCTTGTTGCAATATGATGCCGAACACTTAAGTGTTGCATTAGGTATGCAATAAAACAGGGATGAATGAGGATCTTCTTACTATGGCACTAAGAAAATATTACAGCCCTGACACGAAGAGAGTCAGAGGTGTGGAACAGAGGGTTAGGTAGTCCACACAGCAAAGCTCATTCTGCTCTTGATTGTTTTCACTGGGGTAATTTTTGTGGGTTTTGCGATTCCAAGTTTTGGCTGTTAGGAACTAAGATTGTCATACCATTTTGCCCATGGCACAGGATAAAAATTTTTATTTCCATTGTTTTTAATCACAGTTGACTTACCGTGTATGCTAAAATGCATTTTATAGGCATCTTATAAAGAAATATTCTAATTAATAAATGGCAATTTGATTGAAATTGTAAAATTGTGAAAATAATGAAATCTGAAACTTTGAATTTGAGAAGATAAGCTCATGCAGGCAGTTTGTCTCTCCCTCATAGACTACCTAGTGCCTAGCATGATTTGATATACTAAAATCACAGCTGAAAACATAGTAGTAAATTAAAGCATGTTATTCCTTAGTTGCTTAATAATTAATCAGAAGTGGCTAGTCAAAAAGCAGCCAATGTTATTTTACTGAAGTTTGGATCTTTAAGATAAAGCTTTAGAATAAGAAGTGACTTGTGTTTGCATAAGTTGTAAAATATACAATGTGACAGCACCACACAGAGGCATGAGATTTTATTCCTGATTTTTTTTTTTAAGGGGATTTGATGAATGAGAAGAATTTAACTGTGCACATGAATGATAATTTCCTACAATTCATTTTCACTTCAAACGCTTGTGCCTACGTTTAGCTGTCCTGGGTCATGTTGTTTTCCTAAAGTCATGAGGCAATAGAGACATTTCAGAACTGCCTGCTTGGTCATTCTTTTGCAGGGAAGCTTTTACACACTTGAGCCTGTATTTACAGCCTTTTGATAAGTTCTTTTGCTAGCTTTTTTTTAACAATTTCTATTAGTGTCTCTTTTTTCCTTACTGGTATAGAACCACGCATGCAGGCATTGGCAGATGGTCCTCCAGAGGCACATTAACAGTTGTAGGTGCTAGCTCGAGGACATTTTAAAATGAAGTGTAGGTCCACCTATGCTTCAAAGGAAATAGCACAGGGATGTATACAAGAGTTGGGGGAGAAGTTTAAGAGTCCAACAATGGAAATAGCACAGGAATGTGTACAAGAGCTGGAGGAGAAGTTTAAGAGTCCAAAAAACCAGGTAGCAGGCAGTAGGGGTAGGCTGGTGACCCCTTAGACAACTGCCAGCTAAGACGTTGTCACTGACAGTGGTGAGAATCTGAGGGTTACATTTGTCCCCCTTTTTCTTCACTGGAAGATTGATAGTGCCCTAACCCCTCCTTTCAACCCAGAAAGAATTCCCTGTTTCCCTTTTGCTCTCTCTTTTCTTCTTCTTCCTTAGCAAGAATCTCATCTCTCATCTGCAGGCTTTAAACCCTTCAGTGTCTGAGTGGGAGTTCCTGGAAGTCATCGTGTAAGTTTATTTCCTAATAGACAAAAGCAGCCCACCACATGGCTTGGCAGCACTGTGCTTCATTACCACTATAGCATTCAGATCTGCAAACCACTTCCCAGCTCCCAGCTGGGGAGATGTGAAACTTTTGTACAGAAACCCCAACTCAGGGGAAGCTTATAAGTTTCTCACATTCCTGTTCATACTCCAGAGATGACGTTTTCCAGTCCAGAAGGGAAAGCTGCCAGTTACTCCACCCCTTCAGTGACATCTGTCCTTATTGACCAAATAGCAGCAAAGATAGTTACTCCACCCCTTCAGTGACATCTGTCTTTATTGACCAAATAGCAGCAAAGGTTCATTTTAGCTTCCATTTTAATGCAGCCACCTTCTCATGCTTCATTTTACTTTAAAAAGTGAGAATCAAACACTTGCCACCCAGCTAAGCTATGCTGCTTTGCTGTTGCCTCCAAAGCAGCCCATGTCCCTGGACTCTTTCAGCTTCTTTCTTTCCTATTCCTGATCTGTGCCACCAGCTGTGATGCTAATGTACCACGGCTGTTATCAACCCAGTCAGTCATCATAAACACCAAACACCAAATTTTCCAAGGCCTATCAATAATGTATCTTGCCACACAGAGTGAAAAACTGAGGTGCTCTGAGAACATATTTTAGAATCATGGGAAAATGGGACCACCCGAGGCCATTTTTCATCCTGCCAGTTGTAGCACTTCTGGGTTTACACTTAAATACCTCTAGCAACGTGAGTTTGGTGGCATCCTCCAGCAATATTGGTACCTTAGGTAAAAAGAAAGTTTGTTGCTAGAAAGTTGTTTTCTAACTGCTAGTATGTCTGTTTACAATTTTAAGTTCATCCCTATTCACCATGGACAAGAGCAGATCATTCCCTTCCTCCTTGCAAAAAGCTTTTAGGCACTTGAAGGCAGTTGTCATGCCTCCTTACAGGCTGCTTTCTTTAGGCTAAACAAGCTCAGTGCTTTCAGCCTTTCTTCATGGCTAACGTTTTCTTAGAATTATGATGATTCCCAGTTGTTGTTGCCAGGACTTCCTCCAATTAGACCATACCCTTCTGGAGGTCTGGTGTGGGGGAATGGAAAACCTATTCCAGGGGAGGCTCTCCAGATGGATCTGAAGGACTGCCAGAGGCTATTGCTGGCTGTGCCTCTGCTTCTGTATCCCAAAGTGATAAACAGAGTGACAATAGAATGACATTTATTGAACCATTTTCAACTTGTGAACTGGAATGGAGACAGATACTCTTCTTGCAGAACAAGAGAAAAATGTGCAGTTTTAGAAGAAAAACAAAACTAGGAAGCAGTAGCCATAACTGTTGTTTGGGAGTTGTTTTATTAGTCTGCTGCTGTCCAAATCCATTCCTTCTGCAGAATATTGTTTTCTGAAGGATGAAACCCAGTGCTGTAGTCAGAAGTCTTCAGTTTTTCTGAAATGCACATCTCACAACCACCACACATAGGAAAGGTTGCACAGAAACAAGGGGTGACATGCTGAAACAACAGAGCAAATCTCAGCCTTTAGCCTTCGAGATCACCCGGAGGAAAAATGCAAAGGACTCATTTCTAGGAAAAAAAAAAAGAAGTTTCCTAAGGTGACTAAAAAGGTACAAAGTGCAGATGTAGGAAGCCCAGACAGCATATTAACAGTCTTATCAATCATCCAGGTGACTTGTAGATTATTCTAAATGCAGCTTTTGGCAAGTCAGCCCTCCTTGCTTCACGCCTGCATTTCTTCTGTGGGATGTGCAAAATACAGCCTACTTCTGCAAACCTAAATTTAGTTTAAAAGGTTTTATAAATGCTTTGTAAATTGATGTCTTGAATTACAGTTTTTGTTTAGAACACCTATAGATGCTTTAGAACATCTATAAAGAATTCTTTGAAGGGATTATTTTCATTAGTAGCTTAACTGTAATTGAATCTTTGGCCCACTAGGATTTTTTCATAGTTGTTATGGACCTGATGATAAACTTTCTTCTATTACTGTATTTCCTACAAATTTGCCTACCATCAAAAATAAATATTTGATTTTTAATTGAAAGGTACATCAGAAAGTACAAAATTCTGAGCTATTACCTCCAAATGAATGAAATCTAGATACTTTAATTTTCCATTAAAAAGCATGATGTTCCTCAGCACTCCCTTTATACACTTGCAGGTATTTTGTGGAGCGTACAACTTTCTCCCATCTCTGTGAAGTTGTAGTCAAGAAACCTATGACAAGGCAGTAGTTTTTGCTACTAAAGAATGCAGATGAGCTTAGCAAAGCTATGACCCATGTGAACTCACCCCAAGATGATTAAACCTCTCCTTTCCTACTGTGGCATTTCTGGTTATGTTAGATAAACCCAGTTCTCTCTGAGCTGTTTTACCAACATGTTTGAATCTTAATTTGGGTGGGGTTTTTTTCCGAAACCATTCTATGCTTGGCATTCTTAACCCTAATTATTTCCTGATTAGTACAATTTTCTGAACTTGGCATTTATGGGTTTTCTTCATAAACCAGATTTATAAACATTTCACATTGATTAATTTTTCTGGACTGTAATTTTTGTGAGTGATGAGTTACCCTTGCCCTTACTGTACAGTAGTAACACATACATTAACTTTCTTCACATCATGAGACCTTGTGATGGGCATATTGCTCTTTACTGTAGCAATAAGCTGTCATTTTCTATCAGGGTAATGTTTCACTTTTGTCAAGTAACAGCAAGCACTGCAAGAATGAGCTTTACTCAGGTCACTGCAATATATTTAGTTAAACTGCTCAACCTGTTTAAAATTAGGGTGTACACTGATGACCAGATGACAACACTCACCCCACTGACTAATCCTGCACTTTTATGCTTTCCTCAGCAGTATCTATATTGGTGACAGAGTAATGGAGTGGGCACACCATTGCTTTGCTCCAGTAAGGAAAGTTTCTTATTTCTAGTTAACTAAAGATCTAATGTATTGAGTTTACTTCTCAGGATTTATTTATGCCCAACGAGTAAAATAATGTGAATATGTCATCTCAGTTCCCAAGCACAGACTTCTTCAGGCAGTTGGCACCTCATTCAACTGATGGATTATAGCACTTGTGTAAACAGGGGATTAAATTTTACTTGTTTATTTTTTGAGGTCTTTTAAGAAATTCAAAAATATTTCAGAATTTTTTAAGAATAATAATCAGTATCCCTTAGAAAGAACTGTTTGCTACATTCACAAACAGGGTGTAACCATGCATATGTTTGTATAAATGCATTCATATACATGAATATATATACACACATATATGTATAACATATGTATCACATGTAAGGTAATATATTCGAGGAGACTTCCAAAGCCCTGCTTTGGCAAAAAGGTTCCTAAGAACAGAATAGGACTTAAGAAAGCTTATTCTCTACTTCACTTAAATCTGGGATCCATAAATTTAACCGGTGCTATTTGGGCCATAAAATTCCCATGGTCCCTAACATAAGGTGTCCAACTACACGTGCTCTTTCATGATTCAGACCTAAAGTGGAGGGACACCTGAAATCTGCTGGACAACCTGAGCAAGACTCAGATTCATGCTTGAGAAAACCTCACACACATAGACAGGACCAATTTCAGCACTAAACCCAGCAACCACAGACGTGCCGATGAACTCAGCCAGCCCTTTTTTTGGTGCCCACAGTTTGGCACAGTGGCCTGCTGGTTAGTTATCCTCCTTTCAGAGGAAGCTCGAGATCTGTTTTCAGCATCCTTCTTGCCCAAATAAGCCATATGTATGTCTTTCACAAATTGCTTAAATTCAACAAGGGTGTGGGGGATGAAAGACACTCAGACCTGTCGCTATTCTTATAATTTCTTTTTGGCAAATTAAGGGTGGTTCCCATTGTGAATTGTGTGACTTGTGTTGCCCTTTAGAAGTGTCTCCACTGACTGTAAGCAGAATCACTGTGCTTAATTCTGTGTCATGCTGTTAGGCCATAACAGCTGGTTTGTGATGTCTAAATGAGACACCGAAATCAAGGCGTGCAGATCTGGCCCTTTGGGCACCAGTTTAGAAGCAAAGCCAAGTTCCTTGAAAACTTCTTATCTGAGTTTGCTTTTGGCTTCAGGTTTTGTGAGCCATGGTGTGATTTCAGAGTAAAAAATCAATTCTGTGTACATTTTGTGAACTTTATTCAGGAGGATTAATATGCAAATATACACTTAGCAGGCATATAAATAACCTGATATATTATAGCTTCACTAAACTAACTAAAAGCACCAGAATGTAATGATTTATTATGTTCAAGTTTAAGATCAAATTAAGAAAATCAACAGGTTCAAATATTCAGGTCTCCACACTGCTGTGTCAGGTAATCAAACTGAATTAGGAGACTGGCAGGAGAAATAATCACTTTCCAGCAGTCTTGTGAAAGATTTTAAGGACACATGTCCGTTTTAGTCTAAAGCCCAAACTTTGATTCTTGCACTGATTTAACTCATAAGGTGATATATTGCTGTAGCCTACCTGTGCCTTCCTCCTGAGCATCCATTCTGGTTTTAGTTCTTTGCAAAAGAGATCATGCAGTGTGTCTCTCCTGTGGCTCTGGCTGAGGAACAACAGTTTCCCTTCCCAATGTCTCCATCAGCTGTGTCTCCGTGACTGCTCCTGTCCCCTTGGCCTTGCCTGCAACAGCAATGCAGAGCTTATCTATCAGTTCCTAGGGACATGCTGCTTAAACCATCTGTAGGAACAGCCGTGTATAAAAGCACTTTTTAATACAAGAAAATCCGTCTCTCAATCATTGAGATTGAGTATTAGCTTTAGGGAACCTTTTATTTTAGAATACTGTACAAACACAGCTTTCTATGTACACAAAAGCATGTATACGCTCTTATTCATAAAAGCATTAGTGACAAAAAAATAAACACAAGTAAATGCATCTCTCCAGAAACAAAGATTTAAAAAAAAGAAAGTGTGGTTCTGCTTCATTCTTCAGTAATTTTAACTAATGCAGCCGTTTCTTTTTATACGGCATCGGAACAGTTTTGATGATTTCAAGCTTTGTGGAATATTAGCAACCAGTCATCTATATGGAAAAACACATTTAGACATAGGCAAAAAGTTCCATCCCCAGATATCCTTTGCTTTTGCAGAATTAATGGGATTTACTACACAGGTCATAAGTGCTTCCAGGAAAAGGAATATGTGAAAGCCTCTGTGTCAGGAAAGCATATCTTTAAATGTCTAGCTGAGGTAATGACATGAGACCCATAATTAGTACAATTTGTCCTGTTTGTCTGTTACAAATTGCAAGGAAAGCATATCTTTAAATGTCTAGCTGAGATAATGGACATGAGACCCGTAATTAGTACAATTTGTCCTATTTGTCTGTTACAAATTGCTTAAGGCATTGTGTTTATTCATGAAAACCTTTGCATTCCAATAACTGCAGTGATTCTTTAAATATTTCTGACTTAGTAGCAAAAGATATGGGAAGCTTCTATAGCTTTAAAAATAATTCTGATGCAAGTTTCTTCTTAGCTTAGTAGCAAAAGATATGGGAAGCTTCTATAGCTTTAAAAATAATTCTGAGGGTTTTGGCCTAAAATGCAAGTTTCTTCTTAAGTCGTTGGAAAAGAAGAGTTCTTATGTCAATTAAATAACTAAAGTGCTCTTACACTCAGAGCCTAAGATCGTGTTACTTACTGAATTGTTAGTGAGAGAGTAGCAAAATGCAGAAACAACATGAACTCATCACTTATAAACATGTTATAGAAATGCAACTTTTTAGCTAATATCATGTTTTATTTAATGTGTAGCACTGCACCTGCATTTTATGAATACCAAACATCTCTGTGCTTATCCCAAAGCAAATATACTTTTAGCAGCAACAAATGAAAAATTATTTTAACCTACACAGAACTTGCAGAGAACATTGGTTTAATTTCATTCAAGTAGAGTCAGAAATATATTTAGCCACATTCAGTAGGAATATTCAGTCAGAAATATATTTCGGCATCTATATTTTTTGACTTAATCCTTTTCAACCTGAAACTGTTCGGTTCTTTGACAACCTGTGTGATATTGTGGCTGGTTTTGTTGTTTACTTGACTTTTCAAGGAAACTGGAGGAAACCATGAATGCTTCGTTTGCCAACCCATTGTACGAAGACCTTAGTTCATCTGGGAAAGTAAAGGTAAGTAGCAACAACTGCTTCTATACATTCAGAAAAATGTGAGACTGTAGTCTTCAAATAAGTTTTCTATTTAAAAAAAAAAAACACAGCGTAATCCCTCACTGTTATTTAATTAAAGAAGTAAGAATTAAAAATTGCTGCATCACTCAGATCAGTTCTGGCGCATTTCCAAAACATAGGCAGATTTTAAATCAACTGATTTTTGAGAACATCTTGATGTTTATAATGAATACTGACTGTGGGCTGCTGAATCAGAGGAAAAAAAGAGTTTTGAATCAAATATTTAGCCAGACATAACAGAAGAAAATCTCACTGAGACTTTTCTCCTCTCTTGGGAATAAAATAAAAAACAACAAAACAAACAAAAAAAGCCACCAAAGGAAACACTCAACAAAAAAAGAAACCACCAACAAAACACATGATTCAGCACCCAGTTTGCCTTTGCACAGTCACTTAACTTTAATAAAATAGTTTATAACACTTCCCAATGGCTTAGATGAGCATTACTGTTTCCATCATTGTAAAATTCACCTTGACGTTAAACAAACACTTTGTCACATATTTCCCTAATACCATTTGTTGATCATAATTAAGAGACTGCTATGGTAAATAAATTTGTGAATAAAAAATATATCTAAAAGTGAATATATCGCAACAGAAGATTTCAAGGCAAGATTTAATTATCATATTAGTGGTAGCTAAGATTTACAGTTTACATTTAACAAGAGAAATATGATTGACTTAAAATGCAGCTATCTCTGCTATTTGATTTATCATTGAAAAATAATACAGAAAAAAAAAAAAAAAAAAAGGATCTTGGAGCTAAAAGGAGGGAAAAAAAGTGTTTAAAACATCCTTCCTGCCCTCATTTTGATGCTACCCTATTAGCATTGAAAGAACTGGGCTTGGTTTGAAATAGAAAACAAAACTTCCTTGTCCTTTCCACAGTCAGTAATATAAGGTTCCACTGCAGCTTTGAATAGGATTAACTATGACATGCCATTTACTCTCTACAAAAGGTTCCTTACACCTGATTTTAGAGACATTAGATCAAATTAATTCACTTACAGGTTGGGGTTTGTGAGAGCTCCAAGTTGGAAACATTCCCATCACAATCATGTCCGATTTATCAGGACATTTTTATTTTAGTTAAAATAGATTCCTGACAGGCTTCATTTAATAGCGAGTTGGAAAACAGAAGCACAGCATCAGGAGACACATTTTCATAGAAGACAGCCCCAGGCACTGTGATTGAAGTCCAGTGCTGTACCAGATTTTCTTCTATTTTCTTTAGGACTGGAAAAATACATGTTTTCAAGAATTCTTCCTTTAAAAGGGAAAACAAGTTATGAGTTTTCTCTGAATGTGATGAGCCTTAGCTCTGAATGGTGTACCATCAATCAAAAGATATCTAAAAACATGAGCAACAGCTCCTCTGTCCAGCTGAATACTCACATTATGTACTTGTGGGTGTCTCTCAGTTTCGTAAAGAAATAACAACTCTCCCTAGAACTTTCTGAACACCAAAACCATGTGGGCCTGGTGTTGCCACACACTTACCTATAATATTGTCTCATAGTTTTGGATCCATAGAGTGTGTTCCTCAGACAGCCACATGGAACGATATTTTCAGATTATTTACAGCTTGCTAAAAATATGCTGAAGCAGTTTTTTTTTTTCTTTTTATAGTCTCCTGGGTATGCCACCTCACCAGCTGTTCAAATCAGTGTTTCCCCATGGCAAGAGGTATGTAATAACACATTTCTCTTCTAAAGTAGGATATGTGTTGAGCTTAAATAAAATTCACTTGCAGAGGAAAGGGAAAAAAGTCACTTAAAGTCAATGGTATATTGCTATAATTTTAGCACCTCTGGAAATGTGAGGAAGATGACCAGGGTTGGACCGGCTGTCAAGAACCTCATAATAGCAATTTTATTAATTTTGCTTACCGTAGCTACTTGTTAAACCATCCAGTAGTTTGAAACTTTCCAGTAAGGCAGATGCTGAAGAAAATGTTCAGTCATTCAGAAGTCATTACCTGAAGAGTTCATATTATCTCTTTTCTCATACATTCCTTATTCAAGAAAAGTAGAACTGGTCATTTAAATTACCACAATTAGTGCCCCACTGCATTGCACTGTTGTACACAGATTCTTCCAAAATAATGCTATATGTGTGTTAGATCAAGAGCTCTGAAAACAAGTAAAAGAAAGGTGGGAATGGATGCAGAAGAATGTTTAAGGGCTTGATGTGGTGTGTGTGGCAGATAATGGTTTTGGTGGACCTATGCTAATTTTTATCAGCTGAAAATCTGCTCTAAAAACTTTAGAGATTTTACAGTTTTCTCTGAACTTAACATCTATGTTACTTCTGTAATGAACTTACAGCCATTCATGTGTCCATTCTAACAAATAAATTGAATGACTTGGTTTGTAAATTTCATTCTTTTAGTGTCCGTTTAATGAAGACACGAATGCTACTTCTTTTCCAAATCCTCTCTATGGTGAAGTATCCGAAGACATGGAGAAATTATGCAGTTCCTTGCAAATAGACAGAAAATAGGATCAATATTAATTGTAACTCTCTGCCTGAAGATTTGTTCTAAAATCTGAAAGTATGTCATGATACTGAAGCATTTGCAATATGAATGAATAAATCTTCACAGAATAACTTATATTAAAATAATTATGTTCAGAAAATAACTTTATATTAGAAATTGAATCCATACATAAGTAAAACGTAAACATATATATAGTCTTCTAGTGTTCTGTCATTTCTGTTGGTGCAGAAAGAGATTGGTAACTATAACTATGAATACATTTTACATTTGTACAGTTCAAATTCCAGTATGTTAATAAAATGTTTAATCAAATCCAGATTTTGGGGGTTTGGGAATCATAATTTTATGTCTATTATTTCAGAAATTATGACTTAAATATTTCTGTAATTTGGTGTTAGAAAGGGATTTCAAATGGCTCTTTTTTTTTGGTGTTCCAAGGGGCAGAAGCAATAGAAAAATCTATATAATTAGAAACATGTAGAGCTAAATCAAAGATGGTCGTGAATCATGAATTTGCATATCAGCTCAGCGTATGATTCATCAATGTGACATAGTGGTATGTACACTTACTTTTAAAAAATATGTTTATTATTAACCTTGATAGCCGTATCTGACCAAATTCCCTCCTGGTCAGCTCTGCAGTGCTTACCACAGCGCTACTGATATATTTAGCTTAGTGGTTTACAGAGGGTGGAAACTAGCATGTTCAGGAAACTATTTTGGCTGAATAGCCTGACCTCCCACACAGCTGAAACTTATGTTGTCCCATGCCTACATAAGAAAGACATGGAGTAGGAATTCTGGATTGCCTCCTAATTTTGAGTGTCATCTTCTGTGATATCAGGCATAGCATGTAATAGCGTTTACACTTTAAATAACCTGACAATATGTCATCTTCCATAATGCCTACTTGAATAATATGGTTGTCATTTTTAGCTTGAAGGCTTAAGTGTTCCTGCTGGGCTGGCCATTATTATTAAGATCTTCATGGATGTAGTCCAGGTGCTTGCAGATGGTGACCTTCCCTTATCCATGCCCTTTTTCCCCAGCAACAACATAAAGACAATAAAATCTATCAATCTTATGATCTAATTTTGAAGTTATCCTGGCTTTGAGGTGGAGGATAGGTTAGATGACATCCAGAAGTCCTTTCCAACATAAGTCTCCTTGTAATTCTGTGATTCCATGGTGATGGTGGGACCCAGTTCCTCCTTGACAACATCATCCTCATTCAGCTCTGTCTCCAGTTTGTGCCACATGGGCATATGTTTGCTGAGATCATTCTGAAGCCAAGGGTATCCTCAGGTCCTCCTAATAGTTTCTTTGTTATTTGCTCAGTTGAGGCAGAGGTGTCAGGCACAGCTTTTGATTTTTTTCATGACCTGTTTCTGCATCTGACACAGCTGGAAATAGCCTCTCAGGTTCAACCTTCAGAGCTTGAATGTGCTCTGGTACATCTTAATTGGACTTGCTGCCATATATGGACACTAGAGTCACCTAAAAAATGCCCAGTCTTGGTAGCCATCAAGTTGAAAAATAGCAAGGGTTCAATTAATCTTGTCCTCAGGTACATGCCTACCCTAGAGTGCAGTCAATGGAATTCTATTAGCTCTTAATTCTTTCTGTTGACTGTGTAGAGAGGCTGGACATGATGTCTGCAACAGAGATGACTAGATTTAATAACATGAATCCAATTCAAACTGTCTTACTTGATTAACTCAAATTTCATTAATGTATGTCTATATTATGGGAGATTCTCACTGGATAATCCTCCTTACAAGTGTACGTACAAACTCTCTCTTACACACAGACATTTTCCAGACCTCTCTCTGTTTGTATAAATTGGACAAAAAGAGCTCAGTGTGTACATGTAACGTGCAGTAATGCGTCTGTCAAAACCTGACAGCTGTCTTTCATTTTCAGCTTGTGTCGGGGAAGAGAGGGAGAAGTAGGTGGGGAGAATTCACATGTAAGTTAACATAAAAAGGAACACTTCTGCAGAAAAATCCATTGAGGGCTGCATTGCTCCACATAGATTACCGTAGGCTATAATTAAACACATGCTAAGTACTTAAAAATAGTCCCTTATTTTCCAAGGTACAAGTCAGTTACTAAGACTTGTGAATAGGAAAATGTTCTCCACTGTGTGGAGGTGAAGAAGTACAAAATGCACCAAAGCAGGGAAAGACACTACTAAAAATGTGTGCAATAACATCATTCCAAACTCTTCCTACACTGTCACCACTTCACTGCCTGTAGCTCTTATATTATAGCCCCTGTAGACCACAAGGGTAGCTACACGTGGTGATACATGGTCCTGCAGCAGCCAATGACAGATCTTCAAAAATGCCAAACAAGTTAATATTCATATTTGGATTTTAATTCACCATCTGCAGACATAATAATTTTTAGGGACACGTTCCATGCTCGAAAAAATAGGTGTGCTTTTCTATAGGATATTAAATATGTGACAACTAAGATATGGTAAACTAGTCTCTGTTAGTCCTGGTGGGTTTGCATGTCACTTTTATGAGGCTGCTTAAGGTGAATCTTAAGGGTGGGGGGAATGGAATAGATCAAAACATAACCTTAATCACACCAGGATCATACAGTATATTTGCTGATCTATTATAAGCCCACACTACTTTTGCTCTCATCTTAATATGGCCAAGGTGCAACATAGTGTTCAGCCAAGAAGAGGATCCAAGAACGTTGACGCTTGACCTGAGCGTTCAAGTGGTGAGAATGGGGTTCTAGTAGCTAAAGTAGAGTAGCTTGTGATGTGATGATAAGTTTCTCACAGTCCTCTGGCCCTCCATGGATCACAAGCTAAAATATGTCTCCCAACATTGGTTCCAACTACTAGAAATAATTTTCCTTTCTGACAGTTCAATGAATTTTTGAATTAGTATCTCTCCTTTTGACCATTTCTTTATAAAAACAGTTCATTTGTCCTTTTATTTATGAACAATGTCAAATTATTTTGCTTTGGAGGAGGTCTGATCAAGTTCAGGGAAATGTTTAAGCAACAGGACGAAGCCAGAAAAAGTTATCAGCTATGGGGGGAGGGTAGGTATTCTACTTTTCCAATGAAAATGTGAATCTCTGAGGTAAGTTAGCGAGGCATGCTCAACTGGGTTAAATGGGTTTAACAGAGAGAAATGAGCACAGATTATTCATGGGAATTCTTTAATCTTCTGTGTAATTATGTGATCATTCCCTGAATAAAGACTTTGATTGATCATTACGGCAGGAAAAAGCCAGTTCACACTCAGCACAATGATTAGCATACAGCTATGGAGAACAACAAAAAAAGAAGTGATAATCTAGTGCTTTAATATTTTCTGCATATTTTGAAAGTTTGGGTTGCTAAGTCTAAATAATTTAAAGGTAATTATAAGTAATCTCCTTTTTCTCAAAAGAAAGCTATTTTCATTTTGTTCTTCATTTTAGTCTTTAATTTAGAGTCCTACTTCTTTAAGCCATTCATTTTTCTTCTTTTTTTTTTAACCACTTAATGCAGGTCGTAAAACAGTATAATTCTGTGATTTTATGAAGTATTTGAAGTATTTTACAACATGTATGGTATATGAATTTGTAAAGCTTGAGTCAGCCAGAAGTGGACATTAACAAGCACTATATTTCAATTGGTCTCCAGTGCAACTGTGTATTCCACCTACCTTAGTAGTTAAAGTATGCAACATGATTCATGTAAAGTGTTGTCAGGGAGTTAATAATGATTCTCTTCTTTCTGTAAAAAGGAGCTGTATTCATTGTAACAACATGATTAATCATGTAATAAAATAACTCAAGGAGGTAAGTAGGACTCTCAGGGTTATGCGCTGCCCTGAGCCTATATGCAAAATTGCTCTTGACACAAAGCAAAAAAAAAAGATAAAGGAATATATTCCTATCAATATACTCCAATATATATACTTCTGTACTGATACTGATCTAGAATATCTGGAATATAAAAAGATTTAAATTAGTCTGCACTTTCTATATAGCTGTCTTGGTCTGCAGGTGGTTTCTCTGGACACCCTTGAGAAAATTCAGTGGCCAAAGGATGCTCAGGTTGAAAAGTTCTGATAACTCACAATAACCTCCTTTGAATGTGTTAATCAATCAATCAATGTGATATTTCTTTTTCCTGTTTGTATGTCTTTGTATTTCACTTTAACTTTTCTACCAAAAAGTAGATACATGGGAATGCCTATTCAGTTCAACTCCGGGAAAACTGTCTTGGAACATGTATGGAGTAGAATTATGAGAGGTAAGGGAGAGAATTAACCTGAATAAATATTCAACATACTGAGAATTATGAGAGGTAAGGGAGAGAATTAACTGAATAAATATTCAGCATAGTAAGATATCTAGGCATCAAGTTTATTATTTTCACATTTCTATCCTGTTTGTGGCCCACTTCCTACTTACAGATAAAAATCAAAGAATAAACTAACATGCTCCTTCTTTAAGTTTGCAGCAAATTATCCTAAGAAAATTCCTAAGGCATTTAACTGGAAGAGGAAATAAAAAACCAAACCAAACCACTAAAACGATTCAGACCAAAAATTGTGTTTTGCAGTAGCGATGGGAATTCTGGAAAAAATCTCTGGTGGAAAATTGTTACATAGAACATTGTCTATGAACAGGGACATGTGGGCTCACTCCTTATATTTAGCTTGTCATCCTCCTATAAATAGCAACTAAGCTCACTCACCACCTCATACATTCCTTCAAAGTCCTCTGGAAATGAAACTAAAACATTAGTGGTACCCAGTGCATATCATACACAGATCTCAGACTGATGTACAACTTTTTATCTAAAACCGAAAAGATAATTTGCAAATATGGTTATTTAAATAGAGTCTTACAAGAGAAAACATAAAATCTCTCACTGAAGATGTCATAGGGACAGCTTTGGTTTCTTTTACCATGATACTGATTAATCAAGTTTTAAATTAAGCTTGCATTATATTCTGACATAAACCTATATACACGTATATATACGTATACACGTCTTTATATATATATATATACATATGTTAGCTGCCATGAGGAAAGGCAAGCAACACACGTGCATTCACCAGCAACGTACATCCAACACAAGCACCTTCAGAGAACTGTCTATGCTTTTGGCTGGACTTTTGTTTCCTGTGCCAATGGGCTGTTTATTTCAACTTTAAAACTTTCAATCTTTTTCAGCCTTTCAATCTTCATATCTCCCTTTTTATCCTCTTTCCTATGCTCTTTCTCTGGTAATTCAACCCGTCACTTATTGTCTCTCCTACATGAAAGGGAAAAGGATTTTTGAACAAATATGGCATTTGTTTCAATCATGCTTGAAACATATACTTATCTGTTATACTGTCTCTAATTTATATATGGTATTGCAAATTCCTCAAGGCTTTCTTTGCCCTCAGGCACTACTACCTTGATTATCTTGAATAATGTCATCTGATTTTCAAGAGTTTCAATTGCCTATAAATCTTACTGAAACCAATGGGAAGTGCAGCCCTAGGACCTCAAGAAATTCCAGACACACTAAGAAACTCTTATTTAACAGCCAAAATTTGGATTGAAAGTCCTAGCTTCAGGCACCTTGGTTTCAGTGTTTTAAATAATCACCTATTTTGCTTCAGCCATGTCCCATTGCCATTTCTCATAGAAGAGACTTGCATTATTGGATCAAATCACTTTCAGACAGTTCCAAACCATGTTGTAGGAACTGTACCTAAAACATCCCAACACAGACATTTGAAGCATTATTGTTCTTCTCCATTACCTTAATGCAATCTTGGGACACCATGAGTGAAATGAGTGCTATGCGCTGCCTGATGGGGACAGATTGTTTTGGATTTGTCTTTAATCTTCTAAAATGGCCTAATCTATGTGAAAGTGCTGCCCAAAGGGCCAGCAGTGTTCCAGAGAACTACAGTACCATGCTAAATAAAAACTTGTTTAATGAGTGTTTTAAATAGTAAATTGAAATTCCTCAAGAAACATTTGAGAAAAGAGAAGAAATAGTCCCCTTAGGAGAAATTATTTTTCATTTAACCTTTTTTCTCCACTTGGCTTCAAGTTTCATGACACATTCTGACCTTAACAATATGTGAATAGTGAGTGTATATTGGTATGTTTATTTTATACTATGAAATGACTAACTATTATAGAATTGCAGTGCACCACAAAAGTACATCACACCACTTTTCCATTTATGTTATGTCAAAATAGAAAATACATTTTTTGTAGGACCAAGAGCAGACTTCCAGGAGGAGCCTGTACATCAGAAGATATTTTGTCCTTCTCTGGCACCCACGTGACACATTTAACACACTGCCAGCACTGTAAATCACACAGACAGCCTTTTCTATTTAACAAAGAAGTATTGCTATTCTAGTAAAGCTGTACTTTTTTTGGTGATAGCACTTGCTACTTTATGCAGCAGTCAACAGAACTCTGTATCAAAATAGATCATTGTGCAAGCAGAAAGCAAACACGCAAGTTTTCAATCGCAAAACCACTTCAGCTGCAGTACAGACACAACAATACTTGCTTTCAATAGCTAAGGGAAAAAACAGATTAATAGACATACCAGTCAAATTGCTGTAACTTCCAATCCAATAGAACAATGGCAAACTGCCCAAAGGAAATGCCCAGAATATTTAATCTGAGCTACGGTGATACGTATTGCACGTTGAGAACTTTTAACCTTAACAATCAAGTTCAAATTTAAAAAGGAGGAAGAAACCCCACTACTGCTAAAGACATCTTATCTAGTAGCAAAATTTAGGCAGTGATGCTTGTAGGATGTATTCTATCTGTATATGTTTAACAGCTCCCTGTGAAATTCTTTCCTTTAGCAATGTCCTCAGAATCTAAATTCTAAAGGAGCTGATTTTAATTTTCCTACATGCATAATATATAACTACCTTCTGTTCTTGTTTATATTTATACATTTTATGTATTATGCATAAATATTTTACAAAATATGTATTTTCCATTATATTTAGAGGGCTGCGTTAAATGTAATTTTAAGCCTAATGAAAAGAAATACTTGGTTTGACTAATAATTATTTAAAGTTATTTTCTGTTAATCATAACATTTTCTGTATCATTTTTCAATGGAAAGTAACACTACACATTGTTGCTGTTAAACACTAATGGCAGCCCTTAAAAAGCAACAGAAATAGATCCTAAAGTTATGTGCAACACGTAGTTACATGTTCAATGATCTGGTTTATAGTGTACTTTTGCACAATGTATTTGTGATTGATCAAAAAAGAATAGGTATACTAGTTCTGAAACTACAAGGACGATGCCAACGAATCATTTTATCAAGGCTTCCCTCAACCACATTTCAACAAAGTACCTAGCTCATGCTTCATTTTAAACAGCTCAGTGATCCCAGAGCAGTCCCATCAAAATCAAGGTTATACAAATGGTTTAAGACAAGCATGGCCATAGTTATTTATGGCATTAGGGTCACCATTATAAGTTGTCAAAAACTCTGTTTAGAAAATACATCATACTCTACTTGATCATGGGTAGTCTTAGATGGGACTAATTTTGTATTACAAGGTGTTATGAATGCCAAAATATGAATATACTTTCTCAGAAACACAAAATTCTGAAATGTTCTTACATGAAATTAGCTTTTTCTAAGTAGTAATAGATAAATATTGGCTGGTCTAACTAAATATCCTAAAAGTTGGAGTGCCCATCATCTTCTCTTTAATGTCCATAAAATGGTGGGAAGCACAAGTTAGGTTTTAGTTATGAAGAATGAGATGTAACCACAGTAAATGACACTACTCAGACTAGTTCTGTTCAAGGGGGAACTGAGTAAAGTTTTTAAACACACGTGCATCTGCTGAAAGCACTTGTTTAAGCTTTACTGGAATACATCCTTAAATCTCATTGCTGTGATTTACTTCTTAACTACCTTAAGCACTAAAGGTCTGAGCAGTTAAAGCAGAAGTTCTTAAATGTTTCAAGGCTAAGTAGGTTTTTCCTTTTCAATAATAGTTACCCTCACCTCCATACATCTCACATCACCTGGTGTGGACTCCATGTGCACCTTGCATGTGGGAGATCTGTTTCCCCAGAGCTGCGTCCAGCTGGTGTGGACTCCATGTGCACCTTGCATGTGGGAGATCTGTTTCCTCAACACAGCCCCAGAGCTGCATCCACCAGACCCTTGAGCCTCTGCTCCCACAAGAGGAAAGAGCAGAGCCCTTATGTGGGGCTCAGCCCAAGCCCAGTGTGGAAATGAAAACAAGAGCAGGTCCCCAACTGCTGCAGCCACTAGACAATCCATGGTTGTCTCCTATCCCACTCCCTAAAAACAAATGTCATACTGTTTAACTAGCAAAGAAATGTCCAGCTACCAAAGAAGGAAATCTGCTTCAGTTTTGAAAGCAGTATTACATTTGTGCTAAGCCATTTTAGCTGTAGAGATGGAAATCAGAATTAATAATTTCTGGACCTGCCCCATACAGATATTTTCCCTGAGCAGCATACTTTAATCCCTACACTCTGCCACAGGCTCTCAGTCAGGGAGTTTTGTGAAAAAAATCAGATATTCTGTGTTAACTGTGTTAACTTTTAAACATGTAACTGTTTAAAGAACTCTCATGGCCCCTATTACCATAATATCCAAAAGCTTCTCCATCCCGAGTATTGTGTAATCTTCAGTCCTGAGTGATGTGCTCTGGGCAACCCTGCTTTAGCAGGGGAGTTGGCCTAAATGATCTCTAGAGGTCCCTTCCAACTCTGACAATTCCGTGACTCTGTGATCCGTGATCCTTACTAAATGGTCCATTAAATTGTCTGGTGAGCAGTCAGTAGCTGAGTTTCAGTTTCAATGTGTGATTTGAGGCAGAGTCCAAGGTCTGGATCTCACTCTCCACTCTGGCTACAAGGATTAAGCGTACGCAATGCAACATAGGGGTTCAGATGACTTTATTCAAGCAGGCAAAGCCAAATATCCTGCCTGAGACCTGCGACGTCTCTGGCTTAATTCATAAAGTCTTCCAGCACTGGTCTGGTTACCAGAGCATGCTGAACATTCCCTCATGTGAGGCTCAAACGTGCAGGAATATGCATGTTCACAAATACGGGCAGGACAATTGCCTGGTGGTTAGTTATCTCAGAACAGTGAGCTATGGATTCCTCAACTGTGTTACTTACCTGGTGAAAAGGAGTGAGAAGGAAAAATAAAATAACTGTCAAACCCGTATCTATACCTTTTCAGAAAAGTACATAGTTAAGGGCAAACTCCACAAAAATCTCTTGCAAACACGTGTTTTTGGAGTGAATCCAAGATTCATTACCAGAAAACCAGATCCTTGCACACGGGTCTGGATTTCTGGTTCGTGTGCTTCATATATTTTCATTACTGATTCCTTGAAAGAAAACGCATGTCTTCTCAGGAGCCAGGACCAGACTCCAAGACCCAACCCAGCCCTCATCACAGACTTTAAGGGAACTAACTTGTTGTCCAAAATCAACTCTAGGAAGGGGATCTCTTTTATCGTTTGGGTTTGCAGGTGGCCAAGTGTTGGAGAGCTCTGAGAAGGGAGGTGCCCCTTTCTCCTCTGAAATCTCTCAGCAGCTGGCTTGATTGCTTCTCCTGAGTGTGCTGCCTGGTGAGAAGCATCTTCTTCTACACCTGGCTTACTTTCTTTGCTTGATAGGGAAATTTGGTGGGGGACTTTCCCCCACCTTCTCCAGAGTGGTGACTCACTCACTGTGTACCCTGTTCCACTGGGACACTGTTTGTAAGTCTGCACCACAGGGGTTTGCCCAAGCCCACAGAAGAAACACGCTGGGGTCAAGGAGTTGAATCGAGGCACTCCATCTTCTAGACTAGTGATTGAAAAGTGTTTTCTTTCATGGAAAAAACAGTTTTTTCAAGTGGTCTTGGGTCCCGATGGAGAGGACCGTTCGCTGGGGGCTGTACGTGCTCCATGGTGGAGCAGTAACCACAGTACTTTGCTCTGGCTCCTTTGAGCCCAGCGCTTGCTGAAGACCACAAACCAGTAAAAGACCACTTCCCCTTGGTTCTCACAGTTTATAAAACTACTGTCCTCAGCTGACATCATCAAGAGATCCAACTGAACAAAGATTTATCTTAGTAGTAATAAATGACAAAGGATTTTTTTTTTTTTCCTAAAAAGCTTTGAAACTTAAAAGTGCAGGTGTCTTTGTTGCTAGAATAAATAACAAGTAGCCTGTGCTACCATCTGGATGGATACTGCCATCTGGAAATGCAAATCCAGACCACACAATGTATACTTGTCTATACCTTTCCCTTTAGCAAAGGCTGGAAGTGCATAGTGCCTTACTATGCAGGGTTAATTCAACCTATTGTATAAAATACACCAAATTCTGGAGAGCTTATTTGTGTCTGCAACGATTAAAGATCTGTCTATCCTGACAGCAGACAAGACTATATTTGGCATCTGGGTGTATATTTTTAAAATGCAATTTGAGATGCTGTGCTAGCAATATATCTAATAGAAGATTTTATTACAGTATCTAAAAGATACATTTATTTGCCTTCAGTCCTGAGTATCCAGGCATTTTATTGTTATTTTTTATTATTATTTTTGTGCTGTACATTATTTAATAAAGGGGAGAGAAGGGATTGGAACCTAATTACATGTTACTGTATAAGGAACAATGTTTGGCATAGGTTTTTGATTATACAGTTCCCCCCAGATGGTACATTTTGGGTCCTTATTAAAACCAAAACATGTCTCCATGCACTCAGAACAAACATGATTTTTGTCATTGACCGGTGTTTTCTTCTTTTTCTGTTTCTAAACTTAGAATACACACACATAAGAATTCACACAGATAAACACAAATTTGCACATGCTTTATGCATTTTAAAATGCAATTACTTTCTCAACAGTGTTTTTAATACATTATCAATTCAGAGCCAAGATCTGGGGAAATTACTTTGTTTTCATAATCACAGCAATCAATCAAAAAGTAGAACGAGATCTTCTATCATTGATATTTCTGAGCAATGGTAAAAAAAAGATATAAATTGATAGTTGAGATTTTCATCAACAAATACCTTTACCACACCATCCTCCCTGAAAGTCACACATTTCTTTGTGAGCTGCAGGTGTAGGAAGATGGTGACATCTGATTTCAAGAAACAACTACTGAGACCAGTACCAATGCGGGTCAATCACATGATGTCCCTTTGAGCTCTCTGTTCCTGCTGCCTTAATAATTTCAGCCACAGGTGGGGCTTTTTGCAGATTATAATTTAAACGGTATAACTTTTCAGACTGGCCTTAGCTGACAATTAGAAACTTCTACCCCCAGTCACACTAACTGGTACTACCAAAGACATTGATGAAGAACATACACTTCACACCACAACCACCACCCAGGAAGGGTTAAATAAAACCCCAATCTGCTCTTTTTCCCCCCCTTACCTCCCCACCAAGCAGCTGATGAAGGGCAGCTGCTATAAAAGACTGCAAATCAGCCTGTGTCAAGGTGATGGGTGAAGATCCTGCAGGTGATTCTGGGGTGGCTGGAACAGTCTGGTGGGGAAGGAGACCTGGCCCGTGACAGGCCTAACGCAGGTTGAGCCTGCAAGAGAGGCTGAACTTGGGCCTGGATTTCCTTGCAAAAGGGGAAATGGTGGCCTGAGATTAAAGGACTGCTAACGCAGGACTAATCCATCCGTGGTTTTGTGTTACTCAGAGGTGGGTGACACGTGCTGTATACAAGGGCAGTGAGGGGCTGCTGAGCAGACACTGTGGGTTATGCCTTAGACATGGATGTTGGCTTTTGGTACTCTATCCTGAGTTTTTTAAAGCAGCGTGATTAGATTGAAATGGGGCTTTTAACTTTCTTTTTCTTAGGAAGAAAATGTTCTATTCATGTTGTCCTCTATTTCACCTCACAACTCTTTCTTCACACTCCCTCTTTTCCAAGAGAAAGCCAATTCTGTGCTGTCACACTGCACCGATCCCCAGGGCCAGGCCAAATTCTGCTGTTAGTTGCAGCAATGAAGCCATTAGGGAATGATGGCCCTAGAGAGGCATCACCTGAATTAAGAAGAGCGGAATCTTGTCTTCTGTGTCTGTGGTGACATTTGTTTTTACTTGAATAGCTTTTATGGCAGGGTTTACGTTTTTTTTTTTTTTGCTGATGTGTAGTAAAACACTTTTATTGTGGTTGGTTTAATTTTCAAAGCTTTAAAAAAATCAATTTGTTTCTTTGTCCTCAGTATATTGGAATTGGAAACCATAATGTACTATTATTTGTGGGTCACTGCTTAACTTCTGGTGAACCCTGGCCCATGAATATTTCCCGGAGTTTATTACTGTGATCTATTTCCTGGATTTTTATGCATAAACTTACATTTCTTATTCTTAAGTAACCACTATCAAAGTCTTTAGGAGCAATGATTGACTTTTAGGGCAAAAACAATTCACCACATGCAGGAACACAAAATCCATGAGGCACTTCTCATGAATACCCTCATTCTTCTCTTTGTACTGCAAAGATTTTGAGAGGGATGTGAGAGTTGTGGATGTTTTGATGCAATCTGCGATGGGAAAATAAAAAATACAATGCATAGAGCAAATAGGACGCATTAACAAATCTTCTGTCCTTTAGGGCAATTCCGAGTTAAATACCTGCTATTGCTCATCACAGCTCCTTCAACCAGGAGGAGGAAGACAAGGATAGTGCCAAAATCTGTGTTGAGCTTTTTTGAAAACGTTTTGTCTGACAAATTACTGGAAATATTAAGTTGGTTTTTCTTGATTGTTTAGTACAGGGAGGTCTTAAAAGCTACTTAAAGTATCACAAGTGGATAGGAGAGTAGCATTAAAGGAAAACCAAGTTTCCTGCTGTAAAGTGGTAGGCCAGTGGTGTTGTTTCCTTGCAGGCAGCCATCAGCAGAGCTCAGGACAGCACATCACCCTGCTTACCCCTGTTCCTAAAGGGCAGCATCTAGATTTTTTTGACAGAGGTACATATTATAGTTACCACAACTAAGTAATAAGATTTCTGTCTGAATATGCATATGCTTATATTCACCTAATTAATCTTTTATGCTATGCTAAAAACATCTAACCTCTCTAATCATCGAAAAGAATCTGTTTTGTGTAAAGACTTCTAATACCTCACTCCTACTAGAAAAATATTTTTTTTTATATCAATGCAGTATATACAGTGGATGAAATGCCAGAGTTTCCTTCATTGCTGTCATCCAGTTTGGATGTTCTGTAACAGTATTTCTTATGATCCTGGTATCTCTGTGTGTTACAGGGAATAGCAATATAATGATGCTACATTAGTCACACCACTGATTCTCACTCTAGTTATCAAAGCAGCCTTTAGATAACTTCCAGATGAAACATGACAGTGGATAATCTATTATCCTCTTTGCTGGTTCTTTTGTCTTCTGAACAAAGGATTTGATTCAAATTATTAAGCTGATTCCAAGACATAGCAGTTAGGACTAGCATTTTGAAAATGTTTTTCCATACTTAAATGGAATGAATGAGCCTCTTCTACTTGCTCTAGGGAGAGAGGGCAACGTGTGGAGAGTGAGATGAATAATGACCTGATTTAGTAGAGGAAAACTGCTGTAGGGAGAGATAATATTATGGGAACAAATAAAAAAACCCCAAAGCAGGGAAGCTGAATAGTACTTGAGGAAGGTGGGGAAAATGTTTTAATAATCCTGCTCTTTATGTAAACATCATTGGAGAGAAAAAAAATAATATCAAGACATCCTCAGCACATGACCTGCATCTTGACAGACACCAGGTCACCCAGGTTCTGAAGTGTGGGAATAGCACCATTTATTACATGGCCACCCTTACCAACACAGTGTCAGACCACACAGCCTCCCTGCGTGGCCCAGGCAACAGCTTTGTGAGGTAAGGACAATTCTTAATTTAGGAGGGGGGATCTGCTTTCCTCGTGGCTCCCAAAGAGCCAGTGATGAAGGAGGAACTGAGTCCAGTTCTTCTGAATGGCAAGCTCACGCTGTAGCTTCTGGCTCTGTTTCCTCTCCTGCTAAGAGGTCTCATCTCCTTGAGAACCTTGATAAATCAGGTGAATGAGACCACTTGTAACTATCTCTCTTTCCACTAATCTTAGGGAACATATTTACGCTTACCTTTCCACTTATCAGCTATGCTATCTTTCAATTACAATTGCATTACCATTTTTCAGGCACTAGAAAAGCTGAATGTTTGCATTGGGAATACGTGTTTTCTAGAGCTGCAGGTAGAAAGAGATTTATATAGGGAAGTGGAAAGTAAGAGAATATATATACACTAAAACTTTCTAAAATCCAACTTTGAAGCTTGGAAAATAGCTGCCACTTCAGCAAGAAAAATACAATTTCAACAATTCCTTCTTATTTTGTTGTAATTGAAAGATTCAAGCAGATTCACTGTTTTGAAAATGCAGTTTAGCAGATGGGAAAAGAAGGAAAGGCAACATGTTAGAACAGCTTCCTCTTTGAAAATCACTATTTGTCCACAAACCACAGTTGTCAAAAAGCAGGAAAGGGATTTAGAAACATCACATCCATGCTTCCATGTGTAATTTCTACAGAATGTTTTTAATTTTCTTACCTGCTATCATGTGACTCCTGAAATAAGTGTTGAATTTAAATAAGTCTGCCCAGACAGAGAGTTAGCTCTACTCAAGAGGGTCCATAACTGGAGAAGTAAACCAGACACGAATAATCATTTGACAAACTTGGTCTATAGTTGCTGAAATAGAGAAAAATCTACTAAAGAAAACATGAAGGAAAAAAAAAGAATGCATTGCTGTATTTCCACATAACAAGAAGAACCTGTCTTAAGATCTTGTTGAGAGCTGATAGTATTTCACAGTAGCTACTTGAAGGAAAACAAAAAAAAGGCAACTGTCATAACGTAATGACCTTTTGGAATATCACATACTCAGATGCTAAATAAAACTTGTCTGAAATTCAAATCAGAAAGAATTAACTCCCAACTGTATTGCTGCCAAAGAAGCCTGGTCTCACATTTTCCAACAGACAGAGGTGTATGTACATACATGCACCCTCACAACTCCCTGCCCCACCTTTTCCCTCCTAAATCAGTTCTGTAAAAGTCTTCCAGTTGTGGTCATGTTAGCTGATAATTACATTTCATCTGACTGTTATCCGGCAAAAGTAAAGGTAACGTGCAGTAACGCGCTAGACTTAGCTAATTTATTTCATGAAATCATAAAATGACAATTTTCTAAAGGCTAGTCGGCTTTAAGAATATTTCTGTTTTCTAATTGTTACCTGCATGGCCAGCCTTCACCTGCTGACAGACTGCCAGCAACTCTGTAACTCATTCCAATGGGTGTTCTGGAGAAGGGCTGTGTAGTCCAGCTGTGTACTTCCAAAATATCCAGATGCTCAAATAACTGACATGACATAACTGAACTGACATAACTCCCTTGGATGTATTTCACTTCACACCAGGTGAAGATCTTGCTCTGCTGTCGTAACCAGATAACTTTTTGCCTGGTATTGGGCTGGACTTCTGACATTGATTTCCAGGAGGAGTTTTTGTTCATCCATAGAAGAAAGTGAAAATATTCTACAGTTTGTTAGGGTAAACTAGCTCAGACAAAAATATCAGGAGGCCCAGGCCAGTAGTAGATGCATTTTTCTTTTTTTCTCCCTAGACCACAGCAGGCTATAATTTTACATATAATGGTTCAGTTGTCTAACTTGGCTAAATTACCTTAGCGGTTGAAACCACGGTGCTATGTGGATGATGTTAACCAAGAACCTTTCCCTGTGGTCCTGCACATTTAATTTTTATTCAGACCAATGTAACTATACCTTACAAGGAGTCTAGATAAATGGGGAATGTAAGACTTCTTCCTATTTGTGTTTAAATGACTGAAAGAAACAGTATTAATGCTATGAACTGATATGAGTATCAGTTAGCATTGAACAAAATACTGAATTCAGGAAAATACGCTGTTGTCTTTCCTAAAGAAAAAAATTGTAGAGGTATCCAAAACTTAAAAAAAATCTAATTAAAAAAAGTAGTTAGAGTGCTTTCAAAAGTGTTTGGGCAGAAACTAGTCTACTGTCAAACCTCTAAAAAACAATTCACTTCAAAGATTTACAATCTATCATTTAAGTATGCTTGACGTTGACTTATTTGCGCAGTCTACAGTTTATAGCTTCCTTGCTTCAAAGCACCATGAGCACAAAAAAAAAGAAACAGATAAGGGAAAATGCAAAGAAAAAATAAAGGAGGTAAGAAATGGATAACGGATTATAAAGCAGTGAAATTTCTTTTTCAGAACAGAATTTGACTTGTGACACCGATTAACCTTCATCTTTGAGGTACATTCCATAACGTGGAAATTTATAGCTGCCAAAATACCTAATAAGATTAATTTAAGATAAAATCCTCAGACTGTGTGCAAAGATATTAGCTGTATAGACTTCTCATTTTATTGCTGAAAGGAACATAAGAGAATAGTTTCTTTTGCATCATTTGCTTCCTTGATATTATTAAATAGCTGCTTGTTGCCAACACAACAGTGTGGGTTGAGGAGAAACTGTGAGTTATGACTTCATGAGTTAAACAGCTTTCATCTGTCAACTGTCCCTAAAAATTCACAAAGTGCTTCCAAACTTAATAAAATTTAGCCTCTTTCTCCTATTGTTTGCTAGGATTCAAACGCTGCCAGTTCAAGATGCTGTTTTCTATTTTCAGTTTAAAAATCCTTTTTTTGTGATCTGCATATGCACTGTCTGTCTTCTGTATGCAATATTCATTGTGCACTAGAAGTAAAAAGACCTGATTCTTCCTAAGGTTAGTGGAGCAACTTTGATGGTTGTAGCTGGGCAACTCAGATCAGACTTCATGGTGAAGCATAAAACTGAGAGGCCACAATCTCAGAAGATTCTTATACTGAGTATATACACGGTGACAGGACCATACTGGCAATCTCTTTAAAGACTTATTTTTTCAGTATTGTGTGAATGAAATAGATGCAACAAATTGAAATTGTAACTAAGCGTTAAAATACCTCCAGAAGTTTTGTACTTTGTTCCTGAAAAATGAGAACTCCCATTGATTTAATAAGACTTCACTTAGTGGCATCATACAGATACTACCATGACATTGTTTTTAGTGATCACATGAAATAAGATTGTTAGGAGATGTTAGGAGATGTTAGGAGAAAGGTAAGTTGATAAAGAAGTGCACAAAACATTTCTGAATCAAGCTGAAGACCACACTTTGACAACAGTAACCTCAATTTTTTTTTGCATGAGCTGGTACTTTGACCTGGATAATTGACTGCATAACAAAAATGAAGAAGCATACCTTAAGATGGGTTTTCCTGAAGATGTCAGCTGCTCGCCATTGTCAGAGGTAAGAATAGTTCACATTTACTCAGAGCTTTGTTTTAAAATTTGGCCCTTGCAGGTAATATCCAGACACAATTTGGCATGGAACTAGATACATTTTCTGAGATTCCTAAACTTGTCTGAGTTCTCAGGCACCCAAAGGGTTTTTCATCAACACCAATGTGTTTGGCTTCCCAGAGAGAGAACTTCCTGAGCTCATTTTAAACACTGCAACAGATTAACAAAGAAATCAGAAGCTTTATTCTACCAAAACTAAAAGGTTTAGGTTCTTAATTACAAAACTGGGAAACAGTTAATGTGGACCTGAATCATGTTACCTCTAAACTTCTTCCATACCTCCTCCAGTGGCTTGGCTGACATGAGGCAGACCTGGCATGTTACTATCTACTGTTTTCATGACTGGGTTGTCCTGGAGTACCTTTAAAACTTATATCTATTTTGAGAATGCTGCTTAAGCTGGAATTTCCTTAATTCTTTTTTCAGATCTCTTTTCCTAAGTCTATTATCTTGTAAGACTACACTAAGATAGCTCTTCATTGGTTATGAGTACAATAACCTACTTTTTTCTTCCCCTGTTCAATACATTGCATAAGGTAAATGCAGCAATGTTGGACATTTCCTGGACTTATCTCTGGGATTTAATGTGTTCTTCAATTAGCATTAATTAAATAGCCTTGCTGCAAGTGTTAACATTTTCAAGACTCTTAAATAAGAAATATTAGCTGTAAATGCATGTTATCAAACTCCTTAATCTCTAGGTCCATGCTAAAATCTACATAAGGACCATATGTGACCTAGCACATCTGATAGATTTATTGCTGTTAATAAAAGTGTTGGTTTTTTTTTTTTAATCTGGAACCACCTTATCGCCTTTCATCTTTGAATAGTATTAGATGCTTGCAGTGCCATGAAACAAAGCAGTGTAAATAGGGTCATCCTGAGGTAAACATGTTAAGCACGTTGAATTGTTGCAGTTGACTTTAAAAGAGGATGTAATCATCTCTTTCCAGTGTCTAGACGTTTGAAAGGGTTGTCAGGACTACAGCTACAGCTTACCAAGCATCTGCTTTTGCTCCACAGGGAGAGCTAAATCTTTGAGATCAAAGTCTCACGATAAACACTTAGCTGGGGTGGATTTCTGACATGAAAAATCATCAAGTAAGTGCTACCCTTCACCGGGCTCTTGCTTACCATTTCTCTTATTAGGCACACAGCCAGGCTCCGTGGTGTATGTGGAAGCCACAAAGAATCACATCTGGATGCTTATATAGGAGCTGAAGTGTTCCAGGGTAGATTGGACCAATGTGCAGGGGCAAATCTCAGGGAAACCTTATTGCAGAGAGGAGTGGAAGCTGTCAGAGAAGGACTCGGGACTTATTTCTTGGAGCAAGCCCATTGCCTGGCAAGTGGCTATACCTATCTTCAGGGAAATAATTTGTGTATCTGAGAGATAGGAACCACTACAGAAAGCTTTTCAATCTGCAATATCAGGGTAGGGACCGCTTCAGAACAAGAGAAAAGGAGAAATTAATCTGCTTTGGCCTCCAACTGCTCCTGGAGAGTTCTTCCCTGGCAAAGGAATTATTGCCACAGTGACTGGAAGGAAGAAAACTTGCTAGGTTATACTCTTCTTTGAAGGTATATCCCCTCCTTAGGCCTGTTATCAGCACAAGTCACAGTGGCATTTCGCAAATCTGCTGTGCATGCCTACACACTGAATATTTATTATGAGTTTTAAGATGCTCAATCACAACACAGGGGAAATATGCGAAGGTGAAATATAAGACAACGCAGCTTCTGAGTAACCATGTATTTCTCATTTCTTTGTAGCCAGAGTAGATCTGTACTGAAGGTGATTTAATTCCGTTCAATTGAACCAGTGTCAAAAAAATACCTCTGGCAAACTCCATGCTCTGTCTGCACAGGCTGCAGCCTCTGTGACTGGCTCAACTGGCCAGGTCCCTACTTGCCCACCTTGGCATGATCCTGGAATGTCCATGATGGGGATGCAGGCTGCTGGTATGTTTCTGAAGCATGTTCCAGGGTATTCACATGCTATTTCTACATGAAGTTCTGGAGACCACAGAGGATGCAGGAACAGGACTGTCTTACAGCTGAAAATTCCTCCTCTACTCTTTGAAGTTGAGAAAGTTTCTTCCAAAGTGTTCCATGTCAATCTGGGCCTTTAAATTCTCCTGTTTGTTAAAATTGTGCAGAGGAAAATGCTATGGACCTTCGCATAAACTTACAGTCTTTGGCTAGATTGTGCCAGCTAGTGAGGTTTGATGATTATCTTGTTAGTTGATAGACTCTTCAAAACTGCTCCTTGAAAGCAGTTCAGATTCCTCTCAACAGCTTTGCAGAAGAGATATGAAGGGATACGTTAGACTGATAGTGGAAAAAAACCATGGAGCTCTAATACAGCAAAATGCTATACTCTTTTTCAGAAAAGAGCACATATTGTCTAATGGGACTGTTGTTCTTGTTTACCCTATGTAAATACCACATAAGGATATATATACATAGGTCCAGAACAAAAGCAGGACTTGTTTAATTAAGGGGGAGTGGGGAAAATGCTGCAGAAAGAGGAAAGGTCAACATAAACCAAAGTTTGTACAGTGGAGACGGGGATGCGAATAGGGAGTTCAGAACAGATTCTTGGATTTCAGATATGTGGCTCAACTCCAGAGAGGATCAGGAGGATGGAGAACTGCGCTGAAGGGAAAAAGGATTGAACACATGTGAGGAGGGGAAAACATGAGTCGAGGGATAAATATGCCTCTTCCCTGTGGCATGACCCAATGCAGCATCATCACTGGTTCGTGGCTCAGATGTGACAGCTACACCTAGAAACGTCAGTCCATACGGCAGGGAAGAAACTCAAGTTCTGTACTGCATAGTTCCTATATTGTAAAGGACCCACTTGTTCAAGAGGGAGGTGATTGTGCCCCTGTACTCAGCACTGGGGAGGCCACACCTCGAGTGTTGTGTCCAGTTTTGGGCACCTCAATACAAGAGAGATCTCGAGGTGCTGGAGCGAGTGCAGAGGAGGGCAACGAAGCTGGTGAGGGGGCTGGAAAACAAATCATATGAGGAGTGGCTGAGGGAGTTGGGGCTGTTTAGTGTGAGGAAGAGGAGGCTGAGGGGAGACCTCATCACTCTCTACAACTACGTGAAAGGACACTGTAAAGAGGTTGGTGCTGGTCTCTTCTCACAGGTAATTAGTGACAGAACGAGAGGGAATGGCTTCAAGCTCCAACAGGGGAGGTTTAGACTGAACATTAGGAAAGAATTTTTCACAGAAAGAGTGGTCGGGCATTGGAACAGGCTGCCCAGGGAGGTGGTGGAGTCCCCATCCCTGGCTGTGTTTAAGGGCCATTTAGATGCAGTGCTAAGGGACATGGTGTAGGGGAGGACTTTGTAGAGTAGGGTAGATGGTTGGACTCGATGATCCCAAGGGTCTCTTTCAACCTAGACGATTCTATGATTCTATGATTTATTCCAGGGGTCAAAGTGAAGGATAAAAAACACCGTCTATGAGCTGCACTCTAAATATGTGGCACAGTCTTGATGCCCGTAACAAACCAAGCTGTGGGAGTCCAAGCAACAGAGGTCTTTCTGGCCCAGCCTGTGAGAGCAGACTGTGGTGTGGTTTCATCTGCAAGCAAGTTGGCAAAAGGCAAATGGGCAACGAGCTGATGGATGTGCAGCAGGTTGTTGTGTTGCGGTGGCCACTGCACAAAAATGTGTTGGTTGTTTTCAGGACTTAACTCCCAAATTTTTGCTACTGGTGGCAGCTGGCCCCTCCCCCCAAAACCATAATTAACACCAGGCATTGACCTTCCACAGAAGGCCTGGGCCACAGCTACTCCTGTGTCAGTTGTCTCAGCTAAGCACTTGTTAAAATCATTCTGGCATTAAAGTTTGCCCAGGCTTGCTGACCTAAAACCTAATCCCAACCCAATTACTTTTTATAACACCAGTCCCAACCCTTGTCTGACTTCCCCTGCTGTGCCCAGCAGCAGATTTTGTTCTTTGGTCTCAAGTGATCAAAAAAAGTTAACTCTATTCACAACTGTATAGGCTATAGTAAGTACTCAGGCCCTCTTACCAGCTCCAGATCATGAGTAAGAAAGGCCTTAGTGTAGGATTGCTTGGTATGCTTCTTCAGATCCTAATAAAGGTGGCCTTCTTGGAAAATATGGCCACCGAAAAGCTATTTTTGAAACCTATTGGGTTTTAACTTTACCTGAAAAGTTTTGTTCTAGTTAAAGACTTCCATCAGCTTTCTTTAAATTAACTACTTCAGTGACTACTGGTACCAATATACCCACCAAGAAATGTGTCCATTCTGAGTATCATGCTGTGCTGAGCCCCATGGCCCTGGCTGAATGAGACCTAATCGATTGCCCTAGCTGCCGTTTCTCTCTTTTGCCCATCCCACCTTCCTTGTGGCCATCCATGACAGAAGGCCTGGCTGCTGTTCACGTCTGGTTCACCACACCCAATTTTACGTCCGTATATATTTGTTTCCGTCACAGCAACAGAGGAATGGCACTGGCAAAACTGCTTTTTTACTTTCACTTTTATTTCCTTGCTTGCTTTTTCTTTTGTGTCATCCTTTAGCCTCTTTCAGTTCTCCTCTGGCTTTAACTTAGCCTGCTGACCAGTACTATACTGGAATATGAACTTCTTTGTTAAACTTGGCCCTGTCACAAGCGTTCAGGGAGCCTTTTGGTTCTTTTTCTGTTCCTGCGCCCATAGCTGTCACTGTACTGGACACATGTTGAATAAGGGTCTCAACCACAGCCCTTACTGGAGTTGCAAGGATGGGATGTGGGACTTGGAAGTCTCAGACCCTGTTTTGGGCTTTGCTGCCTTGTGGTTTTCAAAGCTGAGTGATGTCCTCAGAGCTCCCCATCGCAAGCAGGCAGAGGCATTGTTTGGTGCAGCGTTGCCGGTGCCTGTGTCACTGTTGTTGCAAAGGCTGATTCATTGAAAGAATATGTTTGAAGCATCTCTAGTTCCAACAATTGAACTTTAGCTGGAACTTTATGGTTTCTCATTTTGAAAGGATGTCCCATTTCAGAAACTATTCCATTCTTTTAAAATCATTACAAAACTCAAATAGGAATCAAAACTGGTTTGTGTTACACTTTCTGTTTAACCTCAAACTTTGTTATTTTTTCATGCTGCCGTGCTTGTTGAAATGTTTCTATTTAATGCCTCCCCCCCCCCCCTTAAAACCCCTTTATCACTACGTGAGAGTGATAATGAGACTAATTTCCA
>NW_015090775.1:3273176-3277265 GCF_001431845.1 Calidris pugnax | reverse complement strand
TTGAAATGTTTTTATTTAATGCCCCCCCCCCCCCCCTTAAAACCACTTTATCACTACGTGAGAGTGATAATGAGACTAAGTTCCAATTTCCACATCGGCCACGAGGATGATCAGGGGGTTGGAGCACCTCTGCTACGAGGACAGGCTGAGGGAGCTGGGGTTGTTCAGCCTGGAGAAGAGGAGGCTCCGGGGAGACCCAATAGCGGCCTTCCAGTACCTGAAGGGGGCCTACAGGAAGGCTGGGGAGAACCTGTTTACAAAGGCCTGTAGTGACAGGATGAGGGGCAATGGCTTTAAGCTGGAGGAGAGATTTAGATTGGAGATTAGGAACAAGTTCTTCACTGTGAGGGTGGTGGAGCCCTGGAACAGGTTGCCCAGGGAGGTGGTTGAGGCCCCATCCCTGGAGATATTCAAGATGAGGCTCGAGGAGGCCCTGGGCAACCTGGTCTAGTTGGGGGTGTCCCTGCTGACTGCGGGGCGGTCAGACTAGATGACCTTTGGAGGTCCCTTCTGGCCTGGACAATTCTATGATTCTATGAAAGTGTCCACCACACCATGAATCCGAACTGTCTCTTCACCCCCAACAAAACCTCTCCCTGACCATAGATGGAGACATAGGCATAAGGCAGTGCACGTGGGAGGACTGTCATATTGCTGTCCTAGAGATAAGCAGAGAGCTTCACTGAATAAAGCGTTAACCACACAGCTCTTAGAGACACAGTATGGGCATATTCTAATTAATCACAATTATGCAAACTTGTGCATTTGCATATAGCGCTGCACGGAGTTATAGGGAATTTGGCAGATGCCTGTTGGATGTGACTCAGCCAGGAAGGGAACCTCGGTGCTTGCCCCAGGAAATCAAGCTGCGTGGTGGGACTCAATGCTTTCCCAGCCAAGGGAAGAAACAAAGACTCAGTTTCTCTGGAAAGTTACCATATTTCTCGATTTAATAAGGAAGCTACCTCTCCTTCATACTTCGCATCTGAGTTTTGCACGGCCCTTTAGTGATTCGGCTAAAATGCTGCGCTCTTCCTTTGAACTGGCAGAGTCAAAGGCAGCTGCCAACCGGGCAGCACTCTAAATTCACAGCTCTAACACCTCGCTTTGACAATACCTAATGCCTCAGCCAAATTCCCAATAGCAATACTATTCACCTTGATCAGCTACCAGCAGAGCTCCAAAGGGAGGAAGGCGAATCTCTCTGGCAAACTCACTCCAAGGCATTAAAGTCTTTGTGCAGCTTCAATCTGTATACTCCTCACAGCAAGCTGCAGACTACTTGCCCCATGAAGATGACTTACCCAATTTTGCCCCTTTGGAGACTAATCCTGGCAGATCAAGTATTATTTATGTCTCTAAAATTGTCTAGATCTTTTTCTCTCTGCAGCTGGGAAAGTAGGTAATTTTTAGGCATTGCTTGGTTACAGAAGAAGATATTGCTGCTTGTAGTCTATTTATTAATATGTAGACACAATCCTCTGCAGAGCAACAGCAAGTGCAAGTTCCCTAAACAGGAAAACCCACTTTGGTTTGTTCCTGGAATAGAACACAGAGGTATCCTCTCTACTCTCACAGATGCTGCAATTACCTATCAGTTTCTTTTTCCCAAAAGAAGCAAAGATCCTCCCCCGATTCCTCAAATTCAAAAGCAGGTATGCTTCCAGGCTAGCACTGAGTGCTTACAGGAGGGGTGCCTCACCTGTACCCTTCAAAGCAGAATATATAACAGCACGTTAAAAAAAGACAGAGAAAAGAAATGTTGAAAACTTTGCTTTTCATAATCAGATGCAATAAACCCAGAAGACGTGTAGGTTGAAAAGACTATCTGGATACAAAAAGAAAAAAAAAGACAAAAAAAAAAAAAAAAGAGCAGATTCTTAACTGAATGAGTGAATGAGAGTGAGCACTTGCAAGCAGTACGACAGTGCAACACAATGAACAGGGAGAATCTTCCCACCCTTCTGTCCTGAATGATTGATGCTGTAATCAGGAGTGCTGGAGCTACGCAAGAAGAGAAAAATATAAGGCCATATTCTTGACTGGTGAAAATGAAAGTATTCACATTGATTTCTATGGAGCCACTGCTGTTTATGCTGCTGCAAGATATATCCCTAAGAGAGGTGAGATAATGCGCAAGGATGGCAAAGATAAAAGCACACAAGAGAAATGAAAACTTATCACAGCCACTGAGTTCCAAGTAAATACAGCTCATAACCTCAGCAAGCCTTCAAGTTGCTCTTTCAGTTCTACTTGTGCTTTATAAAAACCAATGACCATGTATACCTCTCCGTTATGAATGCCTCTCCACCAATGACATGTTGTCATTAATCAGTATAAAATTCATTATTAGCTTTCATCCGAGGGTTGTTTGGGTTTTTTTGTTTTTGTTTTTTTTCAGTGCAATGAAATGTTTTGCTTGTGCCTTTACACACAATTATACCAAGTCATAGCTATGTCCTGATCATCTATTTCAAGACAAGGCATACAGCCTTCCTTGGAGAGCACGGTTTAGATTTTTACGGTAGAGCACAAGAGGTGCTGAATGCAGTAACTGTGTGCTAACCTCCCAGCACACTGCAAAACCATCACACAACTGCACACGAGCATTGCAAATTAGAACTGTGGGACCTAGTACGTAGCTAGTACTTTTATCTGCAACCGCACGCTTCAGCTGACTATTGCTAATCCTTTCCTTTCTTCAGCACACAAAGTGTTTGTAGTCCATCCATGCAGAATATAAATCTAATACTATAAAACTCTGTAAGACTAAGAAGCAGACAGCAAATGAAAAAAAAAAATAAATTGAGTTGCCTTCATTTAGGCTTTTTTATACTACACATAGGGAGCTTGAAGGATTTATTATTATTTATTTTGGCAACATGTAAACTTTTTTTCTCAAATCATTTAAGTTTTTTGTATTTTAAGATTTACTATACATTTATAATATGCTAATTTATGATTAAAAAGTACAGATAAAAACAGATTTAGAATGTTCTCCAGCCCTTACTGTTCTTATACTCGTCTAGCAGTACTGCTGACAAACAGCTGGGACAGAGGCAGTCCTTCTTTAATGCTACTTCCCTACCCCTTCCAGGAAAGGCCAAAAGCTCAACAGCCTTCTCAGCAACTCCACCCAAACTTGGGGAAAATTGGGCAATCCAACCAAGCGTCATGGAAAACACTGGTATTCGAACAGCATGAAGAAAGCTCCCTCTCTGATTTTTGTTTAAGAAACAGCAATAGCTTTAATAATGACTTCACCAAACCTGCACCAAATTCTGTGGCGTAATCCCCATCACGTGGTATGGAGGGTAATAACATTCCCCAAGTTCCCATAGAGTTCAGCAAGGCCAGGATTTCATTCCTGCTGTTACTTAGCATAAGATCCTCAGCGTCATCTTCTCCCTCCTAGGAAAGAATTTCTGCAGTTATTTTTTAACAGTATTTGGAGTCGTTGAACAGGATCTTTATTTTTTCCAAGGGTATGCATAAAAAGGTTGAACTAGAAGGGCCCGAAGTATGAAAACCTGACTGGTATTATCCTCCAGTATCCTATTTGAATATATGTTGAAAAGTTTTTGCAAATTTCTGGTTATACTTCAAATATACTTCTTCAAATCACAAGCGTTCTGTTTCTATTTACACATCAAAGATTAAAGAGCAAGACAATTACAACGGAGCTGATGAATTCTTAATCTCAGAAACAGCAGTAAATTAGGGGAAAAACACAGCCTCGTTACTGGTTGCTCTTTGGTGATTAAGTATTAGTTATCTGCTGTGTTTGACATTCTGTAGCCCTATTTATTTGATTAATTTAATTGTCGCCCTAATTAATTTAATTATTTTGGAGCACGGGTTGAGAAGCAGGGGCATTTCCCGACTCTTTTGGTGGAGGAGCTCCAGTGATTACCAGCGCCACAGTTTGCTGAACTGGTAAAAAGCCGCCGCCGGGTTCCCCGTTGCCCCTTTCGCTTGTCTGGGTTTGACTGATGGGCCCTCTGCTCCTGCCCGGCTCCGCGCCGTTGTTCCCAGATTAATGCAGGGGATGGGATTATTCACGGCGCGTTAAATTAAGCAGCTAGATCG
>NW_015090775.1:3272138-3273166 GCF_001431845.1 Calidris pugnax | reverse complement strand
TTTTTTTTTTTTTTTTTTTTTTTTTTTTGGTGCAGGAGAGAGCCCTCGGTCCCGGCACTTTTGCAGGTGATGAGGGGACAGAACCTACTCTTCGATTTGCGAAGAGAAAAATAATAAAATAAAAAAATAAAATAAATAAAATAGAAATAGGATGAATTAAAAATAATAAGAAATAAAAATAATAAAAAAATAAAAATAATTTAAAAATCAAATAAAATAGGGGTCGGGGGTGGGGAATGTGAATGGGGGGGGTAGTTTTCCTGGCAGCACGGGGGGATTTTGTGGGTGAGGGAAGGCGGATTTGGGGGTGTTTTAGGCTTTCTCTTGCCACTCTGCCACACGGACGTTTATCTTTATGGAGAAACTTCTGAGTACCCAGGCGGGGGAGGGGGGGTACGAGCTCCCTCCGTCCCGCGGAGCTCTCCGTGCCCTCCGCCACCCTCTCCCCACGCACACCCCATGCCGTTCCGCGGCCGCGCAAAAGGGCGAGCGTCGGGCCCGGCCTTCCGCCCTGCCCTGTCGGTTCCCGGCGCTACGTGGGGGGGGAGAGGGAGGAAGAAAGCCGCGTTACAACCGGGTGCCAGACCCCCCGTGCGGCTCGCAGCCCGCGGAACGCAGCGCGGCTGCGGGAGCGCTCCCCCGCGGGAGAGACGGTGCAGCCCCCGGCGCCTGCGCCCCACCGCGCTCCTGCGGAGGGAGGCGGGGGGCAGAGTAGACCCTCGGCGAGCCCCCCCATCTCTCTCCGCCCCTGCGCAGCAGGCGGCGGCGGCGGGAGCGCTCTCCTCCCTCGGCCCCGCGTTAGTAGCGCTGCCCGCGGTTAAACCCCCCCGAAAGAGAAGGAGAACTTGTGCGTCTCCGCCTGCTCCTCTCTCTCTCTCTCTCTCTCTCCGACGCGTCAGAGGAAAAGCATCACCTAATCCGACACGCAGATGGTGAGGGTGGATTTTCCCCCCGCGCCCCCATGTTAGCGCTTGGCCTGGCACCTCCTGTGATGTCCCCTCCTTGTCCCCCCGGTGCTCCTAGGGCCT
>NW_015090775.1:3173386-3271710 GCF_001431845.1 Calidris pugnax | reverse complement strand
CTTTTCCAGTGCCTGAGCGAGCGCTGCCAGCTCGCCGGCGGGGAGACGCCGAGGCAGAGCCACGGTAAGCGGGGCCGGTACCTGGCCGGGGCGGGGCGGGGGGACCGGGGGCAGAACGGCCGGGAACGGGAAAGGAGGGGGGGGGAACCGGGCCCCCGGACCCCCTCGGTACGGGTACCCCCTCGGTACGGGTACCCCCTCGGTACGGGTTCTGGTAGCGGGGCTCTGTGGAGACTCGGAGAAGGCAAACGGTATTTTGGGGGTTGGCTCCCCCCTCCCAGAGAAGCCTGGGGGCGGCCGCCGTCCCGGCTTTCCCCCCCTTTTTCCCTCTCCGGTTACTTCGTATTTTAATGAGAATTCGGGACTTTCCTCCCTGTATAAATCTGCCCTCACCGGCGCCGGGAGACGGTGCTGTTCCTCTCCCCGGCCCCTTCCCCGGAGTCTCCCTTCCCAGCTCTGGACCAGGGGCTCCCGAAGGCGAAGGGCTCCCGCTCCAGCACCGGGAAGGGAGGGAGGGACGGGGAGAGAGGCGCCCCCGGAGCCCGGGGCGGCCCGGCAGCCTGCCCCCCGTCCACGGCGGGGCTCCCCCGTGGAAGGGGAGGCAAAGTTTTCCTGCAGATGCTGCCCGGGAGAGCCAGCGGGCACTCTCCCCCCTCCCCGGGAAGCTCGCAGCATTCCCTGGAAACCAGGCGGTGGGAGAAGGGGTGAGATGATGGAAGGAAGCCCCCCCTTCCCATCGGGGGAAGGAGGCTCCCTCACGGGGGGCTCCCGTGAGAACCCGTCGGAAGGAGCGAGAGGCTCCCTTGTGTTGACAGAATCCCATGGGGTTGGAAGGGACCCCCGGAGATAGGTCCAGTCCGACCCCCCCTTCCTCCAAAGCAGGTCCACCCAGAGCAGGTTGCACAGGAGCGTGTGTCCAAGGCGGGTTTGGAATGTCTCCTGCGTTGACCAAGTTTGCTGGTGATGGTGTGAGGGTCCCCTTGTCAGACCTTCTTGGAGACACCTGTTAATGCCTGACACACAGCACCTGTGGTGCTTTCTACGGGCCACCGTTTCCTACAGCAAGGGGTTCCCTTTTGATATCCTTCTGTATCCCTGTGCTGTGGAGGGAAAAGCTGCCTCAGGGAAGCTCCCACAGAAGCTTCCACAGAAGCTGGGTGCGTTTGCGGATAGAGATTTAAGGACCGAGTGAGGAAAGTTGTGGGGTTTGCGTGTCAGGGCACCTTGCCGTAGCAGCTTCTAGCTTCATGCATATTTTCAAAAAGCTGGGCCTTTATATTCGAAATACCAGCCAGATTAGGATCAGATGAAGTGTGTCCGCCGGCCTCCACCGGTGCAACAGAATTTGCCCCTTCTTCTTTTCATTTCTTTTCTAAAGGGTTTGATACAAATGTGAAGAGTTTTGTGGTCACAGCGTTAACTGACCCCAACAAGGGGGAACCGGGGAGTTATTTGCAGTGTCTGGTGAGAGAATGTGCCAGAGGGAGCGGGGATTTTCCCAGGCAGGGGCCTGCGGCTGGCTTTGGGAATTGCTCAGTGACAAGGTGGCTCAGCAGGTTGCTGGGGCTCACATGTCACCCGGGGCCAAAGGGAAAAAAGAAAAAAAAAAAAAACAGGAGGAGACTTTTCATGTGGTGCTGCAAAATTCAGGCTGCTGCTCTCGGGGCTGTAGGCAGCAAAGGTTGGTGTTTGTGAATGTTAGTTATACAGGAAAATGAAGTGTGGTGGTGGGACTAGGAAAAGAAAATGACTATATTGTGTGGCAGTGGACTGAGCTCACAAAGTTTATTAACCTTCCAGCTATGGTGTCTGGAAAAACAAAATGTCAGTGCTGACTAAATGAGAGATAATTTAGCGGTTGGCAAATAATTGCTGCATACCGCTAATTTAGGCTATTAAGTTGTAGTAGTCATCAATGTCTGCATCAGGAGCTGCTAAATAGAAGATATACAAACAGCTTGCTTATCCGTAAATGGTTTATTAATGTCATATGTCTTCCTGAATGTGATATGAAGTATCAAGGGGTTTATAATCGGGCAAATATTATTTTGATATTTAACACTTTCTGGAGAAAATATGCCAAGTGATTGTGTTCTTCAGCTAGTAAGATGGACAATCTGATGTCAGTTTTGACAGCTAGATGTTTATAATTGCCGTGTCTTTTCCTTCCCTCTTGGTTAAGAAGTGTATTATGACGGCAATAATTAAATGTCATTAACATAATCAGAGCTGTATTTAACATGTTTTCATAATTAATTTTTTTTTTCTTTAATTCTGCTCTTCTTTGGGAAAAATGCAATGAGGGACTGTGTCTAATCACTAAGAGGAGGATAATTATGTAAAGCCAGGGAAGCTTAACATCAGGCTCTGTGAGTCAAAATAAAAAGTGCAGTTTCAAAGTTTTACTCTGTTTAGCATCTACTGTATACCTCAGGTAGCTCACATATAAAACCTTTGAAGAATTAAAGTAAAAAATAAATCTTTGAAGTAGCTGCAAATTCTTAAAAGGAGGCTGTTTTGACACATTCTTTGAATACTCAGCAGCGAAACACCTTATTGAAACTGAAGGAAATAACAGTATCAAGAAACACAAATGTTTAGCGTGCCTTGGCAGAGCTAGAGCCAGGAGGGGATTTCTGGGGATGCAACCCAAGGGATTCCAACAGAGACAGAAAAAAAACCACACAGGCATTTTTTAATTTTTTTTTTTTTTAATTTTTTTTTTTTTTTTACCAGCTTCTCAAAATTACCTTGCTGGGTAAAACCAGGTCAGATCAATTCAAGTCAGATGATTTTTTTTAGGCATGCCGGAACCTGTCTGGCTGCCTCTTGGCTGTTTGTTAAAATCCAGGGGTTTTGTGCCCAAGGTGTGAGGCAGCGCTGGAGGGAGCGGGGCTGTCCCCGCCAGAGGGCACAGCGGCGGCCGCGCAGGATGCTGTAAGGCTGTAAAAATCAAGGATGCAGGTTCTTAAACCCAAGCTTTGTGTGCATCTGCGTCTCTCGCAATAACCAAACGGAATAGGACGTGAATTTCGTGCACTGAATGGAATGATCTTTTGGAAGTGTGCACAATTAAAGCCCTCGGTTGTTCAAGTGAGGGCGCGCTGCTTGTTGGAAGCGCTGCCACAAGAAGCCTTGGATATGTTACATTCTTTTGCCAACGCCATCAGTCAAAGTAAGAAGGCTGTTATTGTAATTTTTCTTTTGTCAAAGTATATTCCAGAATGCTGGTATAATTTATATTCATCGGACTGTTGCTGTCTCCGGGCATCAGCATTCAGAGAGGGGTAGAATTATTTTTATGGGATAAACTACTATTAAGTAGTGTTTATCCAGCATTTATCTACTGCTGAAATAGTCACTTTCTCTGTATTGCCCGAGCTTTACTCTGTTAAAAGAAACAACCACCAAACAAAAAACAAACAAACACCCCCCCCCCCCCAAAAAAAAAAAACAACCCAAAAACCAACAAACCAACCAAACAGCTGAAGCCAAACTTTCCTCGTTACACATTAGGACCTTCAGCTTTTATCATAGAAATATTGAAAGAAATACAGTATTAGACAACATGTGTATTTTTTCTCTTTGCATTCAAAATTACGTGTTTATTATTTTTTTTTCCATACATGATGTGTAAATGGGGACAGTTGGGTTAGAGGATCTTAGTGACATTTAAGAGTAAATCCTATTTATGTATCTCATGTATTTCACTAAGAATTCCCTCTGAAGGAGTAATCTTTTTTGACTTTCATCCTCGTTCTTACTTTTATTTTTTGTGCTTTTTTGCCATTTTCATTTCCTCTGAATGCATGGTTTGAAATATTACTAGTAAATAGTGGGTAAATTAAGACGATGATAAGGTTGACTTAAGTATTAAATTCCATTTCACAGAAACTCATTTCCACAATTTTAGAGTAAGATCAATACTTGTAGTTCACTGAAGGTTTAAAAATCCCTTGGGGAAAACTGTTTTGTTTGGCTGTAAATACTCCTCCTCAGAGTTTACATCCTCACACAGGCACTTAAAACAAGCAAACACTTGACTCAGACTCTAGGTTTTGTCTCACACTTAACTTGGAGTTGATGGTAAATAACAGGGACACCAGCTCTCTACACTGTAAAAAAAAATGTAGAAAATGAGGAAAAGGTCTTTATAGTTTGAAAAGTTATTTTGTTCTGGGCAACAATTTATTTACACTGCGTACAGGCCATTTAAAGCAAAATTGTTTACTGCCATGCTGAATACTGGATTCCTGTAAAACAATCTGCAGTTCAGTAGGGCTGTTCCCTTTAGGGGAAGAGACTCCTGAGACTGTGAAGGAGGTAGAGGAGGGAATTCATAATGTCAGGTGATGAGAGGGACCCACCGAGTAAAACAGTCCCAGACCTATGTTGAGTTAGCACATTTATTAAGGACTTTTTGGCATGTTTCTGGTGCAACAGCGCTGCAGATCCCTGTAAAACAGTCCCAGACCTATGTTGAGTTAGCACATTTATTAAGGACTTTTTGGCATGTTTCTGGTGCAACAGCGCTGCAGATCCCTGCACCTGCACAGATTGCAGGAGGAGGAGGGTTGGACCTGAAGCTTGTGTTTCCTGCAGGGCTACTGTGCAGCAATGCCCCAGAAGTTGCTGTGCTTTGAATTATGCTAAAGACAGTTATCACACAAGAAAGATGCTCGGTTGAATCCTACTGGTTGCCTCCACGAAGGGAATAAAAAAGTTTTATTTTATTTTAAAAAAAAAGTAAAAAAAAAAATAAAAGCACCGTTTGACTCTTTTGATAAAAGTCATTGTGGTATCATTGGACTGTCTGAAGCACTGAGCAGTGCTGCTTAGAACCTTGAAGGCACAGGCGAGAAGAAAGCTCTTTAGCAGCCCCAGTTTCAAAGCCTATTGAGGCCGCAGCCTCATGGGCTGAGAGCACAGTCGATGTAACTGGTGTGAGTGTGTTTTGAATTCCCCGTGTGGGCTCATGCTTCCCGAGGAAAACGAACACCGAAGCAATTTGAGAAGGCAGTAGTTAAGGTAAGCAAGTGCTGGGGGCTTTCTACGGAGTGAAGGAAAGGTAATTTGACAGGAGCATTTCTCATCTAGTACAAGGAAATGGTTGCAAGCTTGCCAGCAGTGTGAAATTATATCCAGCTATTAGGTTTGATGAGGGCTGAGCTGGGACTGTTAATGCGGTGCAATTGGCAGATGTCGTATTTACTAAACTAGAGAATTGCATAATCACAGCAGGAACTGGAAGAACCCAGGAGATTACTTTGCATGGAGAAGTATGCGGAGGAACCATGCTAAGTGCACGTGGGTTTTGTTTTTGTTTGTGGCTTCTGACAAATGAGCATAAAACATTGCCCTGAGGTAACGTTTGTGAGTTCTGGGTGCTGTGTCTCATCATGGAACACTTCCTCCCCTTCCTCCTCTTCTTTTTCCTCATCCATCTAATAAACATAGCTTCAATTAGCACTCCTTGCAGTCAACATTGAGCAATCAGTTGTGCTAAGTGTCCTTGTAAATTCTGGGCTTGAAGCAGCTTGTGTAATATTTTCATGTCCCTTGACCAAAGGCAGCACGTAGGAGTGTGTTTTCAAGTTGGATTCGGACAAACCTTTTTTTCCTCAGAAATGGGCAAATGGAGCGGGTTCCTAGGCCAGATCCAGGGTCAGGCATAACACTTGAACACACCGTTTCAAAAGTAGCAAACATCTTGGTGGGATGACACGTCAAGAGAAATGTAAAGATTAATATGAAGATAGATACAAGACATCACAAGAGTGATGCATCTGATCTAATTGACAATGGTAAGATCCCAACAGAAATATTCCCTCTGGTTTCAAGCACTGCACTTTATGAAATATGCAGGCTAGTTGAGGAGTGTCTTATTAAAAAAAAAGAAAAAAGGAAAGAACATTGCTAGAGAGAACTAAACTAAGAGGTGACATGGTAACAACCTTAGAGTGTGTAAAAGGCTTCCACAGGGAAGGAAGGAATAACTTTTCCTGAGCAACCAGTAATGACTTACATTGCAGCAAGGCAGACTTGTAAATGTTCAGGCTGGTAGAGCAAATTAACTCTGACTAGTCTTCATCTCTGAAGCAGATTAGATCAACAGAATCACTGAATGATATGGGGTTGGAAGGGACCTCTGGAGATCATCTGGTCCAACTGCCTGCCAGAGCAGGTCCCACAGGAAAGTGTCCAGGTGGGTTTGAATGCCTCCAGAGAAGGAGACTCCAGCACCTCCCTGGGCAGCCTCTGCCAGGGCTCTGCCACCCTCAAAGGAAAGAAGTTCGTCCTCATGTTTAGGTGGAACTTCCTACGTTCACGTTTGTGCCCATTTCCTCTTGTCCTGTCCCTGGGCACCACTGAAAAAAGACCGGCCTCATTCTCTTGACACCCTCTCTTTAAGTGTTTATAGGCATTGATCAGATTCCCCCGCAGTCTTCCCTTCTCCAGACTAAAAGTCCCAAGTCCCTCAGCCTTTCCTCGTAAGGGAGATGTTCCAGGTCCCTCATCATCTTTGTAGCCCTCTGCTGTACCCTCTCCAGCAGTTCCCTGTCCTTCTGGAACTGGGGAGCCCAGAACTGGACCCAGTGCTCCAGATGGGGCAGAGAGGGCTCCCCAGGGCAGAGAGGAGGGGCAGGATGACCTCTCTTGACCTGCTGGTCACACTCTTCTTGATGCACCCCAGGATGCCATTGGCCTTCTTGGCCACGAAGGCACATTGCTGGCTCATGGGCATCCTCTCATCCACCAGCACTCCCAGACGTATGTCCAAAATGTCATTCTGTCCAGAGAGGCAGCTGTTCCTGCCTTGGAGTCAATGGCTGGACAATGTGACCTTTCAAGGTCTCACCCAGCTCTCTTGAACCATGCTGTGTGGGTAGCTTTAAGTACACAAGGGTTCACCTTGAACTCAGCAGCTAGATAAAACACAAGCATGAATTCAAGTGCCGTCTTAGCTTGAGGCCTCTTCCTTGCATTTATCAATGATATATGTATCTTTAATGTGATTTTAACATATGCTTTTTCTGGCTGCAGACAAGGTAAAGACATTTAAAATGCTGCTTCAGTTAGAGTTCTTATGTGATGAAATAAAGCTTTTAAAATCAGATTTTATTCTTGCTTGTTTTAGAACTTTTATCTTCTAATATGAACACTGCCTAGGTTCCGTTATAAGCAGATAATTTTTTTTCTTTTAATATATTCTCATGGTGACTTTTTTGGACTTTAGGCAAGCATCACTTTACTCATGTGACTCATGTCACTTTACTGAGTAAAAAAATCTTACTGAGTAAAAAAATCTTTGACTTGAATAGGGAGATTTCCACAAATGGAATATAAAAACTTTTCCTTTTAACCTATCTCTGGTAATATTTCAAGTATATGTTGTTTCATAGCTGATGTTAGGAGCTCTGTTCCTTTTCTTTGTAGATGTAATTGAACTGTGTCGAAGGGCTGCTTATGTTTCGGGGATGCAATGCCATTTACAGTTTTTACTGCAGCTTTCCTTAACTACTGTAGTTAGTAAAGCAGATTCTGTTGGGATTTTAATTTGCATTTAGTAGCAGAATAGGATGCGGTGGTTATCTAGTAATAAGCACTTTAAGTTGTATTTAATTTTTTCTTCTATTCAAGCATTACCTTTTTTCTTTTTTTTTTTTTTTTTCATTTTTCCCTTTGGTGATACTGTGAATCCTGTAAATATTAAATGGGCAGTGCTGCATCTGAGCCGAATAATTACAGCTTTTTTCTTCACCAGAGTTGTTAGGAGGCTGACTGTAAAAGGCAAGTGTCATGTATTGTAAAATCAGTGTTTTTCCGAAGGGGGAAGTGTTAAGGGAGTTCATCACTATGCAGGTTATTCTTTTGATGAGTCAGCAGTTGAACTAAAAATCCATTGGAAAATGCTATCTTGGCCTCCATAGAGAACTGGGAGCCAGCATGAGTCTTTATTAATACAGTTGCTCCATGATATTCTCCAGCTGCATGTTTCTGCTTTCCTGTGTGGGTGTTTGTAACTCTGCTTTTCAATCTGCAAGCCAGCCAGTATGTATTTGCAATTCAACCTCGGTCACCCTGAGATATAGACCCAAGGCCCTCTGTTAGGAATCCTTTCATGGCAGAATTGGTTTCAGAGTTCCTAGGCTCTTCTGTCTCATCCTTCATCTCCTCCTTGCCCTTACTGCCTGCTTTGGAGATTGCTTCCTCCTCACTTGCACTGTGTCAGTAGTTCATGTGGCCGTGCACGAGGTGGGATGCATCAGACTTGCTCTCGTTTGTCAAGCGAGAGTTAAAAGAGAGAGAGAAAAGATTGCATTTTGGAAGAGGTAGGGGAGGTGAGAATAAAATTGAAGAGAACGAATGTAGTGTTTTTAAACCTCTGAGCATTCTAAATCCTCTTACAACAACATAAAAACTCTGGAAAAGTAGAATACCTGGCTTCTCTTTAATACTACCAGGTGTTATATAGGCTTAGTCACAGAATGTTCAAAGAAACAACTAGTTGAAATTGAAAAACCATGTCAGATTTGACATGCTCTTGTCAAATATTTCAACTGGGAAGTGTCAAAACAAGTAATTTTGAGTTTCTTATTTTGATGATGATAAAATGTCTCATTTCCGTTTTTTCATTTTGACTTTCAGATTAAAATTATTATATTAGGATGTATAAGCACTTTGTTTTGGAGTTTATGTGTGTGTGTGTGTATTTGATTTCATATTCTGCAGCAAACATTGACTTTTAATCAAAACAAGATCAAAATTTTGATTTGGGGTGGGAAATTAACTTTCTAGTCATCTCTAGATGAGACTTATTGTTGTTGAGAATTTAGCTACGTGCTGTAATCCCTACAAGAACAGACCATTTTATCTTGTAGAATCCTTACTTTTATTTGATGACAGGAAAGGAGGGAATGGCTGAAAAAAAAGTCATCTTGATCATCCAGTTAGGTTTGTTGGTTGGTTTTTTTTTTTACTTTATAACATATTTCTCATTCAGGTTGCTTCTTGGTTAATATGATATTCATGAGGCAACTAAATTAAAAGAGAACACATTTTCCAGATTGCAGCTGCTGTAAAGATAATAGATTTATGGTTTATTTGCCGTGAAAGCATTTATGGACTGGCAGCTTAACGTTTGGTGTACTGCAGAAATCTGACCTCAATATCAACACAATTTATTACTGGTTTCTATTTAAGCATATATATACTGATCTAAGTTGTAGTCTCAAAACAAAGAAAACGGGTAGGGTGAATTACCATTATAGATTATCGTCAGTTCTGGTTTCCATTTACTTTTCATTACATCTGTTATTCATTTTTTATAAAAACAGTTTTATGAGTAAAGTGTATGTAATGCAATCTTCTTAGTTAAGTCTTGCATAATTTGCATAATAAATAGTTGAAATTTGTAGTTGTACACTGTGGAAGTACACAGCTTTTCGTGCTTGCACTCAACCACAAAAATCCAAAGGGCCCTTCCTCTATTTAAACATCAAGCTAAGGAAAAACATAATTGCTGCCAGTTTTGCTAATATTAATGTATTTACCCTTCCCAGACCTTCTCATTTCACTTCTAATACTGCAAGCTGCTGAAGGCATTTCCATCTTTCCAATGCACAAATAAAATAATAGTAGTAGTAAGTTGTCCAAACAATTTCTTTTCTAGAACCACTTAGCTAAAAGGGACCCCCTTGGTCATCACATCTTTGCCTGGGATAAGAAGCTGTGTCATGGGTGTCTGTTCCATGTGCCCCCATGCACCACAGGCTACCAGTAATGCTCTTAGAATCACAGAATCATAGAATCGCCTAGGTTGGAAGAGACTTTTAAGATCCTCTAGTCCAACCATCAACCTAACTGATAAAAACCATCACTAAACCATGTCTCTAAGCACTATGTCAACCCGTCTTTTAAATACCTCCAGGGATGGTGCCTCAACCACTTCCCTGGGCAGCCCATTCCAAGGCTTAATAAGCCTTTCAGTGTCAAAATTTTTCCTAATATCCAATCTGAACCTCCCCTGGTGCAACTTGAGGCCATTTCCTCTTGTCCTGTCACCTGTGTCTTGGAAGAAGAGACCGACCCCCACCTCTCTACAACCTTCTTTCAGGGAGCTGTAGAGAGCAATAAGGTCTCCCCTCAGCCTCCTTTTCTCCAGACTGAACAACCCCAGCTCTCCTCATAAGACTTGTTCTCCAGACCCCTCACCATCTTCGTTGCCCTTCTCTGGACCTGCTCCAGCACCTCAATGTCTTTTTTGTGGGAAGGGGCTCAAAACTGGACACAGTACTCGAGGTGGAGCCTCACCAGTGCCCAGTACAGGGGGACAATCACCTCCCGAGTCCTTCCCATGCTGTTCCTGACACAGGCCAGGATGCTGGTGGCCTTCTTGGCCACCTGGGCACACTGCTGGCTCATGTTCAGTCGATTGTCCGCCAACACGCACAGGTCCTTTTCTGCCAGGCAGCTCCAGCCATTCTTCCCCAAGCTTGTATTGCTCCATGGGGTTGTTGTGACTCAAGTGTGGAACCCGGCACTTGGCCTTGTTGAACCTCATCCCATTGGCCTTGGCCCATTGATCCAGCTTGTCCAGCTCCCTCTGCAAAGTCTTTCTACCCTCAAGCAGGTTGACACTCCTGCCTAATTTGCCCATCTTCCCCATAAAAGTCTTCAGGCATATGGTAAAATAGCAGCAGCCACAAGTATAACGTGCCACAGAAGACAACAAGGGCATTGACAACAGTTTAAGTTTCTACAATAGCAATGAATTTTTAATTTTAGTATGCTTTGTGTGAAAGCTTGTCTTTCTTTAACTGTTTTTGCTTAGCCTGTTTTTCTGTTTGTCTTTTTGACCTAATGTACTTTGCTTTTTCAGCTTCTGTTTTCTTGCATGCATGATTGCATGGAAGTTTATTGAAGAGTTGGTAATACTTGTTTTGTTTCAATTCAGAGTCATTTGCTAGAATAGCATAAATGACCTGCAAAACAGCTCTTCTTACACTGAACTTGTCAGTTGGAATAGGGAAAAGGAACTACCATTATCTTTTGTCAGCCTCTTTATGTATACATCCCGAGAAGAGTTCTTGTGTTTAAAAGGAGGCAGGTTTATATTCTACCTCAGCTGAGAAGCCTGAGGATTCGCAGTTGTGGCATACCAAGGTCAAACTTTGTACTTAATTGTGGATTGTGGTTTTGGGGGGGGCGGGTTTTGCCTTTTTCTTTTCTTTTCCATGAATATTAATTTGTGTTATTTTAGCTCTTTGGACTAATTTTACTCCTTTAACATTGTGTCTTAATCTGGGCTTGAATCCAGCTTGTGTTCCTAACTTTGTTTAGCTCCTCTCTGAGGTTCAGCCCCAGACTTTGATTCCCATCACTTGTCAGCATGAAATTTGTGCACTTGAATTCTCCGTCGCTGTTTGCAGACCACACTCGTCTTACACCTTTCTCAATTATTCCCATAATCACTGTAGCTGTGCACTTCAAATTCTTACTCATGGCAGACCTTGTAGATGTAAGGTAATATCCTAATTTTACAAATAGGAGGGTGGTTTAGAAAATATGACTATTTTGCCAAAGTTAAAGATGTGTCGTTCATGTCTTGGGGTGTATGAGTTGCTTTCTTCTGCAATAGCCCAGTTATCTTTCCAGTTTCCTCTTGCTTCACCAAATTCAGGGCTGTAATTTCTCTCTTCGTTCTCATCCCTGAATTCCCTTATCTAAGCTTATAAATCCCAGTCAGATCTTTGATCAAATAACCTTTGTCTATCTATCATGGAAAAAAAAAAAATCCAGATTAGAGTTGACTAAGGGCTCTGATCAGTGCAGAGACAAGAAGGCTTAGTTTGGGACTGCTGTAGATTTTGCCGTTTCTGATGTTGCTCTCCCCACTCAGGCTTGTAACAGGAAAAGGATGTGTCGCTCAGCTGTTTATACAGCAGGTCCAGAGCTGCCACATTTTATAGTCTATTACAGTAAGTTTCTTTCCTAAACTCAAGTGTGTCTGAAGGATAGACAAATACTGGGTCAGATTTCTGCTAGTTGGCACTTTGACGATTTGGAAGGACTATGTCCCAATCTATTTTGTTTTGCCGTAGAGTTCTTGGAGAGAAGAGAATTGTGTTTCACGAACTGTAAAATTATTTTTCCCATAGTTAAACTTTGAGAATAATAACCCAGATTCAGTAATTACTAGTCAGAAGTAAGATTTCCAAAGCAATCAGTTTGCAGCACTGCTGACTCAATTTTTTTGACTGTTTAAAAAGTTTATCTTCCTCAGAAAAATGCGCATTTTAAGATGTAGAGTACTAATATTTTACTGCACAAATATAATAGCAGCTTTTACTGGTAGTATATCACAGAATTGTAGGGGTTGGAAGGGACCTTCGGAGATCATCTAGTCCAACCCCCCCTGCCAGAGCAGGTCCACCCAGAGCAGGCTGAACAGGAACATGTCCAGGCGGGTTTTGAATGTCTCCAGAGAAGGAGACTCCACCACCTCCCTGGGCAGCCTCTGCCAGGGCTCTGCCACCCTCACAGGAAAGAAGTTTTTTCCTCATGTTCAGACAGAACTTCCTGTGCTCCAGCTTGTGCCTGTTGCCCCTTGTCCTGTCACCAGGCACCACTAAGAAGAGCCTGACCCCATCTTGACACACACCCTTGAGATATTTATAAGCATTGATGAGATCCTCCCTCAGTCTTCTCTTCTCCAGGGTAAACAGACCCAGGTCCCTCAGCCTTTCCTTGTAAGAGAGGTGCTCCATTCCCTTGATCATCTTTGTAGCTCTCTGCTGGACTCTTTCCAGTAGTTCTCTGTTCTTCTTGAACTGGGGGGGCCCAGAAGTGGACCCAATACTCCAGAATTCTTCACAAACCTTTAAGTAGAAAGTTTATTGACAAATGCTGTATAACACATGTATTTATACAGAGTTGATGTAGAATGCTGTGCCTCTGATGCTATAAATCATGCTGAAGCTTCCTGTAGACTTAAGTATCTGGCTGAAAACTGATAGATCTTCTAATAGAATCAGTGCTTTTCAGTGTCTGCTGTTTTATCACTGATGGTGGTTTTGTTGTTAGTATAGATCTTCTAATAGAATCAGTGCTTTTCAATGTCTGCTATTTTATCACTGATGGTGGTTTTGTTGTTGTTGTGGTTTTTTGTTTGTTTTGGGGTTTTTTTTGGTTGTTGTTGTTCTGCAGAAGCAGTGATAGGGTTTTTTTTTTTTTTTGTTTGTTTTGGGGTTTTTTTTGGTTGTTGTTGTTCTGCAGAAACAGTGATAGGGTTTTTTTTAAAAAAAAATATTAGATTTTAAAAAGCTGTTATTTGCTTGCAAGGTATATGGTTCGTGCATTCGCCCCTCTCTCCTTCTTCCCCCCCGCCCCTTAATTTGAAAATAGGTTAAAATTATCTTTTCCTGACTAGTACAGCTTGGGGGGGAAGAAAAACCGAACAACCCAAAACAACACAACAGAACAGCACCACCACCAAAAAAAAACCAGAACCCCAGAGTTTATGCTTTGGAATACTTTGGCCTTGCTTTGGAATACCTGGGCTTGCATTCCCATCTCTAGGCTTCAGTTCTGGAAAACTTTTTTTTATTTAGTACTGCAGGTACATTGCTACTGGTAAATAAACCTTTATACAAGTGGTATCCAACAGATGAGTGGACTGAAAAAGTTGCGGGTGTTGGAGATTTCTCTCTGATGTTGGACCTTGGAATTTAGTTGGCCCGAAAGTCCCAGGTCATGTGCAACAGTGGTGATAAGTTTTGCAGCGTTATTGTAGATCTTGAAAAAGTTTGTGGAGTGAAGGATCTTTCAGGCTCCAGAGAAGACCAACTGCCACCTCCCCATCGTCTTGTAGTGGGTAACAGCAGAGCATTAGGGAGACTAATCTATCCCCTAGAGCATGGATGTTGCATTCCCATTTAAGAGCTGGGCATTAGGATTTTTTAATTTTTTTTTTGATGATGTGCAAGACACATTTAGGAGCTGCACAAGCTAACTATTCACTTAGATTTTATGATCTGTCTCCAAGGGGCTGAAATGTGGCCTGAGCCTGAGAAGCACACAGCTCACATCAAATTTAAGTGTAAACACTTATTACGTGCTGCTTCTTGAATGCAAATTTATGTTTTATTGTTCTACTCTTTGCATAAACGGAATTCCTGTTAGCTTCAAGGGATGACCCAGAGATGTTAATGAAACACATTTTTTTCCCCAGGCAGGCATAGATAATAATGTGAAGGTGAGGTCTTCAGGATAGGAAGTTATGTTTAGTTTTATCTGCATAAGTTTGCTTTAGTTAGTGTAGGCTGTAAAACAAACCCAATTCTTCTAGCTTTAGCCTTGACCCTCCTATGCCTGTATTTGAATTTCATTATTTTATCCCTCTTCTGCTGGCTTATGGCACAGCTTAGTGGGGGTGCATACCAAGCCAGCATTGCTACCAAAATTTAAAAACTCTGTGGCCAAGGAGATTGTCCAGTGTTTTTTTGTGTCTTGCACTGACCAATCATGCTTTATTGAGCATCATAAATCCACTGCAGTTTCAACTTCATCTCTCTAATTATCTGATTTGAGACTGATGCTGGTAAAGTTGTAGAGCCAGCCAGTTGGCCCTCTTTTTCCAATAATCTATTGTTTGGAGATCTGGGAAAAGTTTTTTCAACTTTTAAGTAGAATTCAAGTCCATTTTGAGGTTTTCCATAAAGCAGGAGAAGGCAAAGAGAGGAAAGATGCAAATTAATCATAAAAAGAAAAATAGTTGCTACCCTTGCAAGTCTCAATTTGGCACAGCACTTAAAAGCGTGACTGAGGTATGTGCTTGAAAAGAGGTACATATGTAAAGACTTCACCAAGCTGTTTAGAACATGCTGGTAGGTGTTGCTAAAATGTTTATAGAGCCTTTTATACCTAGAACTTAATTTAGGGGAAAAAAAAAAGGGTTAAATTCTGCCCTCACGTACTTCAACATAGCCACAGTTTATTCCCATAAGAGCAGTATGGGCAAATTTGAAAAGAATTTTTAGCCCACAAAGCCTTCCCTCTAATTCTGTACTGTGCTCGACAACCCCTGGTGTATGTGAAATACTGCCATGTGGGATCTTTGGTCACGGAGCAGCTAGACACCACTTTCCCATGGGCAGTGAGCGTGGCTTGCACACTCCTAGGAAGGGAATGAATGGGAATGATTTTTACCTTGGTACCAGAAACATACTGCTTTTCCCAGAGTTGTTCATTATACTCTTTGAAGGTATTTGGGATTTCGAGGCTGGAAGGTTGCCTGTTTCACTGCTGATGTTTATATTTGAATTATCTACGTATGATTTGTGATAATGTAATTGGCTTAACTCTAAGAGTAAAGGAAGTGCGTTGGCTTTCAGTGGGCTTGAGGCTCCTGAAATGGGAAAAAGAGGAGCAAGCAGAGCAGAGTCCATGGGTTGCCTGTGAGAGCTATCAGAATATTGGCTGGGCAGGAATGAAAGGCCTGATTCAGTTCACTCTATACATTTCAGCAGCGGTATTAATTCTGTGGGACTATTCAGCCTGGAAATCTAGAGGAAAGCGATCAAAACATCCATGTTGATTAAAATAAAATAGGTTACTTTGAGGACAAATATTCTGCTCCTTTAATTTATATCTGTAGGGAGCCATAAAGCAGAGATAGGGAAGGGTATATTCAGAAGCTCTGTAGGGAAGCAGTGTCCTTTCCAGGAAAAGTACTGTATTTTGTATTCTAATTCAGTTTATTTTTCAGTCTTTAAAAAGAAATAAAAAAAAAAAAGAAGAGAGACTTTCTCTGATTCTGTACTCCTGAAAATTACAGAAAGGAGGAACTGTCTGTTTTTAGGAATGTCAAAAACTTCTTAATTATATAGGACGGGTAAACTGGAAAAGGAAGGTTCCCAACCTGTATCTCCCTGCCAGGTGACTGCTCTTATCAATGGCTGCCTTGTAAAAAATATCTGAGGAATGAAAAGACTTTTTGTCGGGTCTGTGCTGGGGTATGCTTCCAGGCATTCAGGAGCTTCCTTTTTCGTTCCTGAACACCTGTTTTAGCAAGGCATTGCAGGATGGGAGGAGGACGGACCAGGAAGGCAGACTGTGGGACCCTTCTGGTCTGTAGCACTTCTTCAAAGATCCACTTTTTTTATGTGCTCCCATAAACATGCTTTTCTGAGGGGGGGAAAGAGGAAAAAAATATGAACAATGATGATAAAGATAAGTACAGGCTGAGTTCGTTTGGCCTATGGTAATTTTCCGTATATTTACAGCTGTACTGTGGCAGTAGTGGTTTAACTTGTAGCTTGACAGAGTATCCCCTGACCATCATTGTGGCACTGCAAATCACAGCAGAAAGCACAAAGATATAACCCAAAATAATGGCTTCATTATAAATGGGATGCTGAACGTGAATGTGTTCTGCTCTCACTGTGCATCCCTCTGCAATTGTGGGCTGTATTTCCTTAACTTGTTAACTGACATGAGAGATCATTTATCTTCCTTTGCCAAGGCAAATTGCTCCAGTCTTCATCTTTCCCAGGAATCCTAAAACATGTTTCTGGTTCAGGGATGCCCATCCCCCTCAACTTGCTTTTATCAATAACAAGGCATCTCTGCTCGCTCTTAGGGATTTTGATACCCACCTGCCAAAGTATTAGTAGAAAATTCATTGAACTATAGCTATTCCTGCTGTTGATATTTATCCAGCCATATGGCATTTCAAGAATAATAGCCATCATTCTACGAACACACTGAGAAATCTCATGTGCATTTCATGATTTAAAGTTCTCGTGTGCTTCTTCTCCCTCCCATCCCTCTTGATATTTATGCTGCAATATATTTTAGTTAGCATTTGTGGATTTAGGATGGATGGCTTTGAATTTTGAAATAACTATTTATAAGCTTTTCTATAGGTTTCATCATCGCCATATATTGAAGTACTTTGTAAAGACTGATGGATTTCGCCACAAAACTGCCATGTCTAATAACTGCTATTATTTATTTTCATTTTACCAATGGAGCACTGGAGTATTGAATGACTTGCCAAGATCACACACAGCAAATTTGGTGTAGGCACAAGAGAAAAATCTCACAGTTCTAATTTGTGTTTTCATGTTTAACCTTCAGAGCAGACACTGTATACTTCATAGTGATGGAACTACAGACTTAAAATTGAATATACAAGAATTACTCACTAAAACACAAGCTGATAGGTTCTTTACAATTTCTGTCAGAACTCCACCATCCTGCCAACAACTCTTTAACTTCCATTTAAATATTTGGCAATCCAAGACTAGATTTTTCCTCTCTCTGTTGCTGCAGGATGCCATTCAAGCTTACTGCTGAGTAGAGCTGCAGTCTCTTAAAGTAATTAGGGAATCTGTTTTGCTGCCATGGGGATACTAATATGCACTTTACAAAAAAACTCCCAAAACCAAAAGGAGCAAGCACTCCCCCCCAAACCAAAAGGAAAACCTCGCCTCTGTGTGAAGTTATTACTTCAGTCACAGATTGTAGTTATTTGCCATTTTAGTTTTTTGAAAACCTTCCTGCAGTTCTGTTCTCCTCTTTCCCATCTTCTTACTTTTTAATTTTTCCTTCAATGCTATGAGCAAGAAGTAGAAGTGGAAATTATGTGAGGCCAAAGGAAGAAGGAGGGATCCGTGCTGTCCTGGAGCAAAGGCTTGTCAGAGAAGTGGTGACCTAGAAGGGTCTAGGCTTACATTCACCATCTCTTGCAGCTATGTGAATGAGCTAATGAAGGCCCTAGGAATCTCCTTGAAGAGGACAAATCTGGAGAAATGCCACAGCCCAAGGATACTTACATTACTCAGACATTTTTCCACATGCTTTCTTCAGTTGCATTTCACGAAGAGCGTGAGTTCTTCTGCCTCAGAAAAGCTATGTGACTTCTTCTGGCCTACACATGAACGTACCTGGTCTTTCACTAAATTACACTATATATTCACAGGTAGCAAAAAACTGACTTGAAATTATGACTGTGCTTGACTTTGGGACTTACCAGCAACAGAGGTACTCCAAAAGTTAATCTCTGGTGCTAGAAGAACCCCATATGCTTTAGGATGTGGAGTCCAGCACAACAACTTTTTGGATTCTTTCCTTGATCTGAAGATTGTATAGGGTGTAGCCTAGAAATAAACATATAAATCATTCATCAGCTCAGTTTACCTTGAAAAAGATATGCCAAGTTGCTGAAGAGTTGTTCCCAAAGAAATGATGACCAGGAAAAGGCAGCCAAATATGAACTGTTAATTTCCTTGTGCAATATATGCAACCAAGCATTTAATCTCATTTATAGGCCTTTTGAAATATAAAATTAATGACCTGTACGATTTATTTTAAGGTCTGCTATAAATTAGATGCATCAGCTGGATGTTTTTATTTTCTCTAAAGAACAATCATCTGGTTTGGAAATTTAATCAAGTAATCAAGTAAAATTATTTTCTCAATTTTGAAAGTTATACAATTGTCTGAATATTTAGAGCAGATTTATAGGGAAAAAAAGAACCCATTAAAAGTTTTCTAATTCTTTGCTTAATAACTTGCATGAAACATGTGTTCCATTTAGCTTGGAATGCCTAGCTTTACAATGACCACAATACATTTAGAACCCTCTCAGCAAAACTAAAAAAATGAGAATTTAGTTAATAAGATGAAATTAGCTTACACTTATACCATGCAGTTCTGTGACTGTTATTGTACAGTTCCCTAAGTGCTTTATCTTGGGCATTTAGCACTGATGTCAGTGAGAGCTAAATGCCCACAATCTCCTTAAACACTTCCCAGATGTACAGTGTACTAGATTATATTTTGCATGTAGCTTGGGTGAATTTATTTTCTATTCACTTTTAATAATAGCAGGTAATGTGGAGGTTCTGCAGCTTAGGAAGCCTTTCACTCGGGACCAAATGGAATCCCAGCCTTTCAGTCCTTGAAATCAAAATAGAAAGAAAAGATAATAGTCAGTCTTTGGACACGATGACTGCTGATCTGTTGTCCCATATACTCCCAGGGCATTTTAATGTGTGTTTCTTGAAGAACATTTCGACACGATGACTTCTGATCTGTTGTCCCATATACTCCCAGGGCATTTGAATGTGTGTTTCTTGAACATTTTGGGGAGATTCCTGAAGAGCTCAGCTCTGCAGCTCTCACTGGCTTGGGGGAAGCTGCTGGTCTGGGAAGAACAGAGCTGGATGTGCAAGGGGCTGCCATGTCTTATGATCCCAGTTGTTTTTGTTGATTCCTGAAGAGCTCAGCTCTGCAGCTCTCACTGGCTTGGGGGAAGCTGCTGGTCTGGGAAGAACAGAGCTGGATGTGCAAGGGGCTGCCATGTCTTATGATCCCAGTTGTTTTTGTTTCCTGCTGCTAAATATTATTTAAAGACACGTATAATTTCATGGCTGTGTCAGAAGAACAGAGCTGGATGTGCAAGGGGCTGCCATGTCTTATGATCCCAGTTGTCTTTGTTTCCTGCTGCTAAATATTATTTAAAGACATATATAATTTCACAGCTGTGTCGGAAAGATGCAAAATAAATTAAAAATATTTAGAAGGAGCTGCGGGACATCGTAGATTTCTGTGTTGATAGTATTTATGAACCCATTTTGACTGGTGCCTAATTGCAAGTCATTCTGTCATCAGTGTGTAACCTCATATATAAATGTACATATAGAAGGGGTGTGTGTAGATATACCTGTATATGCCTGCGTGTTTATATTTAGTTTAATCAAATTTAATTTATATATTTAATATTTAAAGGCAAGACCCCTGTATCAGTTATACTCTAAGTTTTCTTTTTCTTCATTTGCCTACTTATGCATTGGTTTTCATGGTCTCTATAATAAGGCTATTACTTGGAACACTTGCTGTATTTACTTCTGGAGGTACCATTCCATTTACTGTTCTAAGAGTATATTCCACTCCAAGTTTTACTTCCGTTTCTTGATACAACGTGATGTATTCAGGAAAGCACAACCCTCTTTATCCTAGCTTGATCACTGGTTTCAGCATTTTATCATGCTTTTTATCCTTAGTACAAATCAGAATGATAAATCAGTAGAAGACTCCAAAGAGCATCTAGTAATTATCTTTTCTTGAAGTTTACTTCTACTTTTCAACTTTTCATTTCTGTTAGCACCTCATACTGTTTCTCATCCCGGTGGCTCCAGTAACGATTTGCTTATTAAGGTTTATAGCTGGCCCTGCTGGAGGAGCCTGGGTCCAAGCTGCTCACTGGGGCTGCCTGGAGCCCAAGAAGGAGAAGGCACATGAGGATTGGGGAGCTCTCCAGTGGTCCCACAGCGTGGTCCAGTCAACCGGCGTGTGGCACAGCTCTTGGGATGCTGGTGACTTCTTCTCCCTCATTCTCAGGGCTGTGGCATAACAGTGCAGGACCTTCAAAGGCTGTTGGCACTGGGGGCTAAAACCCGTGCTCAAAGAAAGGCCAGATCATGTGGTATCAATACTGTAGTAGGTATTTACTGCTTCAAATCTCTCCATGGGCTGCAGGATCAAATTTCAAGGCAGAAAATCCCCTATTTACTTATACTTCTAATTGGTTTCTCTGTGGCAGGTGGATACTTTTTATGTTTGGCATACCTTACATGCTTAGCATATAAAAACAAATAGCAAGTATAAACTTAAATTGAAACAAGGTGATTTGAGTTTGCTGCTCTTAAAGTACTGTCCTCTTATTTGGGGAAGCAGGAACTGAAGATACTGGGAACGCCTAATGACTTTTCATAAATAGACCACATTGGCAGATATGCCTCTGTAATTTCCTGCTCTTGAGAGTTTTATGACCTCTTCAGCCCCGAGTCTCCGTCTTTTACTGCAGGTTTCCATCTGCTGAAAAGAATGAATCTTGTGAGAAGTAGTTGTAAGTAGCAAAGCAGCTTTGTTGCTCTACCTTAGCAAAGTATTACCAGCTTCCTCAGGATTCTTCATTAGGACACCTGAAGTGATGCATTTTTGAAGAGGGTTTAATTATAGGTTTAGTGAAACCTGAATAAAGAAGGAACTCAGCAGGGCCACAGATGTTAGAGCAAATTATACAAAGTGCTTTGTTGAAAGAGAAGCCTTTTTTAAACATAGATACTCAAAAAGATCTCTCAGATCTCTCATAACTTTATCCAACACTTTTAGCAAAGAAATTCCCTACTCCCTTCAGCCCATACTGATCAAAAACATTCTGAACTGAGTATCAGTCCAGGCTCAATCTGTGTTTTAATAGGGGAGGGTTGTTTGTTTTACAAATGTTTTTGTAAGAAACATGTTTTCACCCTTTTTTTTTTAAGACTTGAATAAATCGGGAAAATGTATTAATTCTTTTAATCAAGAAAAAAAGCTTCCACCTTTTCACCCTTTGATTTTCATTGTTTCTCTAGGAAAAAATAATTATTTTTTTTAATATGGTAATACATGACATGTTGTCATGTATCTCATTTTTCAGAATAAGAAAAACAGTGATACAAGCAATTATACTCTTAGGCTTTAGAACACATCTTGAAACAATAATTTTAGAATTTCAATTATATACTGACATAATGATTTACCATTGAATTGTTGTAAGATGTAGGTGATGGAATTTTTGAGAAAGGGAAGCTTATTATTTTACTCTTTAGTGAAAGGAGTTTGTGGCAGCTCTTAATTTACTTTTCTTCCCAAGGGCATTTAGTATCGTATCACATGGAAGTTATTAGTTCAGCCAGGGAAAATCGTTACTAACAGAAGAATTGTTATGGACATGGCAAGACTCTGTGAAAGAGAAAGTAGGTGTAGCTTCCCTCCAAGCAAATGGAAATTCTTGTAAATTGGCTTTGGGACCGATCTTTTTTAGTATTTCCATAATAAATTTGTCATAAAAAGTGTAAGCGTGCCAGTAAATTCTGCTGTTGTACTGACAATTCCTTTTCATTTTTGTCAGAGGAGGACTAGAAAATCATGTAAAAGATAATTAGGAGATGGTGGACTATGAAAAAGGCCATGAAATAATACAGAGTTAAAATTCACACATTTGATGATTGATAGCCAAAATTTCTGCTTCTAAGCTGAGAAAAACATCATCTGCCTCCTTACTGCAGAAAGATTGGACCTTAAGAATGTGAAACAGATGTGGAAAAAGTGAATGTACTGCTAAAAGATGTAAGAACCAGCTTTTTCAGCAGTGAGGAGGAAGTACTCTGGTATAACTGAGCATAAAATATTGAATAAAGTTCTGATCGTTCATTTGCAATAAAAATTCATTCAAATTGTAACAGGTGCAGGTGAAGCCCTCTTGGGATGAAAAGGGACAATTTATCCTCTGTGAGGTAGGATAAAGTTCTTTAGTCTCACAAAATAAAGTCTAGAAGAAGATGTAATAGTTTTCTACAAATATATATATAGAGAGGTGAAAACAGTTATATATTTGCCATGAATAAATTTGTGCTGTAAATACAAAGATCAGTAACCAGTAAAGCAGTGAATGTGCTTCCCTTTCAAACTCAATGAGTTCTCTTAAGAGTACATAACTGACATTTAAGAAACAATATAGAGTGGACGCACATGGCTCTAGGGTGATGAAATCCTAATTCTAGTACAACTGCTGTATAATTTCAACTGCTCCTTTTGGGTCCTGTTGTGCAATACTGTGGAGAAGAGTGTTTTGTCCACCTTGGGAGGTGATGAATGAGCCATTCAGTGCTGCTCAGTGAACCTGCCACAGACAAACACCCACAGGAACAGGGCAATGGGAAGGGTGTTGCCTAAAGTTTGTGGTTGGAGGTGTTAAGAGAAATAGACATGTTCAGAACATGCCAAAAAAAAGTGAATTGCCTGTGGTCTGGCAATTCCTGTTCTGCCATGGTCTGAAAGGACACTTAAATCACGCGTGCTTCACTCTAATGGACTCCACAGCTTCTGCTTCCTGGAGAGCATCTCCATGGGGCTTTGTCCAGGAGCCTCAGCTTGCAGTGTCACCAGCAATGCTGTCTGCGGGCACGGGTTATATCATAACATGAGCAGGCAGTGTGCAGCTGCATCCCAGAAGGCCAATCGCATCCTGGGCTGCATCAAAAGATGCGTTGCCAGCAGGTCCAGAGAGGTGATTCTGCCACTTTACTCTGGTGAGACCTCACCTGGAGTATTGTGTGCAGGTCTGGAGCCCTCAATATAAGAAGGACATGGACCTGATGGAGAGGGTCCAGAGGAGGGCCACAAGGATGATCAGGGGGATGGAGCACCTCTGCTATGAGGACAGGCTGAGGGAGCTGGGGTTGTTCTTCCTGGAGAAGAGGAGGCTCCGGGGAGACCTAATAGCAGCCTTCCAGTACCTGAAGGGAGCCTACAGGAAGGCTGGGGAGAGCCTGTTTAGAAAGGCCTGCAGTGACAGGACGAGGGGCAATGGCCTTAAACTGGAGGGCAGCAGATTTAGATTGGAGATTAGGAGAGGGTTCTTTACTGTGAGGGTGGTGGAGCACTGGAACAGGTTGCCCAGGGAGGTGGTTGAGGCCCCATCCCTGGAGATATTCAAGGAGAGGCTCGACGAGGCCCTGGGCAACCTGGTCTAGTTGGGGGTGTCCCTGCTGACTGCGGGGAGGTCGGACTAGATGACCTTTGGAGGTCCCTTCCGGCCTGGGCAATTCTATGATTCTATGATTCTATAACTTTGCTGTTTCTGCTCCATCTGTCCCAACAAGGGCCATTTCTTAGCATCACAGTTGTGTGTGTGGCCTACTGTCTTCTGCACAGCCTTTATGGCGTGGCTGTTTAACTGCGGGTTCCACCCTAGGTTTTTCTATAATGATGCTATGATAGGTACTTACATGGCCCTGCTGTACTCCTTTGCAGCCTGTCCAAACCTTGCAGCAAGGTTTTAAATTCTGAGAGGACGGATGGTCATTGGTTTTTAAAACCAGTGTAGCCCCTGTGTAGCGAAGGATTGAAAATGAAGCGTCGTACCACTCTGAGCCCTTCAGGCGTTACCCTGAAGGGGTAAAGGCACATCATGCATATCAGACAACACGTTCCCTAATCCTCTAATTAAGTTATGCTCAAATACCGTGTTTAGATCGTGTTGGCTCCTGAAGGTGAAGTAATTTCAGTTGTGTGACTAATGCATGTGTCATTGCAAAGTTGATGTGATAACAATTAGTGAAATTTTATCACTATGTATTAGACTTTTAACTAGCAAAAGTGGTTCAAAGGTAAGCCAGAAACTTAATGCAATTAAGAAAAATCTAGAAATAGTTAAAAAAAAAAGGGGGGGGGGGGGAATGTGTGTGTTCCAGCACCCACTGAGAGGAGCAGAAGCAGCAACCTTTGAAAGGACGAATGAGCAGGGCTCTGGCATTTGCAGTTGGGAAACAGTGAGGGGATCCCAGCACCTTATTTTTTGCCATTCCTCCCTTTTCCGAAATGTCATTCAAAAAGAATCAGAAGAAAATGTCATTCAAAAGAAATCAGAAAGTCTCAATATAAGATTGAGTAGCACAGAGAATCTTGAAAAAGTGGTAGAACTGGTGGCCAGAAGGGCGGTTTCAGAGAGACCGAGAAATGTAGCTCCAAAAGCTTGATGGTGTGGAAAGCTTGAGAAACTAACTAAAAAGTAACTGTACTGTTGGACAGGCCGATAGTATTTTCCTTAGCTTTCATCTTGGAGCCTGTTTCAGTGTTGCAAATCTGTTTAGAGGAGACCCAGAGCCCTAAAACACTCTTCCATTGGCTACTGTCTCAGCAACTTTCTCCAGAGTATCCAAGCTATAGCAGGGCTGTACAGGCTAGTTTAAAAATTAGAAGACAGATTCAGGAATATCTGTGTGTAAGAAGCACCTATTCATCATCAAACTAACCTTAAAAGCTCTGTGGTGGGCAACTGAGTAACGGTGTCAGTTCCTAGGGTTCTCCAGGAGTTTGCAACTTCGATATTGTATTGTTAAGGCCTGAGTATATGTGTGTTTTGAAAGAGATCTTACTTAAAGACTGCAAGTAATGAGGACTCCAACATACAGTTTCATCCTGCAGTTGTAGGACAGTTACCAAACCCATTTGTAGGGGACCGAGTTCCAATTGAGTTCCACTTCTTTCAAGTATTGTCTGTGTGAAAGGAAGGACCCAGCTGAAAATCAATGTCTGTGTCTGGTCTTCAGCAGTTTTGAGAATAGCGTTGCCTTTTTTCTGTCTTTTCTCTTTGAGGGTAGTGACAATTTCTAAATCTAAATTATTTCTATGGCAAAAAAGTCTCCATCCTGTTTCAAATCACAGGGGGAGTGAAATCACAACTGTGTTTTCTGGGCCACCTGTGCTTCCTCACACAGAAGTAAAGACCTGTGTCCAAAGACTTCAGCAGGAAGGGGAGGGAGAAAGCGAGCTTTGTGCCCTGCCCCATCAGCACCAAATGCACACATTTTGGCAGCATGTAAAGAGAAGTTCCAGGAGGTTAAACCACCTCTGCCCTCAGGGCCCTCAGGAAAGACATGTGTTGGAGCCATTGTTTGAAATACAGCTGTGATTTAGGAACTGATTTTTGGTAGACCTTCATTTAATACAAATAATTTTTTTTACTGTGTATCAAAAATGTGTCTGATAATGGGAACATGAGAACCCAAACTTCCATCCCATATTAGTTTGATATTGAATTCTTTCTCTTGCTTCTGACTGTCTTTTACTTTGGTTTGCTGAAACACTGGTTAGATGTACAGTATCACATCCCATGTCATTATTAGCATCCAAGGACTGATTATAGTGCAGCAGATGTCAGAAAAACATTATGGTAATAAGGACATGAATGTAGCAGCCAAATTTTGCTCTGGCGGGAAACCTCCTCCTTGTGAGGAGCAAGAGTTTTGCCTGACATTAGTTTCATGTATTCTTCGAAGTGATTTGTGTCAGCCTAATTGGATAAAAGCGAAATGCATAATTTTAGATTTTCTTTGGTGATGTTGGATTATATATTTCTTACTCCAGTGTATAGACTGAATAAGCAACAGATTTGCTCTGATGCAGTTGGTCAGGCTTTTTCAATACTGATGATGACACACTCATACCCCCTGCCTTCATGAATCAAGCTTTATCATGCACCTGTATATTGCAGTGATGTCTTCAGCTTTACTGACTCCAAAATTAAAGTCTCAAGAAACCATGGGATTTGTTAAGTAATAATCTAAGTCTCAAGAAACCATGGGATTTGTTAAGAAATAATGTATTGGCTTTGTTTGTTTGTTTCTTGTATAATTTCTGAGTTGTCCAGAATATTCTTTTTTTCCTCTCTAGAAGCGAAAGACTAAAAGCTGCGCTCTTTATTCAGTGGCAAGACTTGTAATTGATCTTTTAGAAAAGTATGTGTGAGCTAATGGCACTTATCTTTGAGAGCTCAGTAGTATATTAAATCTATTTAATCTCTTGCCGTTATTTGGCCACCTTTGCCCACTGGGTCTTAGATACTCTGAGTAGTTTGTGTTGCTTCCCTATTTGAAGGTCTCTCCCCGCACTTACTACCCCATAAATTAGACTGTGCCAGCTTGCGTTGCCATACCCTAGGCTGATAATTCTTTAAGCCCTCCTTGCTGGTGCTGCACCTTGCTGGAGAGAGAGGTGGTTTGGTATCCCTATATGATGTGCAGTGTGCTTTCTGTCTAGCTTGGGACTGAAGAATGGCTAAATTCTCTCATTTAGGCAAAAAATTGCATCACCCTCCATGGCTGCAGGACTTGGCCAATGGATTTTTCACACGGTTGGCACTTAATGAGTGCAGTGGTTTTATGTAGCACTAAACGACAAGTGGTGCAAACAGATCTCTGACCCTGCTGTCCTCTGACCTTAACTTCAGAGCAGCAGTGACAAAGTTCAGGTGGTGGTGAGGGAACTTGGAAGGCAAACAAAAAGCTTAGCAAGCCACTATCTGCTAGCATCTGGAACGGGAACACAGAGTGGGGTCTACTCCTCCTATGAAGAATATATGGCTCTTTTATTATTGTTATTTACGCACTGAATGTTCTCGAGAGCTGGCTGAGTGGCTGAGAAGACCACAGAATTAATTTCAGTATTGATCCTGGAAAAAAAAGTAATGTTCTATTTTCTTCTCTCTCCAATGCCATGGCATCATAGGATTTATGAATTCAATAATACTTTTTTAAATTTTCCCCCTACAACTTCCATAAAGATGTTTATTGCTGTTAGTGAGGCAGTAGTAATGAGTGGATCGTCAGGTGGTGATCTGCTTTGGGAGTTTGGCTTCCATTTAAGTCTCCATCAGTCTAAAGCCAGGGATTGTGGCTGTTCACATGGTACTGCGATGACATCTGGGGCGTTTATACATGTCGTGTCCCCTTTAGTCAGTATTTCCTTTAGAAAACCTGCCTGAGTGTGATCTTGAAAACTGTCGTTAAATTCTAAAAAATGCAGATATCCCAAGGCTCTTAAACACTGCTCAAGTATGTGAAGATTCTGGACAGCCCTTTTTCAGGTATATATTTTATATAGTAGAGTTGGATTTGCATGCATACAGGTGTTGGTACTTAAGCATAGTTTTCCCAAAGATTGTTTACACTTTTTATATTCTTCCACTTTCTTTATTTACATCTCACTCGCTATGACCTTTATGTCACTGCATTGTATCTTCTTGTCTGATGGATTTTATTTGAGGTAACCTGGGGATGAGCGTTAAGGAAAATCACCACTGTGATTCTAAGGCTTCAATTATCTCCCGGGGCTCTGCTTTCAGAAGCATACTTTCACAGTTTCTGACTTCATGAGAAGCTTCCGATTCAGTAATATCCTTGAATTCAATTAGGAACCATGTGGTTTTTTCTCAGCAAAATATGGAGAAGGTGGCTGTTTTCCCATAAGCAACCTGTTTAATTTTCTTGCGGTCTATCTCCACATTACACATGTGCTGCTCCTGTTGTCATTCATTAATTTTCCTTTTGACATGCTTGTTCAGTCATTATTTTCTGCCAGGTTCCTGAAGAACATATTTATATAGGGTTTTTTTCAACTCCTTATTCTTTCTGTGAATTAATTACAAATTGAATCATTTGCTATCTGTTTGTCTATGTTCCAAGCAAATGATAGTTGGATGTGTATTTGATAGCATCAGTTATTATTTTACGTATTTCAATTTCTGGAGTAATCATAGTTTGACAAGTGCTGTCCATTCTATTGCATCTCAAAGACTGCACACTCCGAGAAGGGAAATTACAGAGAGTAGCTGAATGTGCTACTTGACTACCCATTTAAGGATCAGTTTGGCTTCTTTCTGTCAGCATCCAGCTATAACTGAGTTTTAGTTGACCTGTTGAAATGAGTGTCTATAAATAAGGTAGATATTTCCATGATAAAGGTTAGGGAAATGGGTCTGTACGACTCAGTGTAATTCATTGGTTGTTTTGTAACTGTAATTAATCTATGGCTGCTTTTGTAGGACTGTTGTGGAATTGGAAGTGTTTTCTTCTTTGTTTTGAAGAGTCTTTAGATGACAGCAAAATGAGAGAAGTAGTTTTGTCTCATGTCTTCAGAGATATTTAAGCATGTTACAACAGTGGGATTTTAGTATCTAAATTCTTTTCAGGATCTAGGTCTTTCTCATTTTATTATTTTTTTTGTGGAATACATAAGCATACGGAGAAGTTCATCAAGAGCGACTTAGCACTGAGCACTTTGGTCCCAGTCCAACATAACCTTCAAACTTGTACTCAATTGCTAAACTCTTGGGTAATCCCATTGAAATACCTGTGTGACTCCTTGGCTGGAACAGAATAGACTTGGCATCCTTTAGCCTGGCACTGTACAGAACTACTTGTCTAGCCAGAAATTGCTCATCAGAAGCCCAAAAAAAGGACTGTGATTGCCAGCCTTTCTTGTGTCCTTTGGGTCAATGAATAGTCACTGCACAGTAATGATATTTTCTATCTGATGACCCAAAAGTTAAAGGTTATGTCACCATTAGAAACCGTTTCTCTACTGGGGAAGCATCGAGCGCTCACTGGTGTGTGCTGATTCTCTTTTGGGGTCAGTGACTGGTAAGTCCTTTCAGATTTATTGAAATGTTGGCACTTCAGGCTCTTTTATAGAAAACAGCGTTGCGCCTCTCCTAAAAATGAACAAACGGGAAGCTATTGATTTCACAGCCTGTTTGCTTTACTGAGCCTGATGGTGGATGAACAGAAGGTATGCACGAGGTGTACTTAGTCCAGAGCCTTGGTAAGCATTTCACATAGCCTGGTGAGCAACAGCTATCGTGCTCTGCCCAGGCTTGACAGGTATGTTGGCTGTTTACGCATTGTAGGTGCCAAAGCTTTGGCTGCCTGTCACTCTTGTGAAGATTCCTTTATTTGTAAGGTTGAACTGTGGTTTATTATGTTTTAATTATCTTGTGTCATGCTGCTGGGATTTCTCTCTTCTCAATCTTGAGTCACAGAATAGCAGTGGAGACTATTTTTTGGTATTCCTGTCGCTGCCTGGAAAAGGGTCTTGGTGGTTGTTGCACACAAATAAGTAAAGGAGGGAATATTTTGAGTCTCTGCATTATCACCCATGTAAAATGAAGATGCTATATTCTGAAGCTAGTATTTTTGGCTTGAATGCACTCACAGTCTCTGAAATGTGATAATTATTTAATGTTTTGAATTCACCCTTTAATGGAAAAATGCAACCTGTTTGCCTTCTGATGATAATGGACTTTTTGCACAGCACACAGAGGAAACATCGCTTCAGTTCCCAGGTCTGATGTTTCATAGATGTCATCCCATCTTGTTGGGGAAAAGAAGGGATGGATAAGACAAGGTGTTAGCTGAAAGTTCCAGTAGAGGTCTGCAAATTACAGCCCAAATACTATGATTACAAAGGCCAAGCCAGGTGTGGCAGTGTGTGACTACAGGAGGTGCTCTGTGATTTGTTTTTTATAAAGATTAAGAAAGCAATGACCCCTGTGCTTACCTGGGAAAGTAACTGGTTAGAAAAATTACACATAATTGTAAATAACTGTAGCTGGGCTGCATTTGCTTGTTGTTGTTTTTCCTTTTAAATGGGTTTAATTAATGTTTTTATTATTTAATTTTAGGGCTTGGTCATGCACCATAAAAGTAACTGGGTTTTTTTGCACTGACTTGAATGTGACCTGCTCTACAATTAGCTTTAAATTAGCAGCTAGCATAAGGCAGTGAAATAAACACTGGAGACAGAAGTTGTGCTGCCTCCAAGAAAGAGGTTCAGAAATTCCTAGGAGTTTTTGTTAAGGGGTGATTTATACCCTCACAAATCAGCCACCTGACTCTTCTGTCTTTCAAAATGCAGATGGATGTTGAAACAGATCCATATAACCCCGGTAGCATTTTACAAACTCACCCACATCCAGCCCTCTCCAGCTGAGGACAGAACTCACCTTCTGTGTCTCAGGAGAAATCTCATGAAACTTCAGGGGTAATGTGGAAGCATGTTCTCATATTGACCTTATACATGGAGTAACTCCTTTCAGAGTGACTGTATTCTCTGAAAAAACAAACTACTAAATCACTTCAGTGTGAGACTCGGCACCTGAAGCACCTTATAGGAGCTGAGTCATAAAATAGAATGATTAAGGGGATGGTATAGCCTTTTGCCTCCACAATCTCCAAAGGAAGAGTCAAGTCAGTAGCCAGGGGCAGCAGAAAAATCTGTTGCTATTGCTACGAAAGGCAATGACCACCATTGGTCATTTAGTTTAAAGTATGGGAAACATAATGAGCAAAACAATGATTTAACATGACTTAAGAAATAGTTTTGCCTTCTGTTCTTACCATCACAGCACCATTTAGTCCCATCCATATGAAAAGACCCAGTAAATGCGTCAGCAATTGTTGTTTATGGCTATGGATACTCATTTCAGCCAGTGAAATTATTTGTAGAGTTAGTCATACCCAAGATGGGAAATGTTTACCAGGCTTTGTAGAACTATAGGTGCAGTAGTTATAGAAAACAAATTGCTACCTTGAGATGCAAGCGGATTGAATACCTGATTTACTCCCAGTCATCCTGATGATCAGAGTGGGACAACATGGGATTTCATTGTGTGACATTCTAGGGCTTTCTGTAAAGGTGACTTTCGATGTTGCATTTTCAGTGTCTCTGAGGTTGCATATTATTCATTTTTAGAAAAAAACTCATTCTAGTTTAACCCAGGTAGCCACCTGGCTTGTCTCATTGTGTCTGCTCTGGGTATAGCACAGATTCCCTGTGCTTTTTTTTTTCTCTTGCTGTTCTTTAAAGATATATCAGTGACTGTCTTTTCCCTGAAATGAGCTAGAAAATAATTGAGGGTTAAAAGACCTGCCTAGATCTCTTTGTCTTGGACTCTTTTGTTTTGAAAGGCACAAAGTGAGGAAAGATGGAAAAACTAACAAGGATGGCACATGCAAACTAAACCATGCTGTTGTCTTCCCATACTATTGGAAAAACATATCCAGTAAAACTGAAAGGAACAAATAAAAAAGCTGAAGAAAACAGGAAGGCGTGATTTTTTTGGTCTTGTTTTGTTTTTCGTGTGACTCATGGTTAACCTGTAAGAACTCACTGCCAAAAGTTATGGAATCTGAGAGCTCTGCTGAATTTCAAAGAGAGGAAGTCACTTACAAGCATAACGTGAACATCCCCAATATTGGTGATAAAAATGTGCTTCAGGAGTATGTATGATTCTTTGGGCTGTGATATATAAAATTCTTAAATGCTGTTATTTCACGGGAACTTAGTTTTCCTCAGAGGCTACAAATATTCCTTCTTTCCTGGTATTCTGCAGGGGAGCATTAGCTGTTAAACAGCTTCAAAGTTTTAAAAAGTTTGGTTTGTCACCAGTTTGAAAAGGGCTTTCTGTCATAATAAAATAAATGGAAACTTCTTAAATGGAAGTTGTGGTGCTTACCTAAAGAAATGCAAACCACCTTTGTTTACGTTTTTAGCTTTATGTACTGGAGTAGTAGGGGACTGAGTACAGATTTTTTTTTTGTAATAATGGTTTGAGGGACAAGTGTCAGGCTTGCTCTGGCTGTGGGATGATGTTCTGCCACATTCATTCTCTATTATGGATCCCTTTTTTTTCCCCCTCTACATCTGTACAGAATTCCTGTACAGATTTTCTTTACATATTTTCATTTGGGACTCAGACATTGAATGGAGAGACAAAAGAAATTCAAATCAAACTTTGATTAGTGGGGTTGGGGGACAAAAATCTATGAATACAGAGGTCTTTTTGTAATTAGTGTTATTTTAAATCAGTCATATATTTTAAAAGTTTGGGTAACAAAAATGATATTAATGTGGAATATTCTGATTAGATATTAAGATTTTTCTTTTTACTATGAGCATGATCTAATACTGGAATAAGATGCACAGGCAGGTTGTTTGTAAGACTTATTAAGTAAAAATTAATTGAAGTAAGACCATCTTTCCTGTAAATGCTGTGCAGTCAATAGAAAGGAGTTACAAGTGATGTTGTACCCCTATTGATTCTGTCACTGAGCAACTGTTTTTCAAGGCATTGATTGGACTCCCCATTTCTGAAATGCTTCAGAATTTTGTTTGCAAAATGTGTTTTATCAGACTGTCAGTTTACAGAGAGAGATGGAAGGAAAAAGACTTTTTTTTTTTTTTTTAGTGGAAAAAAGGGCAACAGAAATAACAGCTGCTGTTACAGCTGGTGAATGCGGTAGGTAGTCATAATATTTTCAAAAATGAGTAAGCAATTCAGGACAGCATGGGGCAGGTGCAAGCCAGGTTAGAATGAAATCAAGTCAGAGGAGACTCTTCAGCTTCATAAATTAAGTGATTATTTCTGTGATGCATTCTCTTCAAGGATACAGTACCTCCAGATTCGGTTATGTTTTCATGGATTAATGCCTGGGTCATGGTAGTGCACTTTGACTCTCTTTAGGAGCAAAGCCAAGGATATTTTATTGAAATAGAATTGCTTTTGCACCTCTCTTTGGTCTGTCGTTGGCCGTATGTATGCCGAAGTCATCTCTCTGTAATGTAGCTGATCAAAGACAACGAAACAATTACAGGGTGCATTCCCACTTACAAATTACTTTCTACAGACCACTTGTGTTAAATTCCTCTGCAAATAGCCCCATTTCTTGATCCTGCTCCAGCTGGCCCAGCTCAGCACTATTCAGTATTCTGCTTTTCACTTGAGTCTCACTTGCAGCATCCTTCAGAAATGAGTAGCAGATGCCCAGTTTGATGGTGCAGGTCCTCTGATCATTGAGCGCATATGCTCCTTTGTCATTCTGTCTCAATAATTGAAAGTACTGTCAGATGAGAAAACAAACCAAAAAAAAACAAAACCCTGCTAAGATCCTAAGGAAAATTTCTTTCTGACTGATCAGTGGGATGAATTTTCAGTTTCCAAAGAGTTCCTCTGCACATTAATCATGTTCTGTCCAGGGAAAGTCTGTCTGTGCTGGTAGCTCTTGGCTTTGGTTCTTGAGAGCCTAAGCCCACTCACCCTTTTTTCCTTTGCTGTCATCTTGTATTTCACATAGAGAATTTTTCAGTTAGTAATCCAACTTCTTGGTTATGAAGAATTTCCTTCTTATATCCTTGCATTTTTGGTGACATTCATGGTATTCATATACACAGAACTAGTTATTGTCTGGCCATTTTCTTCTATGAAAGAGTGAAAGAGTGGAAAGATTTTTGGAGCCCTCTGTGCAAAAAAATGATGGTTAGCATCTTTGGGAATTGACAGCCTTGTATTTCCATATCAAACCCACTGAAATGGAAACAGTTTCTGTACTGATGCATGTTTAGCGTTGGTTTTGTTTGTTTGTTTGTTTTTGGTTGGGGTTTTTTTTGCGTCAGTATAAAGATATATTTCATTTAAGATTACTTTGGCTGGATCTTTCAAAAATACCATAATTAAGCCCTCTACCTTTTTGGGTGTGAGAGATCAAGAAGGAAAGTGAGAAGAGAGCTGAAATATGGTGCAAGTAATTAAAAGGTTGCTTGCATCTGCTTTCATCGTGCAGCATGGAAAATTTCTTAGAGCATCCGTCAGAGAATACTTCAAAGCTGATTTTCAATGGCATTTCACACTATATTGTTAGAGAAATACCTTGTGGATTGTATCACTCTTAGGCAGCACAGGGGTCAAAGGAATGATCTGTACGGGGGGCAATGAAAGAGCAGTTTTCTAAAGTTATTTAACATGTTAGGAGCCAAGACAGCAGTTTCTATTCATAATCAGCAGTGGATAATACAGAGCAGGGTGAAATATGGAATAATGAATGTTAATTTACAAAGTTTTGACTTGAGGGATTTGACTCTTCTATCAAAGAGAGTTGCAGAAGTTACTAGTTAATGAGAAGTGATGGGACTTGAAGTGGTGTTTGAAAGAACTGTGGGAACAAAGAGACACAAACTCCAATTACAGAGTTGATAGCAGTTTGGGGAGATGAATTATGGGAACACGAAAGGTCTGATGTTTGAGGATATGAGAGGAATATTTTTCTGGTAAAATTAATTGGTTCTGATAGACTAGATAAATGAGATCTTTTAGAGCTTTCTTGAATCTGAAGAGAGCTGTTATCTACAAGGAAAAAATGTGTTGTGGAGATGAATATTAGAAAGCCTATTTTTGCAGTTAGCTTCATTTTCCAAGAAAAGTTAGTTGAACAAAAAGAAGCAAACTGCATGCACTAACTCATAACTTTGTTGTTCTGAATTATATATCCTTTTGTGATATATAAGTATAATGGATAGGCTTAAGAGCACCCCGGTTCCTTTTTGAAGTGCATTCTGATCAAGTACAGCTTGGACACAGGGAGACACTTGTTTCCAACTTCAAAAGTAGTTGTACAGGAAAGGCAAGGATCATATCAGCTTGGATCTGTTCTTGTTTCATCCCTACTGATTCAACCATCCTCAGGCTTTTAAGAGATTTATATCTAGACACTTGAGAAATGCTAGTAAAATATGCAGTGAAACAAGGATAATAATTGCCATGAGAGCAACAGTGACAAGGCTTGTTGCCAGTTTCACAGACGTCAACTAATCAGAATAATTTAAGTCTTGGACACATTTCAGAAAGGCCATTTATATAACGACTCCAAGTGACCTGTCTAGCTTAGGAGCTCTTCTCCCTGTTGCTAATTTATCAGCTTTCATTCTGAGAAAACAGAAGATGCTGCTAATAGTTTTAAAGAATTCAGTAGTAAACACCATAGATGAAACATAGAGCTTTTATTAGGCAGAGCTATGATTTTCTAACTGTGACAAAGGGATAGTTTTTGTTTCTCAGCTATGTGTCATATTTCATTGACAGTAATAATAGCTGTGTTCCACATTCCTGTTTTTCAGAAACTCCTTTCTGCATAGAGCAGTGGTTGGCCTCAAATGATGGAGATGGTGTTAATGGAAAAAACCCTTTCCATCACCCCGAAATATTCCCTAATTACACCCCTTATTTCACAGAACCTCCCATCTGAAATGTCTTTAGGGTCTTTCCACACTTATGATTAAGAGTATTCACACCAGAGTAGATGTTCATGAAATTATTGACTGTTGACCAGAGCTTATCCTCTGGGCCTTTGCTACAAGACAGATCAGTTAAAGCAGTGAGTTTTGTTCGTGTGCAGGTTAAGACTGAAATTCATTGGGCTTCAGTGTGACATGACTTCTGCTCAGGCCCATGAAAAATGGAGAGTTGGGTACTATGTATCCTGTGATACTAGGCAGTGCAGCCTAATAGACTAGGGACTTTGTCCAAGAAATATGGATAGCTTTGCCCAAAAATTATGTCACAAATATATACATGTGTTAACTTTAAAACCAAACAAATAATAGGCTTTTTTGGGATCTGTTGTGTAACTCATATGAACAGCTGCATTGATATCCAGCAGATTATCTGCAAAGAGTAAGGGCTACGACGCCATGCTTATACAACATTTTAGGCTTTTAAGAGTAAATATTATTTTAAGTTGCACAATAGCAAGGGTAACCGGGACAAGCACTGTCCTAACATTCCTTCAGCAATGAGAGGCTTAGTACAGATTGTATAACACAGTTATAAAGAACAGGAAAATTACTTAGGTGACAGTATACCCCGGGGAGGAGAAAAGGGTTCAGGATATAATGGAAGGGAAATAGGTATGTTTTGCTCTGTAGCTATTGATTCTATAATATTGAAGAGAAACTAAAGAAATAAGCGATTCTGTGCTCTCATCTGAGAACTTGGATGATATTGCAGATGCTAGACACGTTTACTAATAGGTTCTCAGCTTTGAAAAATCAACTGAGAAATACTAAATTTGTAGATGAAGCAAAGGTGAGAGGATTAAAAGTATGTCAGAGGGCTGGATTCAGGATGATCATGACAAACAAGAGCAGCATTCTGAAAGAAACAGAAGCCAATTCTAGGTGAAAATGCGCAAAAATCTGTTCCCCAGAATAGTACACGCACCATTACAGGAATCACACAAGGTGGGCGAGACAGAGGATTGATATTAGAAATTTTAAAGGCTAAAACGGATCCGAAGAAGAAGAAGAACATACGGCTGTCTGTTCTCTTCTGAGCTCATACAACCTCAACAGAAGCCTGCATCCAGGCTTGCACGTTGCAGATCAGGAAGGATGCAAAGCCATTAAGTAGACTGAAGGAGAGGACAAAGAAGATGTAGCATATGTGACCTACATGTCTGGAAAGTGTAGACAAACATTAAAGAGGCTTGGTTAGTAAAACAGGCAGTGGACTGAAGTGGAACACAACAATATTTTTCAGGTTCTTCAAAAGTAGTTATAAAGGGAAAGGCAATAGTTTGCTCTCCCTGTCCATTGTGGATAGGATGAGCCGTGCTGGGCTTAGATTGCAGCAAGGTAAATGAAAATAGGGGCTTAGGAAAACCCAGGTGACTGTATGAGCAGTTAAGCTCTACAGTAAATTGCCTAATGACATGGAATCTCTCCACTGGTAGAGATACTTGAGAATGCATCAGACAAATGTCTAATGAAGGGGGAAGGGGATAATAATATCAGGCTTGTCTGTGACAAGCTGTGGGGTAACACATCATGGTTAGAGGGACAGGGTGCTAGTAAGGGCCTTCAGCCTGTTGCCCTGAGGCATGCTGGGGACACTGTATCACAGTCAAAGTCTTATGGAGATGAGCCAGGGCCTCCTGAGGTAGTCAGAGTCAACAAGGAAACACCTGGGAAACACCTTCCAGCTGAAGTGGCACAAACAGGAGGAGGTGGAAGCCACTATGCTGCTGGAAAACTATGACATAGTGGCCATTACTGAAACCTGGTGGGACAAATCCTACGGCTGGAGTGTGGCTATTGATGGCTGCAAGCTGTTCAGAAGGGACAGGCAGTCCATTCTCTGCCCAGCCAGTATTTGTGCCTGGGATTGCCGTGAACTAGGTGCAGGACCCTTGTACTTGGCTTGGTTGACCTTCATGAGGTTCGCACAAGCCCACCTCTTAAGCCTGTCCGGGCCCCTCTGGATGGCATCCCTTTCCTCCAGCTTGTCAACAGCACCACACAGCTTGGTGTCATCAGCAGACTTGCTGAGGGTGCACTCCATCCCACTGTCCATGTCTCCGACAAAGATGTTACACAGCATGACAGTTAAACAGTACTGACCCCTGAGCAATGCCACTCATCACTGGCTTCCACTTAGACATTGAGCAGTCCTGAGCAGAAGGACTTGGGGGCGATGGTGGACAAGAAGCTCAACATGACCTGGCAGTGCACTCTGGCAGCCCAGAAAGCCAACCCCATCCTGGACTGTATTAAAAATAAGCATGGCCAGAAGGTCAAGGGAGGTGATTCTACCCCTCTACTCTGCTTTGGTGAGACCCCACCCAGAGCACTGTGTCCAGCTCTGGAGTCCTCAGCACAAGAAGGACATGGACCTGTTGGAACGGGTCCAGCTGAGGGCCACAAAAATGATCATAGGGCTGGAGCACCTCTTCTGTGAAGACAGGCTGAGAGAGTTGGGGTGTTCAGTCTGGAAAAGAGAAGGCTCTGAGGACACCTTAGAGTGGCCTTCCAGTACCTACAGGAGAGATGAGGAGGGACTCTTTATCAGGGCCTGTACCAATAGGAGGGGGGTTATGGTTTTAAACTGGAAGAGGGAACATTTAGATAAGATATTAGAAATTCTTTCCTGTGAGGGTGGTGAGACACTGGAACAGGTTGCCCAGAGAAGCTGTGGCTGCCCCATCCCTGGAGGGGTTCAAGGCCAGGCTGGATGGGGCTTGGAGCAACCTGGTCTGGTGGGAGGTGTCCCTGCCCATGGCAGGGGGTTGGAACTCGATGATCTTTAAGGTCCCTTCCAACCCAAACCATTCTATGATTCTATGATTCTAGGACATGTCTGGCAGGACCATCTGATGTATAATTGAGCCTGCTTCTGTGAAAAAGGGATGCGATTGATTTCTTCTTGCTTAATTTTCGATGCTTTCTGTGAAATACATAGAAAGATACTGTCTTTTTCCAGAGTGTCATTTATGTTTTCCAGATTATATTAGTTTGAGTTCTTTTGGTTGATTCCAGTGCTGAAGAGCTATTGCTGGCCAAATCTTGACTGTTGCTGCTTTGATGGACCCTGTGAGTGAGGCAGAGGAATCCATTTATTTACCCTGGAGACTTGGTGTTACCACCCTTTGATTGTCACTGTGTTTGCCTTTCGTTCCATTTTAAAATGTCAGCTATGACTGTCTGTGTCTGTATATGCTGACAGAGGGGCCTTAGGGTAAAGTTTGGGTTCCCCTGAGTCAGTGAACTTTGCCAGTGCCTTGCATGAGGTCAAAACTTCATCTCTAGTCTGTTCTTTTTCTCCTCATGTAATAGTGGGAACTTTCTTCATTTGTATTCTTGCCTTCAGGATGGTGGATGGAAGTCCAGGGACTTTATGAAACCTGAGACTCACGGGAATTTTTTTAAAAGTAAAAAGAAATAAAGTAGAACTGGAGCAGTGTTACATGAATGGACTTCTGAGAGCTGGATAGACTAGTGGCAAATGCCTTGTGGTTATTTGTGATATGATCTGGCATTGGGACTCAAACGTTCCAAGCTGCCAGATGTGTTGATGCCTTTTCCCCAGAATAGTAAATAATGGATATGTTTGTGAGAGACTTTCAGATGCTTTAAATTCCAGGTTGTGTAATCACCCCAAGTTTCAAGCTTGAGAATTAAAGTACGTACTGCAATTGCTCCTCTGGGATAACTGTTGTCTTGTTGAACATGAATTTCATTGCTTTTGTTGCTCAGCCAGTCCTGAAGTGTTAAGCACTTTAAATAACAAATAAAATAATTGAATTCATATTTTATTTAGCAAGTGTGGTGCCTTGTATAATCAAAAATGGTTTTGGTTGGATTCACATTCTGTGTTGTAGTGTTCAGATCTGCATCCAGGCAGCTGCCCTGGCTCCCAACCTTTACCTGGCAGATATCCTCCGTCAGAAAGTGAGTGTAGGAACAGGACAGAGCAGCTGCAGATCACTACATGTGTATCTTCTAGATCCAGTAGTGTTTGAATACTTGAGAATTTAAGAAAACCCTAGCCTGCATGCATTAGTAGATTTAAAATTTGTTTATTTTTTAGGAGCTGACTGGTTCAGCATTTGGTAGGTCTGTGCCAAAGCTGAGAGAGATGAAACAAACACCTTTCTTTACATATGCATTTAGCTTATTTGCTTAATTACTATTTTGGCCACGAACAAATAATTGTAGTGCAGGTTTTCTTGTTTGCACTTGGATGGTACCAAACGAGTCTTCAATTAAAGCTTTTCCAAGTCTTTTCTAAATGTACTGTTTCATTTTTTGTCTTTAATCCTCCTTTGAACTCTTTGTTTTCTGTAGTTTATTGAGGCCTTCTCAAGACAAAAGAAACCAAACCAAATACAAAAACACAGCCGTGTTCCTTCCCTCAGAGACTGGTGGCTAATTATGTCAATATGTTCATCTTTTGAAAATGAATCGGAATCTGAGCACTTTTCAAACAAAACTAAAATCTAGGCAGATTTTTTTCTCTATCACCATTCAAGCCAGCAGGAGTAAGGAATACAGCAAAATCTCTGCACTCTGGTTTTATGTCTGGTAATTTAATGCACAGCATCTGTAGGAGCATCTTACCTAGTACTTAGTGGGACGCATAATGAGGATATTAGGATATGAACTGACTTTGTGTGAGAACTTGGAGGAACTTTTTGAAGGAGAGCATGAGAACGCTTGAATAGGATGTGGTTTCTGAAAGCCTGAGTTAGTGAACCCACCTCCAGCACATCTAGTTGTGTTTCATCCTCATGCTGCTCTATTTTCTCCTTCTCATTACGCTGTTCCTTAAAATAATTTGTTCGGACAAGGCACATGTGCTGACGAGTGTTGCTCTAACAGAGGTCTTTTCCATACTTACTAACCGATATTATTGGTTTGATATATTAAAAACCCCATATGTAGCTGCTTAGAACTTACTAGGAGATGGGTGATTTCAACCTAAAACATCCAGTTCTTTTACCCATTTTTCTACCGTTCAGGTGGAATGAGTTTTTATTTTTTTTCCAAGAACTTTGAAATGTATTCTGTCTTCTTGTGAATAGTCTTGACAATAATGTGTATCTGAAGCATTCTGAGCTGTGGAGGAAGCCTATTTGCACTTCCTGTGGTGTATGGCAGTTTCATGAATAGCTATATAATTCTGTGCCCTAATTTACCAGGTCAAATTACTCCATTTTTTTGGGGCAGGAAAGCTGGCAATCTGGAAACATCCTTTCACCCTTCAGTTTTGCCAAAGATATGATTATGGGGAGGTATGACTCTTCTGGATGGAGAAACATCAGTTTTCTTCCAGAACTGTGTATTATTTAGATAGCAAATCATCCAGTCTTCTCAGAAACACCTTTGGAAGGAAGACTCATACTATTAATAGAAAGCAATCTAAGGACACATACCTATTTTATCTGCTTAGTGCATGAAAAAGGAAGTCTGTGTGAAAAGCTGATGTCTAAAATTCCCCTCTCCGTGTATCTCCATCTTCCTAGAATGTTTAATGTTTACTCAGAAATTAAATGCTATTAATTGGAGAAGATACACATTTTTATGCATACAGAAAAGAATATGTCTTTCACAAATTTGAGTTAGTGAAAGACCTTGAAAACACACCAAAAAATTACTGTACTATTTAGGATTTGGAGACTATTGCTGCTCTTCCACAGGAATTGCTGCCTGTCCTCTCTTTCCTCTGTTCTGGGTAGAAGAAGAAATCTTGTGTTTTAAAATAATTGAATGGTATCTAACTCATTTAAGGAAAGAAATAATCTCCATCTAATTCTACCTTCTACAAGATTTAATTACTTGATTGGAGCTTTTTTTGTGGTTTTCTTTCAATTCCCGTATTTTTTAGTGTTGTGGAGTTCTGTGGGGGCAGGGGTTTTTACTTTTTCATTACCATTTCTGTGCAGTTGATGGATGATGGTCATTCTTTCCTACTTCCCATGAACTATTACTTCTGTCCCCAACAGTGGATATGAAACAAGAAAAAGGAAAAATTAATTTTCTTACCTGTAATTTTGCCTTCCCTCAGTATTGATTTACTACTTAGTAAAGATTTTTCCAATATTAATTTTGTAATCTGAGTGTAATTTGGTCTGACATAGAATTCCTTTTTATTTTTTGGATATGTCTGAGTGAAGATAAGAGTGAGGATCACATAAGGTTAAACTTTCACATATTGGCGCCCTGCTGTGTCCTTTATTGTGTGCTTCTGCTCTGGAAGTCTGCTTCTAGGAAAGCTCCACTGGTCAATCAATGTATTAAAACTCAAATAGCAGGTTTTAAAAAAGAGATCAGAGAATTACATAAGCCTCCGCTCATCTGGGTCATTATTGTAACAGTTGAATTTGCAAGTGGCAAACCCATAAGAGAAAACAAAACATCAAAGAAGAGAGAACCAAGTTAGCTATTTCAATATGAATATGCTAAGAAGAAAATTATGCATCTCAACATTAAACATCTGAAGGATTTTTGTATTAATCCCAACCTCATTATACACCGAACTTGATACTATTTCAGTTTCATTGTTTGAAAGCAATCTTTCTGGGAAGAAAAAAAAATAAAGCTCATGGCAGTGAGATTGTAGAGAATAAAATAAAAAAATGTAGTCAAAACATCTTATGTTTTCATTTAAAATCTTTCTGCCATTTCTTTTGGGTTTATTTAACCAATTTTTTTTTTCACATTTGAGCTTTGTATATTAGGGACGTTTAGAACCAGGTTGAGTAAGTGATGCCTGTACCAACTTCCTGCTTAACTCGTATTGCTACCTGCTTTTTGGTTTTTTCAGCCTGTGAAAAGCTTCTAATTTGCTACCTGTTCCAGGCATAGAGAGAACATTTTTGGGTGCAGGGGATTCTTTCTTTCGTAAAGGCTAGCAGGAAATGCTGTGGCTAAAATAGCTTAAATTGATGACTAGCTCCATATCTATTTAAAATTTACTTTTTGAATAGCCTCTGAGGAAAAAGTCAGAAAAAAAATCAGAATTTCATTGCTAAAGGAATCATTGGTTTGGGCTTTTTTTTCCCCCTTGGCTTTCCATTCTTTGTCCCAGGGGCTACCTTAAATTATTTATTTTGAAGGTTCTTGCTTCACCCCCTGTTAGATGTTCGTGCTAAAGTTGTATTGACATAAACATCTGCACAAATCCCAGTTCAAAAGAATACATATTTGAGGGAATTGTTACAGAAACATCTGCCAGTTGACATCCTATTACTTCAAGACTGGAGATGCTGGCACACACCTAACATTTTTCCCTTTTTGCCTGTTGTGTACAGACAGCTGAGCTGGCCAGAAATCCCTTTTCATGTAGTAAAGAGTGAAAGATTAGGCCAGATATTCTAGACAGCCTGAGTGTTACCGACTCCTCATTAATTATTTAGCATGGTTTTGCTCGCTCACTGTGATCATTCTTCAGCCAAAAATATCAGGAATCTGTAGAAATTTTAAAGAAGCATAGAGCCACCATAACATCCTGGGCATATGAGCAAACAATGGGGGAAATTAAAGGTAATACAATAATTCTCCGATGTTAGTGCAGGTTCTGTCATGTCAAAGTCTTTCACCAGACCTAGTTAGAAGCATACTAATCACTGATATTTTTTTCACTTTCAATTATAAAGGTAAAATTACAGTTTTTAAAAGCAATAACATTTTATCTTTTATATTTGCTTCTTTACTCCTTACTCTCAGTTTCCAAAAGAAAGTATGTAAAGGAATATCAGAGGGGCCATAGGTCTGGGGGGAGAACAAGAAAGGAGGAGATTTTTTTATTATTCTTTTTCCTCTCAACTGAAAAAGATTAAGAAACACTGTGCTTGGATTTTGTGCATGTATTGCAATGCCAGGAGAACATTCTGTTTTCACTGATGTAATGGTGGGAGTTGTTAGGGAGAGACATCAGGCATTTCTCATCAGGCTCTTTAGACTAGTTAAATCCAGGAATTTGATGGTACAAGAAATGCAGCACCTGCTTTATTAGATTGCATATTTTATAATGTATTATTGCTGTGTTCTTAAGGCAGTGGCATTTTTACCTAATACATGGAGTGGAGGGCAAGGATTTTACATAGATCTAGATGATAATTGCCCAGTAAAAATTTCATTTGCAACTAAGGCAGTGATTAATGCTTGACAGATGAAACAGAGGAAGGAAGAAAGAGTGTCCAACAATACCTTTTAAAGAACAACAAGCCAATATGTTTGCGTTAAGTTTTCAAAGCTCAGGATGATGAGAGGAGAAACATAGCTGTTATATAGTAATGTATTTATGAGTTAGGTATGTCTTTGTCATGAATGACATTGTAAAAAAAAATAAATTAGTTCTTCAGATGCACTTTTGATGAAACAATCATAAAGCATGTATCATTCTGTCAAGATTATTGTTACTCATCCATTCATTCAAGGTAGGGTAGAAGGTCTGGCTGTTAAATGCATAGTTAAGCATCTAAATGCATGCCACATTTTTGGGTTTAGTGCTTTGGCTTTTACAAATCATATTGCATGTCTGAATTTGACAATGTAAAGACAATGCGAGAGATGGCAGTAGGATATATCTGTTTTACAGATGATGGGCTGAAAACTAGGCAGTCATCTTTCAAAAATGTTTGCTAACCAAAACAGGGCTTTATCTGATAATGTTTGATAGCAAAATGTTGTATAGATTCCTAAATCATAGCATTCATGGTGATCTTTCTTCACTGATTAAACGTGTTTGTTTGTTGGTTATTTTAAAGCAAGGTAATGACCAACAAAATGCTGAGCATTGCCATTTTTTAACACAGTGAGATCATTTGCTGAAAAAATCATTCAAGATCCATTTGAGATTACGTTTAATCCACTCCAGACCTTTCTCAGAGCTGTCCCCTCACTCTTGTGGGTGTCAGTGCTCTAGGGGCTGTGCTGCAGCACAGGCAGTGTAACGCAGAGGTTGGAAGGACTCCTGGCAGCAAAATGACAACAGTGTTTCAGAGAGAAAAAGAAAGAGCTACTGAAAACCCACAGAAGAAAATACTGTGGCACTAATTACTATTAACCAAGCAGTCTTTCTCCAAATGCAAACTCAACAGCAACTTGCTGTCCTAAGCTGATAACAGGCATGAGCCAATGCTTTGATGCTCACTTTCCATCTACCCACAAAAAATGTAGCAGCCCTGATGTGCATTTCTAGGCACCTTCACAGCCTTTCCTGGGAGTGGCAGTTTATTACTTTTTCTGTCTCTTATTTATTTATTTATTCATCTATTTATTTATTTAACAACTTATTTAGAATGGAATGGAATAGAATAGACTAGCATAGTTCCAGTAGAAAGTGACCTACGATGATCGTCTAGTCCAACCCCCTGACCACTTCAGGGCTGGTCAAAAGTTAAACCATATTATTAAAGGCACTGTCTAAATGTCTCTTGAACGCTAACAGGCTGGGGGCATAAACTACTTTGCTGGGAAGCCTGTTCCAGTCTCTGACCACCTTCTTGGTAAAGAAATGCTCCTAACTTCTAACTTAATTTTAAAATACTTGAAAGCTTTATGGCAATTGTCTACAATAAGCAACATTCTAGTGCTGACTAGCTGACAGCAAAGTATTCTCCTTGTCTCAATTATGAGAAGGTATTTAAAAAATGAATCCAAATTAAATCATGCTGTCATTTCCCCCAGAAAATGAGCTAGTGAATTAACAGTCTGTTGCAAGCATATACTGTCTGGACAGCTATTTTTCTAATACAGCTGAGGTAAAGCTACAGAGGCTAAACAGTATGCCACTGGCCAATAGGATTATAACACTGACTTTTGTGAACATAGTAAAACAGAATTAAGTATTCCACTTAGGTCTGAGGTGCAACTGCCAGAAACCAAACCAAACCAAACCAAACCAAACCAAACCAAACCAAAATTAGACTCTACAAATTTTGTGTTTTGCTCCCCCACTTTAAGGAGGTTTTCCTAAAGGTTTTATTATGTTCTTTATGGACTTCTAAAAACTTTTTTCTCAGTCATTTCTGATTCTTATCAAAGAACTTTGGGATAACTTGGAATTTAAATGCTCAAAAAATAGCAACAATCATTGTTTAATGGGATGACTTTGTATCTTTTACCTGCCAGTGCTGTCAGATATCTGACAGTAACTCATTAAAGCAGTTCTGACTCTGCATCCCACAGCAACATTAGTTTCTGGACCACGTCCTTAAGCTCTGAGTCTGCACATTGCTAGCTAAAAATGCTAGCAAAGTACAACTAATGCTGGTGAATTCAAAAGTTGGTGAAAATATTGTAAAACCAACATGCTGCTCTACTGACTTGCTAATAAGCACTAATCTTCAAATCTAATCCAGTTAATTTAAGTAAATCTTGTCTAACAAGGCTAAACTAAGACAATCTCCTAGAAACTGGTGCCCATATCAGGGAAAACATTGAAAAACCCCGGGGATTCTCTTCCTTTCTCCACAACCCAATATATTAAAAATGAACGCAAGACACATTGTTTGTGATCTATGCTTTAAAAGTGCACCAGTGGAAAGTCTATCTGTTTAAAACATCTTGACTTGGAGAAAATGCTGGCGTAATATTATTGAATACCAATATCCTAAGTTGTATTATTCTACCTGTACTGGACTAGACTTCAGGCATTCATTCCCATTAACAGACAGACTCAAGATGTGTTGTACTTTGGCGTATGATGTAAAGCTTCTGGATGAAGCTTGTCTATACACTTACCTCACCTTCACACACTCACACATGTATGCACACACACACACACATGTAAAAACCACCAGCCTAGCTTTGCAAGGAAGACCTCTGTTCCCACTGTGCACTAGTCATAACTTTAGCTTTCCCTATCTAGAAAATGCTCTGTGATGATGATGGTAGATAATGATACTATGTGGTGTTTTGAACAGCAGCACCATTATCTGTTTCCTGTGGTGTTTTCAGACTCTGCCATAAAACCAGGTAAAGGTAAAGCTGGATACCCTCAAGACAGTGCCCTGCAGTCCATTGACAAGCCAGAGGGGTGAGATGTTACAGGAACGTCTAGTTTATCATATTAAGGACTTGATCTGTAGTAACTTAGACATCAAACACTTTTTCATCTCTTTTATTGCAATATCCAATTTGCGCATTATCAAACTGTCTACTATAGGTGCTGTCTAATGACAAAGGAACACAAGGGGTTTTCCATTTATTTCTATATATGTAAATATGTTCCTACAAAGGTACTGAAAAACAGGTTTTAGAGACAAGCTATAATTCAGATTTTGGTGGTATATAAACAACCTATAAGAATATATGTATTTGCAAAACAAATCAAATATAATAAACTATAGATAAAAGTTGTAAATAGGTCAGAAAAAAGTTATAAGGATGGCAAACACTTCATTTTTCAGAAATGTCAGCTAGGAGCTCTGAGATATTTGTGCTGGAAGGAGTGTTGGAGTAGCAGGCATTAGTGAGGGCTAATGGAAGGGAAGGGAAAAAGGAACTGACAGGTGAAGGAAATTACTCTTCTTGACGTGTCCCTTGATTTTCATTGGAAGAAAATAATTAGCAATGAGGGTAGTAGAAATGATAGGAGGAAATGAGCTAGGAAACAACAGGAGGAATCAAGCAGGTAAGGATTTTTTTTGAGAGGTTTTACTCACTAGAATACTTTTGTTAGTGAATACAGCCTTGGAGAAAGCTGGGGAATGTAAATTCAGCAACGCTTAGTGGTTAAACAAAAACTCCAAAAGGCAAGGTATGGGTATTATTTTTGCTTTTAAAGACTTAGACATTTTTCTTTAATTTAGAAAATTGTAACCAGGATCCTTTTTTCTTTATGAATAATTATCAGTCTTCCTTAGTTTGAATAATTTAGCACAAAAAGGCAGGCAGTTTTTTTTTGGTCTTATTTTTTAGTGGTAGGTCTTTGGGGTTCACTTAAAGTGTCCTGGCAAGATGTATCTGATCTGTGATGTGATTTGGACAGAAGTTATCAGGGGTGTCTATAATAATGAGTTGCACAAATCATAAGACTGTTTTTTTCTGAAATATGGTGCCTCTGTAGATCCAGCTCACACAGAGATTTATCTGGCTAAAAGGTTAGGTATTCAAAATGCCAGTATGTTGTGCATTCTTAAACATTGACTCTTTCTTGAAATCTCTGAAGTTAAGAAGCAGGTTTTATCTAGAAGGAAGGGTAGAATCAAATTGGAGGATGGCTGCCTGTGCCTGGTTTCTGCTGTTGATTGTTTCCTCTATATTTATGATGTTGATGTCGGCTGTGGGCACTGTTTGCTGCAAAGAATCCCAAGCTGTGAAGAATGGCTAGTACATTGCTTAAGTTAGATTTAATTATCTTTTCCTATTGAAGCAGGCAAAGAGATCATCAATATGCATCAGAAAGTATATGGCACACTACAATAGTAGTCTCTGAAAGGTCAATGCTTTATCTTTTTGCCACATTGTCGAGTCCTTCACAAGTTGGCATAAATGATCGCCATAACTGATCATCAAAAAACTCCTAGTGCAGGGAAATAAATTGATTGATCTCATTTAGAGAAGTGAGAATTTTCCTGAAAATAAGGAAGCTAATGAGAAAGTTCATTCTAATTAAAGTCTGTGGAGCATTAGGTAATGAAAATGCAAGTATCTATTATTTTTCTTGCCTTTCACTCTGTTCGCATTCTGTAAATCTTACCTTACTAAAAAACTTTTTCAACTAGAAAGTTTTTAGAAGTCACGTTTCACATAAGAAATGTCAGTGGCTCCAGCATAGCTTGGAATGCCCACTGGGGTTTTTCCAGCTCAGGCTGGTGGTGCCTCAAGCTTATGGTGAAGCTTATTTTTCAAGAGGATTGATGGCTGGGGAGTGTTGGGAAATTGCTTTCTTCTTCTTTCTCAGTGTAGGGTATAGAATCACCTGCCATCTAGAATAATTTCCCTTAAAGTACCTTTGGAAATCTAGATGAATAATGGGCAGGGAAGAAAAGTGAGGATTTTATGTTGTGAATAAAATCATAAGTATATTAGGTCTTTTCCTTAGCATGTGAACTTGAGGCCTGATCGCTGCATCAATTTGTACGTCTCAGTCATAGACTTCATACTCTTCATGGTCTTTATTTGCTCGTATGTTTCACTTACAGTAATAAGTACCATTAATAAAAAACATTGTGCTTATAAAGAAAAGATTTTCTGAAACTTTAGGAATAGCTGCTGTTAGTATAATACTGTGCTCTGAGACATCAGTCATGGAACAGTAGTAAAATGGCAGTCTGTTGCTTCTCAAGCTTATTTATAAAGTTCCTGGCTAATTGCTTATACCTGGGAATCCTGAACACAGTGTGTCCTGATTTGAGGTAAAATAGAACCTTCTTTCTGTTTGGTTTTTTTTTTTTTTTTAACTTCTTAGCTAGGCCTTGTCTAACTCTCTGAAATTAACAGCATATTGTGCAGAAAAATATTCATTCTCAGAGTGATAAGATCAATGTTTATACTTCATGCCAAGGAACGGTATGCAGAGAGGCTCTTGCTTATACTTATTGCTATAACAACCAAGGTCAGCTAATTTTATTTGCCTTGTTGGAGGGTTGGAAACAGAAAAGCATAGAGTCGTCCCACCTGTGGGGAGGAGGGGACAGGAGAAGGGACCAACAGGGTATTCCATCCCATCTGCCCCATACTCAGTCTAAAAGCTGAGGGATCAGGCTGAGGGTCAGCCCTCTTTCTTCAATGGCTGATGTCCAAAGAGGACCCTGTCTGTTCATCTGCCTTTGATCCCGATTGGAGCATTTCTGAATCCAGAGCTTGAACCCAGTTCCCATCCGTCACTGAGTCCAGTCTGGGACTTCCCCAGTGCCTGCTGGTGACATCATCCTGGAAGGTCGATAAGGTTTTCTATATATTGTATATATTTAATTATTTCCTTTTAATTTTATTATTATTATTTCATTAAAGTGGTTTAATTCCTTCTAAACTCATAAATCTCTTTATCTCTTCTCTCCTGGGAGCGAGAGGTGGGGGGAGAGAATCTGTCACCATCATAGGGCAATTCAGACTAAACTACGACACAGTGTTACAAATCTAATTAGGACTTTGGTTCTTCGTATTTTTAAGCAACGTAACACTTTCCGTGAAGTCAAAGTATTATCGAAAGCTCAGCCCAATTTCCACAATGTGCAGTTCAGGCAACTTTCTACCCCTTTTTGTGTGATTCTCTTTGCAGAGATGCCCGTGGCAGTGGGTGCCCTGAGGCTCCCCAAGCTCTCAGTGGAGCAGGGCTTTCCTGACTGCAGTTTTAGTGTCTGCCTTATAGAAAATGGAATGTAAGCACACCATTTAAAATGGCATTTGAAAATGACATTGGCTATGTTTTCATTTTTAGCTACTGTAGTAGAGCAAGCAGAAAGCAAAACCAAACATAGACTGCTTAGTGGCCTCGCTTATTTGGAGCGTTCTTCGTTAGGGTAATCCAAGTGGTTGATACTTTTAATCATTTGCCTTTGACTCAAAAGCAGACAGTTGTTTATTATTAATTGGCTAATGAGGTAAATAAATCCCTGCTAATGTGGTGGGTAGGAATGTATTTAGCCTGGATGGTAAGACTATTTTGATAACAGGGGATACTTGTGAGGTTTGGCTGTTCTGAAACCAGGGATTTTAATTATATCACAGTAACTAGCTAAATATGAATCAATGTGGAAGTAACATAAAACCAGTTTTACTTATTTTTGCAAACAGACTCCCTCATCCGCTGTAGGGCACGCAAAGACTTTTAATGTATATGGAAATAAGTATAAAGAGGTGGTTTAGGAATGTCCTCCAACATGCTATCTTTAAAAGCCAGCAGTTGGCTTACTTTGCTGAGCTAAAGAAACTCTGGATATAAAAAGGATAAATAATAACTGCTAGTAAACTCTTTCTTCTACAATAATGGGCAAATTTTATGGTTTTTATTTTTACTGGGGTAAAAAAGACATTATTTGATAAAAAATTTTAGTTACATTGGTCAGAGATGGACTTGGTAAAAGTCATCTTGTTGAAAGTCAAATTTGGCCATGAGCAGTTGATAAAAAATTGATTTGTAGAAGGTGATGTTTATTCCAGCTGATAAATTGCAGATATTGGTAGTTCTCTGTTACAGCATTATAGGAAAAAAAAAGCATATGCATTGAGAAAAGAATGAATGTGTAGAAAAAAAAAAAAAAAAGCATATGCATTGAGAAAGGAATGAATGTGTAATTCATGTTTCCAAGGCAACAAATAATTGTTATTGACACTTTTGGCTTAGAGCTAGTTAAGAAAGCAGAAATTGTGACACAAGGTGTATTAGTCAGCATTTCTGTATAGTTTGGTTATTCAGTAGGCTCACAAATCTAGCAAGGGGAAGATGAGGCAAGAGGTAATTTCTTTAGATTTCATTGCATATGCATTCACTGCTTCCATATACAGCATGGCAAATGTTACAAAAAATTTCTTTAGATTTCATTGCATATGCATTCGCTGCTTCCATATACAGCATGGCAAACGTTACGGCAGAATCTGTTGCTGTCATTGATTTCTTGATCAACTGTTGCCAACATGACAGCAAGGAAAGAGTAAAATTTAAAGGGAATATTTGAAACTTGTAGGTTTCTTCCTGGCAGTGAAGCAGAAGTCTTAGAACAAGATTAAAAGTACAAATAATATCTAGATGCTGTGGAAAAGGATCCAAGTGTCCACTGTTGAGTCAAATTCACAATATCTTCATTTTTTAATTATTTTTTCATTTTATGTTTCGTTTTCACTGAAGTCACCCCAACATTAGTTAGAAAAAAAGCTGAAAAAACTCAATTCTTCTGATATGGCAGGATGTATAGTTTGAAGACTTATTTATGGGACTGTTGGGATGTTTGGAAGAAAAGATTAATGGTTATGTTGTGCTTTTCCCTTGAGGGGTACTTCTGAACAAAATCCGATTACTAGTTTTTTCAGTTTAGGTGAGACCAAATAGTCAGTTTGGAGAGATAATGGAGAAGGGGGCTAAGTTCCTGAAAACGTTCTTCTGGGGCTAAGAGGGTGAAGAAGCTGTGAGTGGAGGAGAGTCCCAAAGGATGTGCTGTCTGAACAGGTTGCCCCATCCTGTGGAAAGCCGTGCTGGTTCCTCAGGTGTTTTAGGTTGCACGGTGTGCACACAGGAGTGTGCACGGGTGTTTTTGGTATAATGGCAGGGCATTGTTAAACCTGTTAATAAGCCTTGCTAACCTCTTGGCGAGTTCCCCAGAGAGAAGTGGTTGGAACCTGAGCCAGTGGGTCGGAGATGGCCCTTATTGGGTCAGCTCTGACATGGCACTGATGTAATAATACTGCCTGGAGTTGTACCCAGGGAGCCCGCAGCAGTTCTAGGAGGAAGAACTTGGAGCAGAGTTACAAACAACTGCAGGAAACTGGAGGCAGTAAGTGTGAACCTTCTAAATAGCAAAATGCCCACAAGCCATTCCTTTTCCCTACATGCTTGCGCTCACAAACACCTTGTGGGAATGGAAGTTAACTTCCGTCATTTGGAAATTATTACCTCTAAATTTTTTACACGAATATACTTGCTTTGTTCTGTGCTTCATGCAGAAAAATCTGAGACCAGTACAGGGCAAAAATCAACCCTTGATATAGGAAGTAGGTCTTTATATCCAAGTCTTCCAATGTTTGGATAGTGTTATTCTGTGTCTCAAAGATAAAACATTTTGGGAGCCCTTGAAGTCTAAATTGGAAAAAAACGTTTTCATCCAGGGCTATGTACTACTTTTGCATCTTCAGTGTGCTAAGTAGCTGAAGTAGATGGAAAGAAGGTGGTAGGAGTTCTCTAGAAAGGGCATTTTTGGATACCTTTGGCAACACTGTGGAAAATGCACAAGAAACAGTGTTAGATGTTAGTTTTTTAGCAGCTGTAATTTACAATTCAAAGGTTTTGGAGACTTCTTGGACAAACAAAACAATGGAAAGGAAATTAGAGGAGCACAGTCAAAATAGTCAATAAATTCAGTAGCAGCAGCGAGAGGCACTCACAATTAGTGCGTGTCCACCATGTGCACTTGACTGCACAGACAGCTGAAGCTGACACAAGAGATTTTGGGGAGCAGTCTGGTGTCAGGCATCCTGTTAATTCCCCTAGATTAATTCTTTCACCTTCTGCACCTTCATTGACCACATCATCTGCTCTGTCTGGCAAAGCCTGCACTGCTGATTGTAGAGATTCTGTTTGAGCATGCTTTTGTTTTGCTTTTTCCTTTGTACTTCATGTTCTACCTAATGGCTTATTGCCAAGTGCTAAACCTAGAGGCAGAAAAATATGGATATTAACATGGCATAGACTGTGAAAATGAAAATCCGTGTCTGCTGTGTGAAATCTACATTAACATATTCAGAAGAATATGATAAATGATTGCTTTTTTCATTTACCTTTCTGTGTATACTTTGTTCCTGTTGATGTTAATAGAAATTATGCCTGTGGATCTTGGGAAGACTATGCCAGAACTTTACTGGCTAAATTTTGCAACTGTTTATCTTTCTGAAAACTTCTCATTTAAAGTTAACACTAATAACCCATCTTGAGTTGTAGACCAAAACATATGTGTCCGTGAAAGGAATTTTAGTGGTAGTTTTATAAAAGTATCATTTGTTTCTTCCAACATTAGATACATTTCAGATTGCTTCTGGTCCTATGATGTCCAAGGCAACCTTTTAGTGGCCACAACTCGCAGGGCACATGATTCAGAAAGGCAAGAGGAGAAAGTATGTATGTATCTCAAAGGCAAGAAGCAGTTACATGGCAAGGCCAATACTGCATCAGGTTGTGCTGGGGACTAGGCTGGTTTGAACATTCAGCTGTGCTTTGTGTAACCCAACAAACCTGGTCTCAGCAGCTCCCTTTTCATATTCTCAGTTGGTTTCATGCTGGATTGCTTCTAATGCCAACCATATACCAGGAAGATACCAGCTTTATGATCAGCAAAAGAGAAATGTTTGGTTTGGAAGCCACAAGTCAGCTGTCTTTGCTGTGTGCTCTGTTAAAACACTTGTTGAAATAACAGTGAGCAATAGGACTGAAGCATTGCAATACGAATTCTTATTTTCAGTATTGCAAAATGCAAAAGGACAGTGGAATTATAATCCTATTATTTTTGTATCTGATTTCTTGTTATTGTGTTGTATAAAGTGGGACAAAGTGTTTTTTAAAGGTCACTGTTACATTTTGCAATCAGGGTAATTTCAATGTGAAACGGAGATAAAAATAATTGAGTAATTAGCTAGAATGTTCGGTAGAGATTGCTAAATCTGTCGGGGACTGTTGTCCACCCACAGCTTAGATAAATCATAGGTATTTCTTGCACAACACAACATAGAATAAGCTTAACCAAGGAAACATGTGACCCAAAACTAAGGCCCTACTTCCTTGCCTTAAGAATGCATGTGACTCTTATTGAAGACAGAAAATAGTCCGGGCTGCTTTAGATTGGTTTTACCTTCCCATTTGTAGAACAGTCTTACCCTGACTTTAGTCCTTGTGAGCATCTTAGTAGACCTGTTGTTTTCAGTAGGCTGTCTTATCAGAATAGCAGTTATTTCTGTGAATAACCATTTGTAGTAGTGAGCTCTTAATCAGTCCTGCAATTGCCAGGTGTTTTATTAACACCCCGTGTTGATGTGTGTTTTGTCTGCATCAAGGTACGCTGCCATTCGCTCTTAGCATCAGTGTGAACCTCCTCCATTGCAAGTGAGCAAGACAGCGTCCTAGCTTCTGTGGCTTCATTTACCCTTTTTATGTTTTTGGGAGGTTTTTTTAAGTGATGCTTAATCTTAAACATTCTCCCTGAATTTTAAAGGATTGCTTTGAGATGTTAATCAATGAGGAAAAGCAAAACTGGCCTTTGGCTTCCGGCAGCATTTAGGAGTCATGTTGCTGCATCCTTTCTGGTTCCTGTTGATTCTCATTGCTTCGGCTGGATGGAAGTTTTGAATGAGTGTAATCTGTGGACAATAACAAGCCCAGATGCAAATTGAAAGTTTCTGGTCTGTACTCATGTCTGGCCTGCTGGCTGCTCAGCTGCTGCTTTCAATATTGCTCTCTGTGGAATTGTGTCATTCACAGTTCATCAGGAAATAAATGGGATTATCGATAGTCTTAGTTGTGGCTTTTATAATTATATGACGACTCATTTAGGATAGGGAGTAGGTAGGGATAGTTCATATTTCTCAAACAGATGTGTTTGGGCTATCAGAATACTACCCATTCAGTGATACATTAAAGCAAATAGGAAAACATTTAGTTAAATAATTTAGTAACCCCAGACTTCTCAGAATATAATTAAGAACATACAGTGTGTGGTCACAGTATGAAATTTTATGGCTCCAGTTGTAGTAAGTGTAGGGAAATAGGGCCTATTAATAAATATAGATTGCTTTTCTCTTTACTCTGAAAGGAAGGAGTCTTTGTCTCTTTCATTCTAACTCCAGGGTTGTTTGAGCTCTTACATTATGAGTAGTCTGACATGGCTCTGACCTACTCATGAAAGAAACCGCTCAAATTTAGTGATCTTGCTTTGATTTTACCTTGCCATTATTTGTAGTAGCTTTGATTTTTTCACGTTCTTTATTTGAAGAGGAGTCACATTCTCAAAGGTGCTGAGAGAAGAGGCAAGTAAAAATGCTGCCCTTCGGATACCTTCAAGCCTTTGCACAAGATGCCGTTGTGCATTGTAGCCAATGTCAAAATTTAGATGGCTTGTCATATTGCACTATGAGGCAGTGAGGAGGAGATCAGTTTGAGTTCAAAAACAATTCAGTAAAGACAGGTAGCTTGGCTTTTCTCTGACATACTGAAAGTTTTTTTTTCTCCTTTATTTTTTTAATAATCCTATTCATCTGCCTGATACACTCAACAATTAAAAACCAGTAAGGTAGTGCTTTTAAAACTAAATTCACAGGCTGCTGTGTTTTTCTGACTGCTGACTGCTTGTGCAGCTAATCTTACTTTACTTGAAAGTGGGTTTGGTTTTGTTAATTACCTAAGGAGAACCACTTGGATGGAGTTCACAGAGCTTCAGACCCACAAACCACAAGTTAAAAACTGTGATTCAGTTAATTAGCTGAGCCAGAACTAATATAAATTATTTACATGGAGCTTGGTCCTTAGTACTTTTTCATGGGAGATAGAAGACAACATGGTATAATATTCATAACATAATAGTAAATCTTATCAGATTGTCTCTGGAATAATTAGAGATCCCTTAAGGCTCTGTTTTCATATCCAGTCTACCTCTGTTTGTGTAGTTATCTTGGGAGACTAATCAGCATTCTCATGTTCTTGCAGAGACATTCCTTTGCAAAGTGGGATCATAAAAATTTCAAATATTTTATTACATTGGTTTTGGGCTAAAAAGAATAGGGTTTATTGAACTGCTAAGACATTAAAATCTGGCATAAAGTTTTCAACAGCATTGGCTGGAATTTGCTCCTAACACACTGGTGATCTCTTGGTTTTTTTAAAAAAGAGAAGTTTATATTTTCAGTCTGATCTGCTGTTGTCTCACAGTAAGCTCTTTTCGTTCCCAACACATGGTGTGGCATGGGGAGTTCAGCTGTGCTCTTCATGTGGGATTGTCAAGTAGGTACTGCTGGATGCAAAATAGCTTTAAAGCTTAATGTTCCTGTTACAGAACAATGTAATTTAAAACTCAAAAACTTACATGTAATTTTTGCCAGCTATATGCTTCTATGCTTATGTGATAATCTGCATTTATCAAGCAATACATGAGATATAAAGATTAAAATAGCACCTAAATGTTTGTCCAGTCCTCTCTTTAAAATAAAAAGAGGTTTAATAAGCACCATTAGGAAGTAATTGCTAAAAAAATTGCTAAAGAAATAGACCTAGATAAGGATGAGTACTTCTGTAATAGACCAAATGGTAAAATACCCATGGTCTTTGCATATATAAGGGTAACTTGATTTATAGATGTATCGCTGCTTTCTTACTGGGAGTACATGCCTTTTTCTACCTAAGATAAGCAAGCAGGATATGGCAATGCATTTAAAGTTTGGAGCCGGTTGCTTCTCTATTTTATGCTGTTCATACAACTGACAGTATAGTTCAGGGACTGCCACGGGATCTTATCACTTCAACTGAGAAAGTAGTAGTTCCAAGGGATAAAATGGTATGCATCATTGCATCTTCCAAAAAAAGAAAAACTGAGCAGTTGGTTATACTAGGGCTTGCTCTGGGCATGGACAAAGCCAGGGCAGCTGAGTGCCAGGGGCACCCAAGCAGTTGGCTGTGCTTTCTGCTTTGCCCATCCCACAGGCGAGGAGGACCTGGAATCATAGAATCATAGAATCATTGAGGTTGGAAGAGACCCTTGGGATCATCGAGTCCAACCATCTACCCTACTCTACAAAGTCCTCCCCTACACCATGTCCCTCAGCACTGCATCTAAACGGCCCTTAAACACAGCCAGGGATGGGGACTCCACCCCCTCCCTGGGCAGCCTGTTCCAATGCCCGACCACTCTTTCGGTGAAAAATTCCTTCCTAATGTTCAATCTAAACCCACCCTGTTGGAGCTTGAAGCCGTTCCCTCTCGTTCTATTGTTAATTACCTGTGAGAAGAGACCAGCCCCAACCTCTCTACAGTGTCCTTTCAAGTAGTTGTAGAGAGTGATGAGGCCTCCCCTCAGCCTCCTCTTCCTCATACTAAACAGCCCCAGCTCCTTCAGCCGCTCTTCATATGATTTGTCTTCCAGGCCCTTCACTAGTTTCGTTGCCCTCCTCTGCACTCGCTCCAGCACCTCCAGATCTCTTTTGTATTGAGGTGCCCAAAACTGGACACAACACTCGAGGTGTGGCCTGCTGCACCATGTCCTGGGTCATGGCAGCAGAAAGCCCAGCTCCCCGTGGTCTTTGCCCTTTCTCTCAGGCATCCAAGCTGAGCCCCCTTGGCTCCAGCAACAGGCTCTTTATTACTGGCGTAGTTGGGTTTTGCTTTTGTTGCCAGGAAATGTTGGGCTGTCCCTGACCCTGTTGTGGGAACGCTGTCATGAGAGGATGGCACCAAATCTGCAATTAATCTGTAGCTCAGGTTACTGTAACACCTCTTAAAAATTTATGACTTAATCTCTTTTCCTTTCTCTTGTTTCTAGGAAATGCATACTTGGTTCTAAGGAGAGGAAGAATAGTTGGCTTTAAGCATACCCTAGGAGTTAGAATGCCTCTGGAGATATATTTAGTATTTAGTTGTATGTGTAGCTGAACATTTTGTTCTTCCATTGTTTTAACTTCTTATCATGTGCACAGATCTCAACAGTTACTGCTTCCCTGAGAAGAACACTGGTCCTGACCCATTGTAGAGAGTGCTTATGACTCCAGTGGAAGGGAGATGTGCTTCCCTGAGAAGAACACTGGTCCTGACCCGTTGTAGAGAGTGCTTATGACCCCAATGGAAGGGAGATGTTTCTTCTCCTTTAGCCAGTGTTGTAGTAGTGTGGTTCTGTGGCTCTCATGTTCTTGTCCCTCATTCTCTACCAAAAACATAGGCTGTACTTGATTCTGTCATATGGGAGTTTATTATACGTCCTATTACTAGAGATCCATGGGAGACAAGCTTACATATAGTCTGTTAATTTTAGGTGCAAAACAGTCTTTCCAGTCAAAAGAGGATTTGGGGATAATTTATTTTTTTAGATGCCCAGAGAGCAGTAATGGCTTGTTATTAAAGCAATTACTTATTTTCCTAGTTTACCTATACATGTATAGTAATGGTTTACTATTATAGCAATTACTTCCTGTCTTGCCTATACAGCTGCAGTGTATCAGGTTGTGGTTTTGAGAAATTCTGGTGTCTCTAGATTTCTGCCTGATTTTAGAATCTTGCGGTGATATGCTCTGTATGGCACAAGTTCCCGACCCCTTTCCTCAGCTCCATGTGGATTTAGCTAAGTTACATGTTGTTAAAATCCCCTGGCTGTGGTGAGCGTTGTGCTCAGCTGAGTATGTTGTTAAAATCCCCTGGCTGTGGTGAGCATTGTGCTCAGCTGAGTTTGGCAGCAGCCAGTCTTTCCAGTCAAAAGAGGATTTGGGGATAATTTATTTTTTTAGATGCCCAGAGAGCAGTAATGGCTTGTTATTAAAGCAATTACTTATTTTCCTAGTTTACCTATACATGTATAGTAATGGTTTACTATTATAGCAATTACTTCCTGTCTTGCCTATACAGCTGCAGTGTATCAGGTTGTGGTTTTGAGAAATTCTGGTGTCTCTAGATTTCTGCCTGATTTTAGAATCTTGCAGTGATCTGTTCTGTATTGCAGAAATTCCTGACCCCTTTCCCCAGCTCCATGTGGATTTAGCTAAGTTACATGTTGTTAAAATCCCCTGGCTGTGGTGAGCATTGTGCTCAGCTGAGTTTGGCAGCAGCTAGAAACCCTCCACTTGCTGCCCATCCTGAGCAAGCTCCCGTGTGTTTTGTTCCAGTGTAAAGCATAAACCAGCACTGTCCAGATTCTGCATGGAAACGCAGGAAGATCTAGGGCTTGGGAAAGCCAGGATATGAATGCCAGTGATTGTACAGTCAGAAAGTGAGCCGGGGAGCAGGCATGGTGGCACACCAAAAGGATGGTGCTTTCCTTCTCCCCACTGCTTGTCCCAAAGTCTGGCTGCCTGGCCACAGTCCCTCTCACAGATTGGCTTGTGTCAGCTAATTTGACTCTTTAAATCAAAATAAAATCCTTTGTGGCTCGGTGAGGTGATTTGGCTGATCAAGTGGTCAGGCTAAATCAGAGTCAACATGAGGTCGACAGGGCAGGACTGTGTGACCAGGAGAGGAGAGAGAGATGGGTCAATCCAGTGATGGTGACCTGATGACTCTGCTCAGTGGTCTTGTCAGGTCAGGCTTTGGCCCGTGGAAGTATCTGCTGCCTCATCCTCAAGTTGTCATCTAGCTCTGGAAGCAATGGAGGAGAGGTCCTACACTGTATAACGTACCACCTGTATGCACTCACTGGAGAAGAGTTGGGTTGTGAATGACTTGGAAGATTTGTGAAGAAGATGGTGTAACTGTGTATTCAGAAATGCCACCCTAAAGCATACACAAAGACTAAGATTGCATTGGCTTTTCCTACCTTTCAAGAACTGTTCTTTGTGAAGGTTTATTGGCACAGAGCGTATTTTGGAAGAAAAAGGAGAACAAGCAGAAGGTGAGGAGAGGCTGAGGGACCTGGGGTTTTTCAGTCTTAAGATAAAAGGGCAAGGTGGGACTTCACTGCTGTCTGCAGCAGAAATTGGGAGGTAGTAGGACAACTAGCAATGGATGCAAGTTGCAACAAAAGAAATCTAGTTAGATATTAGGAAAAAAAAAAAAAAAATCACAATATTGGCCAAGGTTTGAGTAAGGGATTGGGCCACATGACCCCCAAAGGTAATTAACCTCTAACTAATGATCCTATGGTTTTTTGGGTATGATATGTCATGGACTGATGACCCATTATATCTCTCTGATAAATGATTCTGGCTCCTCTTTGCTGGCTTTTGAGCCATAGTTCATTTTAGTCTCTTATCTCTTCTCTGTTTTTGGCGATTTGTATTTGTCTTTTAAAAAGAAAGAAGGGGAAAAAAAAAAAAAGCAAGCTTGGTTTGACCTGCAGTACCAATCCTGTACTTGTGTTTTCTAACACAATAAATTGATCGTAATAATTACTCACAGCTAAATTCTTCTCTACTGCAAGTCCAAGTTCAATGTTACATAATATTGATTTGCCAGGATTATGAGATTGCACGCGTCCGGCTCACTGAGTTATGGCTGTTGATGGAGTTTGTCTGACAGATGTCCTGGCCACCATCCACATTCCTCCTGTTCTGAAAAACAGAGCACATGAGTCTGCAAGTCTGTCGAGCCAAACCCTTTCGTAACCTTTAAATTAATTTATTTTCATATATTTATTTTGGAAAGACCTCAGCAAAATAAAGTTTGTGTTGTTGCTGACAGACTTACATATGCCAAAATGAGAATGTAAAGTATTTAATACTGCCCTTTTATATTTTTGTTAATTATTCACAGCCTGGTTAATTATATAATTGCAGTATGGCTGAGTTCACAGAATTATTTGGAAAAAATATCACAAAAGTTTTGGAGGAAATAAGTAAAATGTAAGTGAAATTTTGAGAGTTCAAATGGGTAAATGACTATTCTCAATTCAGAGCTGAGAACTCAGCCGCTTTAAATCTTTGACTCAAATATGATCTTAATTTACAAAGGAAGAACAGAAAACATGGAAAGAGAAAAACAAATTTTTGGCAGGAACATGGCTAGACAGTCACTGGAGTAGAAAAAAAAAGAGAGTTCACTGTCTCTAAAATATGGCATGATCTCACAAATGTCTCTAATTTCTTCACTGTCATTCTTCTGAAGATGACTCTGCACAGAGGTTAGGAGTGCTGTGGAAGACTCCCTGTAGACTAATGAATAAGCTATTTGAAGAAGTGTGTGTGTATGTGTTTTAGGAAAAGGCCAGAAAGGTCTTTTTGAGATTCATGTGTTTTTCATGACAGCTCCTTTTTTGGGAGCCAAGTTGTGCCTTGGGGTTTGATACCTCACGAACACCATTCGCTTCTGCTGAACGTGAATTCCCTGTGTTTTCTGAGGGTGGAGGAAAGTCATGCTGCCTGGGATCGAGTCAGTGCTGAAAACAGGGAGAAGGCCTTGTAAAATTAAATTTGTGGCACTGAATCAGGCCAATGTTCAATCTCACTAGATTTATCCCTTTGATGTTCAGTAGCAGCTGTTGCAGACTAAGATGTGGAAACCATTTTATGCATCTTGCATGCCTGTTCTTTTTCCTAATCTTAAAGGTTGGTTTGTTTGTTTCCTTAAAACACATCTCACAAGTTACTTAACTCCTTTATGCTTCCTTTTAATATTTTTTTTTTAGTGGCTCTTGTATTTGCAGAACAAGTACATATTATCTGTTTGAAAAAAAGGAAGAGGGAAAAAAAATAAACCCTATAGATCTCTTATATGTGTTTGTTCTCTTGGAAAGAAAATTGGAAGCGTACCTAGCTGGGTAGTAGCTGTTATACAATATTTCTTACAATTTTCCCTTCCTATTTGCTTCAAAAGAAATATGCTTTGGAATACAAAATAACATCCTAAAAGTAAGTTAATATACCTGTGAAAATGTGAAACCTGGTGCTTAAAGATCCCACTATGACAGATTAAGTATAGCTATGCTTTTCCCTGAACTCTGTAGGATTTTGGGGGATTGTTTTTAAACTCTCCTTAGCAAAACACTTTCTATATAATTATAGTTATTTTTCCTAATCTTTTCCTAACGCTTTCAGCAACTGTCATCTCTGCTTTATGAGAATCAGAATGAGGTCATCCAGTGGTCAGAATGAATATTTACAAGTTCTGATACAAATGCATTGACATCCTGGCACTGAACAAGTTCATTCTTAAGGCTTCATCTGAGATCACCAAAACATATGTTTAAAAGATGGATATGGCATATCATCATGTCCTAGACCCTTTCAAACACTGCTATGATCTATGAAGTCTTATGTTGTAATATTTCTGTACTGATCTCCACTTTCTTTTACTAAAATGTATTCTCTTTGCTGCTGCATATAGGGTAGGCTTTATTAGTAAGTCTTTGTGAGACCTGAATTTTTTTAACATTACTGAAATTATTGGAAAAACTGTACAAATGAGATATAGCCATGAATGTTACAGTGTATGTCACCTAAGATAAGGTGTGCGTTTATGTCCTTCATCTGAGTTTCCTGGTTTTCTGTTTTGATTTCTGATTTGAGAGGTGCAGAGAATCTGCCTCTTCCAATAAGGTTTTACAATTACCTATAGTCCTAATTAAAATAATTTTTCATGTTGCCACTCCTTTTAGGTTATACTACAGTAATCCTGTAGACTATATTATTAATGTTAAGGAAAGCCTACCCATCTTTTCATTTCCTGCCTCTTAGCCATCATCACGCTGTCTGGAAGGCAGCTGCTATGAGCAGCGAAAGGGTTAACAGGAATTGAAAGAGCTTACACAAAAGTGTAAGAACAAAATAATTAAAGAATTGTTTTGTGGTGGGAAAGAAAAAGATGTAGCTTTTTATAACCACGGTTAGACAGCTCTGTCAGGGCATATGTCATTTTGAAATAGAGTTAAAGCTGAAGCTGCTGAAGGCATAAGACAAACAAGGCATTTGGGGTCTAACATTCTTTCAGCTCAGCCTATGCTCTTTCATGTTTAATTGCCTAATTACAGTTTACTGTACATTTTAATGGCACAGACTCTGAATCACTCAAGCTAAAGCAATGTATGATGCTGTGGTGCTCACTGCATTTTTCTAGTCTAAGTGGAATTCATTAATGTGCCTAGTCAAGCAAATGAAATGATCTTTTGTGCCATTTCGTCTTGCTCCTTCCTGGTTTTCTCAACTGACTAGCATCTTTGGAGGGGTTAACAGATTTGCAAGTAAAAAAAATGGGAAGGAATAACAAGTGAGTAATGGGCTACTTTTTTGTGGTATTGAAAATGGTAAAAATATTGGTTGACGATACTGATTAATCCAGCATTTAGGAGAAAACAGCAGATTTCCATTTTTCAAATGCAGATCCTTGATTTGTTGACTATTGATTTATCTTGGTCACTGAAGCGTGCTATAGTCTTAACACAATATTGAATTTGCAGATAGTCCTTCAGGGCACTGTTATAAACCTTGCTGGTGTTCAACAAATTATTTGACCATTAATTAAACTGTAAATCAGTAAGTGAGTTCCATTTTTTTCTTTGTTTCCTTTTCCTTCTTTTTCCCTTTTCTCTCTTTCCTTTCCTCCCTTTCCTTTTCCCCTCTTTCACGAAACAGAACACAAGAGCTCATGGCTTGTTTTGAAATTTGCGTGTTTGCTTTGTAGTGAATCCATGATTTAAATACAGATTATTTATTACTACAGCCAAACAGCTACATGAGTGGTAGGGAAGTACTTTTGTAGTATGTTAATAAACTCACCAGTTTTTGCTATACTTTGATAAATCATGATGGCTGCATGGCATATTACAAATGAGAGTTACAATCAGATTTCTCTTTTTCTGGTTTCTAGTGATTTTTTTTTTAAAGTGATTTTCCTGGGATCATCATCGGTAGAGTTCAAATTACAGCTTGGCTGTAGTTAAAGTGATAAATATTTGATAGACGTTCATTAAAAGTGTCACCAGCTGTTTTGGATGACACACTTCAGAAACAAGACTCATTAGCTGTGGAATGAGTAGCTGCTTCTTTCCTCCTCATTAGTCCATCAGGAGTGCCCTCATCAAGGGAGGAAGGGAGCATAAAGGACAACAACCTCATTGAAACCAGGCGTAGAAGGTAAAGTGTTTCAAGCAAATCAGTAATAAAACCACCTTTGATTTCTATGGGACCAGTGAGGAATCTATAGCAAATGCCAGTTCCTTTCCTGAGTTGTCTGCAGAGGTGGTAGATGTTTTACTGCAATTGAGCTGGCTCCAGAGTAGACCTTGCTGTTCCTTGCTGTTCTCTGGGAATTGTCTCATGCTTGTGTGCAGCTTTAGATAGTGCTGTCTGCGTTGGGAACTTAGTCCTCCAAAGCAGTAGCCGGAGGACTGGGGACTCTACTCAAGTCCCCCAAAAAAGTAGAGGGTTGGAGCCTGTGGAACAGAGCAGTTAGTGGGGCAGGGCTGAAGGCTGAACCTGGGTCTACTCATAGGAGGGACACGCCACTGCAACGCGTCTGTTAATGGATAAGTGATAAAATACTTCCTTTTTACATCAGTATTTGGACCTGGAGTACAGCTTTTCTGTACTCCATAGGCTCTTATCCCATTGCTATCAGGCCATATGACACAGAATATATTTTTGTACATGTTTATGCCCTCATCTTCTTCCACGGTGAAAACATCTGTGCATCTGCAGTGAGTTACCTTCTTTTCGTGTAGGGCTTTTTTGTCATGGAGGTTTTGTTGTGGTAGTGTCTTGCATCTCTCCACAAATTATAGACCCCTATGTGGAAAAAGGGCAAGGATACAGAAATGTGCCCTGTGCATGCAGCAGGTAGTGATGAGAGTTGTGACGGTCATTCATGGTGCCTTGCACCAGCCTCTGAGAAAGTTTCTCCCCTAGAGACCCCATTTTCCCTTGTGGTAGAGATGCTTTATCTTTGCCATGTCAGTGTTTGACCTGCAGACTTGTAGTACTGAGCCTGGTGTTTGCATGTTTATTTTATTCCCTTATTAGCAGGGCATGGGCTATTAAATGGAGATACAGAAAACAGAGGTTTATGTTGGTGCCACAAATGGAAATCTTTTCAAAAGAATCTTTGCCTGTATTACCAAACTGAAATTGATGGTAGAAATGAGTTGTGAAAAGACATTTTCTGCCTTACCTAGGCATCTCTTTATTTTTGCAGCTTAATCACTGCAAGAATGATATTTTATTTTTTTTCAGTGCTGTCACTATTTGTCTCCAAGGCCAAATTGTTGAGTGCCAAAATGAACAATTTTTTCACTTTGAAAAATATACAAATTTCTGAAGCTGGAGAGTTAAATGGAAGTGAGCACAATACCACCTCACAGGGATTACTCACGGATGGCAGTTTCAAAATGTAATCTATTTCATATAAAAAATACACCCTTCTCCTTTCTCAAGAGTGAAATTATGGTGGGAGCAGTGAAGGAGGGATAAGGCAAAACTCGGTGAACTTCATTAAATGGCCTCTTCTGCTGAATGGAAGATCAAACAGCAGCAGAGTGGTGTTTTGAGAGTATTTTTCATTTGTAGCTACGTGAAAAGACCTATTTTCCCCTTCTGATCCTGTGGGCAGGCAGGGCACTGAAACACGCGGTAATCCTGCCATACATATTGTCTTGAAAAATATGATTTTTGCACATTTCAACACCATGTCTTTTGAGAGAAACCAGACAGACAGAACACAGAAATATTTGATCATGTACAAAGACATACGCACCATCCACCCAAATGCAGCCCATGTGGCAAGCCTTTGGTTTCCTAGCATATCTATTCATGCTACTGTAGCTAGAGGAAGATTAGCCTGTTTCCGTAAAGTATTGGTGAGTAGTTATGTTTTTCTCTTAGATGACTTCTGCTCTGATGCAATCACTAAGGCTTAATTCCACAAACACAAACAAGGAGTAGTTTTACTTGTTGAGCCTTTTCGGAGCAAGCGAAGCAATTAAATAACCAGATATGTTTGAGCTTTCTTATGCCATATGTCTATACACACATTTTCATAAACAGGTTACAAATTGTTTCTCAAATGTAAGTAAAAATACTATGATTTCTGGCCTGTGGGTAACTCTGAAGGCTCTGTTATCTCATGAAATTTGAAGCTCTGCTTCTGAAGCCCAGAGGGAGCAGGAGGTGCTGCCTGTGTTCATCCCTGCTCACACCTGTAGCAGAAAACATCCCACCAGAGAGCCCCATCCTGTCCCCCCCACATGCATTGCCTGAGGGAGATGGACACTGCTGGCCCCTGCCACCAGCTTGCATCCCCTCTGTTGTTGTCTGTGCCAGAGGAGCCCAGGCTCATAGAATCATCTGGGTCGGACGGGACCTTCAAGGTCATCTAGTCTGACCCCCCCGCAGTCAGCAGGGACACCCCCAACTAGACCAGGTTGCCCAGGGCCTCCTCGAGCCTCACCGTGAATATTTCCAGGGATGGGGCCTCAACCACCTCCCTGGGAAACCTGTTCCAGTGCTCTACAACCCTCATAGTAAAGAACTTATTCCTAATATCTAATCTAAATCTGCTTTTCTCCAGTTTAAAGCCATTGCCCCTCGTCCTGTCACTGCAGGCCTTTCTAAACAGGCTCTCCCCAGCCTTCCTGTAGGCCCCCCTCAGGCACTGGAAGGCCGCTATTAGGTCTCCCCGGAGCCTCCTCTTCTCCAGGCTGAACAACCCCAGCTCCCTCAGCCTGTCCTCACAGCAGAGGTGCTCCATCCCCCTGATCATCCTTGTGGCCCTCCTCTGGACCTGCTCCATCATGTCCATATCCTTCTTATATTGAGGGCTCCAGACCTGCACACAGTACTCCAGGTGAGGTCTCACCAGAGCAGAGTAAATGCTTATGCTTTCCTTGCCCCTGTTGTGCTCCGAGGTCTGGTCTAGAGGTGTGCCTGCCCACTCCCCTCTGTTTTCGATGAGCAGAGATTCCTCTTATATAAAGCGAGAAGTCAGGACTTGCCATTTGTAGTTAAACTTTCAGACGCTCGCATTAGCAAAAGGTGAAACAGGATAATCGTTCTTAATTTTCATTTTTAGGTATAGTGATCATGCAGCTCAGTGGAACAGGATAGGATTTCAGCATAGAGTACAAATCAAATTTAAAAGCATAACTCCCATTAGTGCAGCCAGTGTGGCTGGTGTTCTCCATGCTGAAAATACATCTATTGCGTTCGTCTCTGATCCACTTAATTGCTGCTTACCATTGAATTTTTCTCACTGATCAAAGTCCAGTTCTGCCTACCACAGTGTAATGCTGGCTGTTACCAGACATCAGCAAGAGCAGGATTCTTTCAAAATTAAGGTTCAGTTCCAGGAAATCCAGGCCTGTGCTCAGTTGTATTGGGGCAATTTTATTGGCAGCTGTAAAATGCTCTGATTTCAAATCCTGGCATTAAATTCTCAGCTGGTAAAATCATTCAGTAAATGAATGTGAAGTCCCTTTATATGTTCTCTCTGTAGCTCTGAATTTACACGTACTCAGTTTTTGTCAATCTTGAAACACTTCTCTTAGCAGCTGAGAGGAACTAATGATACTATAAGTTTCTGTTTCTTAATGCCAGTGTGGCCAAAGTGCCCCTCAGCTTCCTCTGTGTGTCATGAGTCAGGATTGTTCTTTGTAGATGTTTTGAAGATGCTTTTCTGGTTTATCTTCTGTCCTAAGGGAATAGTCCTGACCTTCCTCTCTATGAAAAGCAGTAATCCTGTTTTTGGTGTGACTGACAAATGCAATCATATCTTACTAGTCACGCTTATACAGGCTTTTGGGGGGTTTGGCACAGAGGATTGATTTAGCACAGTGTCTGTGAAAGCTTTTTTTTGCAATAAAAATAGATTTTTGCAGGAGCCAAGGTGTTCGTGTAGCTTAAAATTACAGATGAATTCCTGCTCATCCTAATCTTTATGCTATTCTGCCTACAGGAGGGTTATGTCCTCTTTCAAGGGTGGGGACACATTAGAAGAATGTTATCTGGTGGTGTTTAGAGCTACTGCAGCTAGCTGGTAAAGGGAAACCAAAATAATCATTGCCTGTCTGCTGCCAAAACTCAGCTAACTGTCCAAGGCATTATGGCAGTAGTGAACTATAACTGCTTTTTTTTTTTTTTTTTTTTTTTTTTAGGGAAAGCTTTCTTTTTGGCATGTACATATACAGCAGCAAGTAATACTGCAGCCTGTGTTACTCACTTCTGTATGACACTGTTTTGCATTTCACTATGTCTTTATTGACTTATTTGGATAGCAATTATGTCACGTGCTAGAGTGGTATTGTGTACACAGGAATCACTCTCAAATACAATTCAGAGGCCACAGACTCGTTCCGAACATCTGAGCACATTACTAAATGCATTAACACAACCAAATTGCAAAATGCATTAACAAATCTATAGTCTCTTTTAAATTTAAACCCCCTAGGACTGTGGAAATCTGTAACAGTGAAATCAGTTGTGACAGCATTGCTGTCCACGTGTTAACAAAGTCTCAGTAATACCATAACTGGAAAGAAGCAGTACTTACACTAAATGTACCATAAGTATTAAAAAGAGAAAGGGAAAACTAAGAATAATTGAGAGGCCAGAGAGAGAGAATACATTAGCCAGAGCAGAATAAATGTTCAACTAATGTCAGTCTGCCAGGATGGGAAAAGCTCTAAACCTAAATCCACATAATTCTCTCAGATCTCTTCTCTACAAATTCACATTAGTCATGAATACCAAATACACTGATTAAAAAAGTACATCTGTAAGCTAAGTAGGCTAGAACTGAAAAAAACCCACTGGTAAGACCATCCACTGGTATTTGTGATGACATAGTTTCCAGACCAAGTAAACAAAACAGAAAAAAAAAGAAAGTGAAATCTCCAGAAACTGTGTCTCATGTACAACCTCTTAATTGCTAGCAGGCATTTTTTTTCCCGTGGTTCTTTAGAGAACAGATGGTGTCCCTGTTATTTGTAAATTGGTTGCAGTACTGCAGAAATGAATGTAATGCTGCAAGTTATTACATTTTAAATTGTACCCTTCCATTGCATCAACATTGTGCTTTGTAACATTCATAGCCAGTCCTTTTCTGATTATTTTAAACATTTTATTACTTTTCCTGTCTGAAGTAGGAAATGGTTGTTCAAAGGATCAATGCCCTGCCATGACTAGCGATATATAATGAAAGGGAGCTTCAGCTTAATCTTCATTCTTCTGAAGTTTTTAACAGAGGTTGTTAAGTCAGAAATTTTACATCATGCTTATGCTGAAAGCCAAATGGGAATTTTTGTAGTGTTTTAAAAAAATTATTATGTGACCAAAGTGACAGACTGCATTATATTATTTCAAATGAGGGATAATCTAATACATACCGGTACATATGGGCAAATTATAATAGTATTTCCTGGCAATTCAGAAAGGTATTTTCTCCTATTAGAAGACAGTCTTATCTACTCCCCCTCCCCTGCAAACACAGACTTTTTTCCTCCTCAATCATCCTGAAATTCAGCACTGAATACATAGACAAAAAACATGGCATTATGATAGATTTCAATCTGAAATGCATAAACTTTTTAAAAAGACCCACCCAATGCCACTGAAAACAGGGTTAAATGAAAGAAACTTTTCTAGAAAAAGAGGTGTTTTCAAAAGCAATCACTCTGGGTCAGTTTAAGAGCTTCGGTGGTGACCAGTGGAACATGATTTCCAGTGTGCTGAGGGGGCTTGGAGATTAAGCACCATCTGTAGATGCATGAACCAGCTAAAAGGGACTAGAAATAATATGCATCATTAGAGGCCATCACCTTGTTCCTTCAGAAATAATATAGATAAGCTTGAAAGGATTGCCAAAGGTGGTGTTTCTCCCAGTGAGAAGCTTGATCTGTTTAGTTTATCAATGAGAGAGCAAGAGGGTGACATTTCACATTCTAGAGAAATCCTGGAGAAAACATTTATTCTAGTAGAGAGCCACCTAATTTAGCAGAAAGGCATAATGTGTTATAGAGACTGAAGGCTTCAATCTAATATATTAATACTTGAAATGAGACATGATTTTAGAACGGTTAGAGTAATAAACCCTGAGAACAGCTTGCACAGGTATTCAGCAGTTTCTCCTTCACACAAAAATCTTTACATAGAGGTTTTTGCATGTCTTTCTGAAAGCTGTGCGGTAGCTGACAGGAGTTTACAGGCTTGATCCAAAGATGGAGATGTGTCTCTGCACATTGAGCTAAACCTGGGCCTCTGCCCAGTCTCTCCCAGCATCCAGGGCATCCATTCCTGAATCTGGGCATATTTTGTAGTTTGAAATCCGATGGAGAACCTACTGTCAGGGAAAATCAAGGTCTTCCAGACAAAGTTCTTTTTGACGCAAGGAGACAGGGTGATGGCAAACAATGCTGAAACTTGGTGACAGGCACGAACTGCCTACTGAGAAGTGGTTGAGAGCAGCTTTTTAAATTGTGTGTGCCCTTCAGAGTCTATTTAAGCATGAATCTGAATGGGTTGTCTTCAGCCAGCGAAAATGGAACGAGCACACCTATGCGGTGAGTGATACCTGAGAGGTGGTTTATGGAGATGGTGGTTTATCATAGTGTCATAGAATGGTTAGAGTTGGAAGGGACCTTAAAGATCATCAAGTTCCAACCCCCTGCCCTGGGCAGGGACACCTCCCACCAGACCAGGTTGCTCCAAGCCCCATCCAGCCTGGCCTTGAACCCCTCCAGGGATGGGGCATCCACAGCTTCTCTGGGCAACCTGTTCCAGTGTCTCACCACCCTCACAGTAGATAATTTCTTCCTTCTTCCTTCTAATTTAAAACCATTACCCCTTGTCCTGTCAAATGGAGACACTGGTTCTCCCCTGTTCATAGCAACCTTCCAGAACAAGTCACGTCAGGCCCAGCCTTCCTGTGGGGAGCACTCAGAGTGCGTTAGCTCCCCGTTAAACCAGAGACCGCCATGCACCGTCCTGTTTGATGTGAGGAATCGACAGAGCTGTGCGGTTTCCTGCACCAGGGCCTGGCTCTTGCGACTCATAGAATGGGGCAGGAGCTCCCTGGTCACACAGTGTGTGAGCGGGTGTTTGCCTGTGTGACCCCCTCCTTGCCTTTTTGCTCTTTTGCCCATCCCCATCAGAGCTGCATCTTGCTCCAAAAGGATGACTTCTAGCACTTTTTATTCTCTTCACTATCAGCAAATACTGTAAAGGATTATGATCACTAACTGTCAGAGAATAAGGGTGAAACACAGAATCACATGGGGTTGGAAGGGACCTCTGGAGATCATCTACTCCAACCCCCTGCCAAAGCAGGTCCACCCAGAGCAGGTTGCACAGGAACGTATCCAGGTGGGGTTTGAATGTCTCCAGAGAAGGAGACTCCATCACCTCCCTGGGCAGCCTCTTCCAGGGCTCTGCCACCCTCACAGGAAAGGAGTTCCTCCTCGTGTTTAGGTGAAATTTCTTATATTCGAGTTTGTGCCTGTTCCCTCTTGTCCTGTCACTGGCATCACTGAAAAAAGACCAGCCCCATCCTCCTGACACCCTCTCTTTAAGTATTTATAAGCATTGATCAGATCCCCCCTCAGTCTTCTCTACTCCAGATTAAAAAGACCCAAGTCCCTCAGCCTTTTCTCATAAGAGAGGTGCTCCAGGCCCCTCATCATCTTTGTAGCCCTCTGCTGTACCCTCTCCAGCAGTTCCCAGTCCTTCTTGAACTGGGGAGCCCAGAACTGGATCCAGTGCTCCAGATGGAGCCTCACCAGGGCAGAATAGAAGGGGAGCATGACCTCCATCGACCTGCTGGCCACACTCTTCTTGATGCCCCCCAGGATGCCATTGGCCTTCTTGGCCACCAGGGCCCATTGCTGGCTCCTGGTCATCCTGTTGTCCACCAGGACTCCTAGGTCTTTCTCAGAGCTGCTCTCCAGCCGGTCACCCCCAACCTGTCCTGGTGCAGGGGGTTATTCCCTCCCCAGGTGCCTCACCCTACACTTGCCCTTGTTGAAGTTCATCAGGTTGCTCTCTGCCCAGTTCTCCAGCCTGTGAATGAATCAAGCACTGTGCTGTTTTCATTTTAATTGCGTTCTGTTCAAGGCGGTGACACATGCTGTTTTAATCCTCATTGGTTCATAAAGGATGTTTTCCTGTGGTGTGTGTGCCTGGCACGAGACTGTAAGCCTTGCTGGAGAAACCTGCATGGAACATGACGGGAGGGATTACCATGGAAAGAAAGCTTGGAAATGTGTGTATGTGGCTTGAAAGCACACTATGGATGCACCTCTTAAGATGATTAACTGTCTTAATAAGGAACTACTTTTTTTTTTGTTGCTTGCCTCGGTAGAGTGTTGTACTTTTCTAGCACTTAGTGCTGGAATCACCAGAAGTAATGTCAAAAAATTACTCTGCTCTAAAACTTTTTGAAGTAATGGCAGATTATTTTGAGTTGTTTAATTTTTTCCTGTGAAAGTAAAAGGAGTGGTGGGATCGCTGCACCTAGATATCACCAAGCACTGAAAAAACTAAGAAGTGCTCAGAATGAATTAAATGTGAAGTTAGCCTGATGGGGTTTGATCTTACGCTTCACTGAAGTATGTAGCAACTGCAATGGTCCTGGATGGTCATCATCTTAAAACAAAGTACTGCAACTATTATTTGAATGGGTAAATCACAACCAGCACGCTCACTGGCTGTCGCAACAACATCCATCCAAATGGGCATTAAAACTACTCTTTTTGTACCCGGGCTGGGAGAGCGTCTGCGAAGCAATTTTCTGGTGTCCGTCTTCTTTCTATGCAATGAACTGGGAGTGAATGCCATTCTCTGGGGCTGCCAATTCCACGCCAGCCATGAATGCAGAAATGTTTTTTGTTTAAAAGGTGGTGTCAAGGTGAAACTTCTCATTCTCGGAGCACAGTGGGGGGGGACAGCGTCTCAAAGAATTCAATAATTGAATTAATAAAAGTATAATAAGAGGAAAGAAGGCTGCATCTTGGTTCTGATTGACTTTCACCACGTCTCTTTCAGTCACAAAAAATGTAGTGTTCCACTTTGTTCTGCAAATATTGTCAAGATCATTCATTTACCCCTTTTAACTTATTATAAGGCGTTCATGCAGTGGATTCTTAATTAAAAAATAAAAGGCAAGGCTCAGCCTTTTTTATTTGGACTGCTCAGTTTGCATTTCAATCTTTTTTATGGATGCCTTGTTGAGCCCTTAGTTGCATGTCATTTACAGCCTCTGCATCTACCCTTTGGCATGATTTGAAATGAGAGAGTAGAGCTGTCTCATTCAAACTCGTCCGACAGCCTTTTCTGTCTAAAAATTCCCACACACCTTTTTCTGCAATCTGGTTATACAGGAGCAGAGAAATAATGTTGCAGAGCAACAACAGAGGCAGCATTCATAGAAAAATGGAACCAGGTGCTGATTGCAGGAGATAGAGCCCACAACAAGTCACTTCAGGTTATATGGTTCTCACTGATTTAATTCCTGAAGGCAGAAAGAACTCACAATTAAACTGCATGGAAATTGGAGGGTCTTCAGGACTGTCTGTGTCGTACGTGGTCTCAGAATTATGTACCAACATTTTCATCCCTGCTGAGTTCTGACGTAGTTTAGCTGTATATATATGTGTCTAGTTTATTGCTTATTTTATTTTTCCTTGCCTTTTTTTTCTTTCCCCAACCTGCTTCCCCAGGACATTATTTCTGGTAGCTGGATGCGGGGTTTGGATGAATGACTCCGCAGGGGTTCTCCTGCTCAGTATTCTGCAGGGGTTCTCCTCGAAACCCTTTAAAGCCCGCTGGCAGCCAGCAGACACCGCTGACGTGTGACCTCCTGACAGCTTTCCTCTGGCACTGTACAACACCCTCCGGGATATTGTTACTAATTCTTATTTGTTAAACTATGACACTGTGTCAGACGCAAATACCAAGCCAGTTCTCGTTGCAGAGCGCCATAGTCCAGAGAGACCTAGATGGATAAAATGCATGGGGAGACTCAAGAGGCAAACAAAATGTATCTGTAGGTGTGATGTGTATGTTTAATTCATACACACGCTGTCAGAGTCCCCTGACCATACGATCAAACTTCCCAACAGATTTACAGCGGGTGACTTGCAGCAGGTTTAGCAGCAGTGCACTTGTATCTGAATAAAGGCATTAATAATCAAGAGGAAAGATGTGGATGAAAAGGAGCTTAACCAGGAATAAGACTGCACTTTATTGAGCTGGCAAGTGCTCTCTTAATAAGTCCAAATCAACTGACTTCAACACTGCAGTTTTCATCTTCTCTAAATAGGTGTGACCTTCCTGTGACTGCTGGGGCGACTTTGATTTACCTGACACCAAAAGCTGATGTCTTGGGTTTTTATAAATCTTTTGATTTGACTTCTAATACCCTGCATTACCTTACTTCCTTTCAGAAATGACTGTGAACGCCGTCTATCAGTTCTGTAATGTATATTTAACACTTTCTATACAAACTATTTGCAGGTACCTATGTAACGAGCACTATGGGTCCTTTATAAAGATAGGAGTGTTTGCCACATTTCCTTTCAAATAATTTATCCTCTTCCCTTGTCTGCCTGCTCAACATCTGCTGTGTTTATATTCTTACTACTCCCATTATCAGGGAGTTTCTCTCTGCCTTGCAGAAACACGCTAAGCAGCTTGACTAATGTTTGTCATATGCAGTTCATTTTTTTTCTTCTTATTTCTCCAGGTGGGAGATTGTTTATACAACATTGTTTTACTCCTAGGAGGGTTTTCTAAATTATGTGTACGCCATATATTTGCTATAAAACACTGTGTTATCAAAATCAAAGGAGTGCCTATTGCACTTGGAAAAACCCAAGATGGTGAGATTTTCAGCTCCCACAGAAGCTTGTTCTGCTGTGGAAATTGTCTTCTGCCCAGCTGAGCTTTCTTCAGTTGTCAGTTGTGACAAACTCTTTTTCTGTCTGTAGCTGTAGCAGTCTTGTTATTGAAGGAGATCATTAGATTTCTTGGCTGTAAGAAATAGCACATGGAAGTTGAGATGGCATTTTAACGATTGTCACCGTATAAGCAAAGATCACTGTAATGTTTGGCTTAGAGTTTCCTGCCAGTTGCTTACTCAGATTGGTCTGTTGTAGATCAGCTGGCAAGAAACAAAGTTGGGTCATCGTTTGGGAAGGGAAAAAAGTACCAATATATGAGATTTTTTTCATTTATCTCAAATCATGGGATGGGCCTAAACATGGTCCATTCCATTGCCCGTTGCTTTCAAAGTGTCATACATGCTGTTATTTGCTTGAGTACCACTTCCATTTTCTTAAAATTGAGAATACTTGTTTCATGTCTGCGTGATTTATAGTTTTCTATTAATTCTTCATCGGACAAAACCAAAATCTTCAGGGAATATGCAAAATTACAATTCTACAATATCAAAATTCCTGTTAGTTTTCTTATTCTCCTGGTATATTATAGCTAGATTATTTTTTTTCTGTGCTATAAGAAGCATTGATTTTACCCATAATTGAATGTTGTGGGGTTTTTTTCTTAGTGGTTCATTAAGAATGCATTTGAGCCCCTGGAGAAAAAAAAAAGAAAGTGAAAAGGAAAAGGGAAAAAAAAAGATAAAAAGAAAGAAGTCTAATACCAGGAAAAGTCAGTTTACATTTAGCAAGCAGAAGAGAATTTACATTTAATCATTTCTACATTGGAATTTTTCAGTAATTTTTACATTTGTTTGAGATTTTACCTTTTGATCTGCAGGGCAGGGAACACGGTAAATCTGTTACACCTGTGCCAGTAATTCATGCAGAATGAATGGGCTGTGATGGATTGCTTTGTTTCAACAATTGAAGTAAACAGATGCATTTTTTTACCTTGAGACTTAATAAAAGATGATGAATGAGAACTTCTGTGGAACAAGAAGTAAGGTGTACTTTCCTAGGCAAACTATAATGCTGAGCAGTCTCCAGGAATATGATGAAAAGCAGGCAAGCAGCTCCATGGAAATATGCACTTTTCTAAACAGAGAAAGTGAGGCACTGAGTGGAGCATAACTTTGTATGAATTGGTCTCTCCAAAATTATAATAGCTGGACTAAATGAAACCTTTTTTTCCTCCTGGCTGCTTCCCTTTTGCTGTATTGGTAAGACTGCAATAGCACAGCTCTTCCAAATTTCATACTTAATTTAGATGAAACCAAAAAGGTGTTGGCATTGTTCTGCTTACAGGCTTTCTCTCTTCTGCGGGGAAGTGATTATCTAAAATACAGTATCAGGCATTGAATTTCTGCTATTTCCAAGCTGGGACACCATGACATTTTAATTTTAGGCTCTGGTAACCAATATCTTGCAATTCTCAAGTCCATTGAATGTTTTGATAGATTCAGGGTCTGGCCTAGCTTTGAGAAATTGTTTGCAATTACAGTATCACCACAGCAAAATGGAGACCAGCATTGTCAGGCCTGCTCCTTGCTAAAGGCATCTGACCATCTTCTTAGCTTGTTGGAACTGAGTCTTCTATCCCTGAGCTGGAAGCCTATTAATAGAGGTTACAAGAATTTGCACACATTCAGTACTCCCACTACAAGTCCTATTAAATTAGATAAACACTTGTTAATGAGAGCTAAAAGTACAACACAGAGAAATATGCCAAATTGCTTGGAGAGGTATAAAAAGCTTAGTGCATGCCTACAATATCCCAGTATAGATGAAATTTACTCAGTTAAATCAATAGCCTGCAGTCTATGTTTACGAAGTGACAATCTCCATTTAATGAATCAAACTGTCTTTTTTTTAATTCATCAACAGGCAGACACCCTGTGCACAATGAAATTACCTCTTTCGAGTCATCTCTGTCTTTTTTCCTTCCTTCTACTTGCCCCCTTCCCCCCACACCTTCTTATTTCCCAGTAAATTTGATGAAGGGAAGGAATTCTGTCTCCTCCTTGCAGCATATGCCCAGTAGGAACAAGAAACTTGCACTTCTTCCCTTGATATTGTTCAATTGCCTGTGCTTTGCCCTGAAACATAGTAAAAAACTCTGCTGACAGATAGACTGCATTCATCTGTGCATATGACATTTAGAACAGCATTTTAAGTAGACGTATTCAGCATGATGCTCCCCTAATTAATGTATCTGAAACCACCAGCTTTACTGCAGCATTCAGAAAGGTGTATTCATTAAAATGTTTAACATAACTTTCAGTGCACAAGTGGTTTAAACGTGCAGACATGTCTGACTCCTGAAAGTCAAACCTGGGGCAGTTCCAGGTGTTCACAGTCATCTGTCCTGCTTCTTTTTTCTATATTGTTGAGTCCGAGGCTGCTGGATTTTTCTAAGTCAGCACAGTAGTATGTCAGTGATTTTTAAACTAAGTTTAAGGCTGTGGAGTTCATGGAAATGAGCTGTCTCTGCTTATTCAGCTGTTTTGCTGAATAAGAGATGGAGGGGAGAGGCGGGCAGGAAGGAGAAGAAGGGTTGCCCTTTAGCATCATCTGTACTGCATATCAGGATGCACACCTGGCTGTCTCGGGGCTGTGATGGATCCCTAGCAAGGGTAGTTTTTTGTACAAGTTCAAGAAAAGTCACACTGAATCTTGTGCTAAGTGAAATTACAGAAGCTTAATTTATGTGACGTGCAGGTTAAGAGAGTTGGGAATAATAACTCAACCTTGCTTTCTGAACATCTCTGCATACCTCCAAAGTATGTTCCAAACCCGTATTTACTTCTATGTTGGCTATAAATATATGTCTCGTTTTCAGTACATAAATCAGAACCTGATTTCAGGTTTTAAAAATACTAAGAAGAAAAAAAAAAAAAAGGGTGGAGTTAATCTTCCCAAGCAGTGCCAATTTCTTATTTCACTAATGTGAAACCCAAGAGTTCCACTTTGATAGTCATGTAAGCCATACTCCTACTGAGTAAATGCCTTGCAGTTCTGTGAAAATAAGGCCTCCTCATATGCCTAATTTAAAAATGTGTGCAATTCCAAGAGGCAGGATGATCCACTGAGTAAAATACAGGACAAGGACTTGGCATAACTGTGACATTTGCTCTGTTGGTTTTTCCCTGTATGATGTTTACCAGGTTACTGTGCTCAAGATCAGCAAGTCCATATAACTTGGGTGCATAAATGTATTGCTGGGCATGGGCCTCACTTAATTTTTGGAAATCTTTTCGTGAATTGTAGCTGCTCATGGAGCTGGGTTAGCCTGAGACTAATTGATTAATTATCTAGGATCCTCTTGTAATCAGTGGGGAGAGGTAAATGCTGCCAGGTTTGATTCAGCCCAGTCTAAGGCAGCTGTGTGGAATACTGAGAGGAGTGAACTTCTGGATGTGCTGGTATGTTGGCTTTTAACGTTGTAGGGGCTGAGACATCTATTCAGACAAAATATAACGAGTAACTTTGAGTTGCTGAAGTGAAATGAACCGCCAGCTCTTTCTGTTCCCCTCTGTGGTCAGGACACTAGATGGATACCGTGAAGATAAAAACACTAGAAACTGTGAAGTGCTTATATCAGTGACTAAGACTTACTACTATTTTTGGCTCTCCCACCACTGTAAAGTCAAAGCTCATGTATGTCTTAGCTTTAGACATGCACAAATACTTACAGTGTGTTAAGAAGGTGGAGAAAAGACCATTTCTTGGGGCTAGTTCAGCTTTAACTGAACTTAATGCATGTAATTCATTGTGCCTGATTTTCCAAAACTTAGAAAACAGGTCTCATTTGGTTTTTTGTTAGGGTTTTTTTGCTGTGGGGTTTTTGGTTTTTTTTTTTGGTCTTAGGTAATTCTAAGTAGGATATCCCATAGGGAAATGCTAGATTAGTGCCTCAGCCTGTATGTCATTCTCAGAGACCAGGGAACATTTTGGGAGGCTGAATCACAGAAAGTCCAGTAATTTATTTTTTTTTTTCTTCAAAATTGCAACAATTTTCTTAAACATACTCTATGATTAATTTCTTTGGCTTTGAGAAGAGTATTACTGCATACAAAATCTTTCCTTAATGACTGCTTGTCACTGTATTATGATACATATTTATCTCTAAGTTTCAGGAACTCTCTTAGGCTGTCTTCAGATTTTTGTGCTGGCAGAGGCTGGCAGAATAGGTAAGGTGTACAAGAGTGAGGTTTTCAGTACATGTTGTATTTAATATCTGATGCTTGATTTAAAAGGTCATTGCTAATTCTGGCTTTAGTATTTACAAACATCCTCCTCAAAATTACATTACCTTACATCTATATTGCAACATTTTTCTTTTTTCATGTTTAAGCCGCAGCTTTATTTTTTCTTTTCGCTTTTATTTCTGTCTTCTTTGAGAGGATTGAATCCAGTAAAATGATGCAACTTTTAAGCCAACTGAAGGAAGCTGAGATTGTTGATGCTCAGCGTGACTGATGGTGCTTAGCACCGAGCAGAATCAGCTCCCCTGCATGTGCTAAATCTCCTCGTGGACTATTTAATCTGCAGCAGAGCTGTTATCTCCCATTTCCATTTCTAAAAGCAACTGTGAGAACAGATAAGGAATGATACTAGAGAGAAATAAGAAATGAGAAAGGAGAGAAAAAAAGGAGAACAAAAATGGGATATGTTGTAGAAGAGCAGATACATATTTGAAAGAAAACAGTTATAAAACAATAAAATTGACATTCTTATTCTCCTTGTACAATCACAGTAGAATCTTACGCATTTCTGTTATTTTAATATATAAATTTCTACATACAGAGGCTTCAAATGAGCTAGTGATCTTGCTACTTCAGCCAATATGCAGACATGTGAGATGTTGTATTTACCTTGAAGAGCTTGCAAGCTAGACAATGAATCCACCCAAGAACCTGGCTATTTAAAAAACAATAACAACAAACCAAAACCAGATTTGTTCTGGTTTCTCTTGTTTTATTTTTAAGTGGAATGACAATGAATGCTTCCAATTGTGGGGTTTTTTTAGTTGAACCAGCAGGGCTCCTAACTCCTCTGGCTTTTCCAGTTGGAAAGATCAGAAACAAGAGGTTTAATACCAGATAACCTGCTATGGGCAGATCAGTGTAGGTCTTTCTCATCTTTGGCTAGTGCCTTCACATTCATCTCTGTTTGGTCCTGATCAAGAGTAAAGAACGTACAACCCTGCATAAATGTAGCTCTGAGCCTGCAGGTTGCCTGAAGCTCGGTGTCACTGGCCAGAGCTACTAAGGTGTGACTTAACATGAGGCTCATCAAGAGTTTTAAAGTTTTTTATTTTACTTTTTTAGTTGTTTTACACTTCAAAAATTTCTTTTTCCTCACAAGGAGAAGGTTTCCCGTGTGGGGCTCATGGGGATGATGAGATGGCTGGTCTGTTGTTTCATGTTTTTCTGGCTTCCCACCTTATGTTGGGATTCAGCCCTCAAAAGCCTGTGATTCAAGGAGAAGGTGAATCAATACACAGATTTGTTGTGATGACCTGAAATTTGGTGGAGATTATTCCCAAGCAACGTTACTGAAGGCAGTGTGGAGGAAATGTGGTTTAACCTCTCATTGGTTTTGCCTCTTAATTTTAAGGGAAAATATTACTTCTATCAGTGTAAGCATGATTTTCTGCATCAGGAAAATAAAATACTGCCATATCTGCATGCTTTATGGAGCAAATTTTTAAGTCAGTTTGGCACTCCAGAATTATCTAAGAGTTTTGTTGTTAATTTCAGTGGAATGAGATTGAAGAGTTAAAAAGCAGATATTCCTACTAGCAAATTGCTACCTAGAGAAGCTTTTTTGGGCACTGAAATTACACTGTATTGATTTACTGATTTATTGATTTACATTTCTTTAGCTCTGGACACTCTTTACTTCCAAAGCGTGATGCATGATTTAGAAAGTACTCTACTATACTTAATCCTCTGTAGGAAGAAATAATGCAAGCTACTAAAAATAAATTAGTAAGATATAGTCCTACTTCAGGATCAGGTCTGCTCTGTATCATAACAGGTGAATAATGGGGAAGATCAAGGCAGAATTTAAAAAATTTATGAAGACAACAAAGACACTTGGCAAAATTAATATGGGGAAGGAAGGCAAAGTGCAGGAGAAGGGTTTGGAATAGAAAATTAATTTAAGTACAAAAATATTTTATTTTTCTGTACTTTTAAAAGACTGCTTAAATGTTTATAGGGTTCTTGTATGTGGCTGTTAGTTTTATAGAGAAGCCACTCTGTATTTCCTTCAGAACACAGAATAAAACACCACATTTTCCAAAATTTTACCTGATTTAAAGCATCTTTACTCAGGTAGAGATCTTATGCTTTGGCTTTTCTGGAACATTTGATTGTGAAAATAAATCTGTTCCTTTCCTTTTCCCCAAGTTCAGCACGGGAGGCAGAGGGATATCCAGTGACAGACACTGCTGTTCTCCTGTCAGTTCTGTTCACTAGCATAAGATGGTTAAAACCACATTATCTTGCACGTAAATGCTTGTTGAAAGGAATGTGAACTCCTGATTCAAGCTGTCGTATTTGCTCAGCTTGATGAGGAGCCTGTTGCAAAAGGGGCCATGCCAGAGATACGGAATTGAGCAGTCTGCTTGGAACAACTTTCCTGATGCTCTCCAGTCTTGGGGAAAAAATAATTTCTTGTCTCATTGCCACCCTTGGATGTCTGCAGTCTCATCCTGAGGTGGAGATGTCATCTGAACGTTATTTACTTTCCCGATGAAAGATTAATGCTTCAGATTATGAAGTCTGAATGCAAGTTTTGTATTCTGTTATCAGAAAAATAAGTTGTTGTTTGGTTCTCATTCTTTTTATTCCTTTATTTTTTAAATAAGTGTGATTTTTCTATAATTTTTGGGTTTGTGTGCAGTGTTGGAGAACATGAGATAGCTGTATTTTAAAGTCTTTTATGTGATGTGTTTGTTGTTTGCGATATGCTACAGTTTTTGCTGCCACTTTGCATTGTAAGCAAAAAGCTATTCTTCATAAAACTGCAACCTTGTTAAAGGCTTTGATAGATGATTCTTTGCTTCGTGGCAGAAGAGGCTAAGCACCTGACCTGCTGGCCATTGGTCTTAGCAACAGAGTCCCTCACGATGTGCGTGTTCTGTTCAAAATCTGTCTTCTGATTTAATAATAAAAGAATTTTGTTAGTATGTACTCTGTTCCCTGAAGAAGCAAAGTATGCGATGATTAATAACCTCAGACATCTATAAATATTTCTTCTGAGTATTTTGCATTGTTTTGCAAATAGTAGGTTCCACAAAATTTTTCTAACATGCTTTATGTTAAGTATCTTCTATTTACCTTTTGTATTTGAATCCTTCCTGCTCTGTTGTTTACCTGTGGTTAAAATGAATCGCCTAAAATTATGCATCAACCTAAACCCCCCGCGTGAGACTTTGAATATGTCCACGCATAAATGAAGATGACTGCCCTATGCATGGGCATGCACAACTTTAATTTAATCCCATTCATTCCCATGCCAGCAGAAGTGCAAGTGTAGCAAATGCTTTGTGATCCAAGAATCCATGGATCCCAAGCACACCTCTGTAGCTACCTTGTCTTTGGCAGCCAGGCTGGCTAAATTAAACCTATCATGTTACACAACTGTAGACAAAAATCTTCATGCTCAGGATTTATTTTCTGGGTAGACCTTTTACCCAGGTCAGCTCACGTGTGCCATTAAGTCATACATAGCAAAAATCATTCAGATGCTAATACTTTTCTATCCGTCTTTTTTTGTTTGGTTGGTTGGATGGTTGGTTGTTTTTTTACAAAGCTTTATCATTAATTCAATACATCTGGCTCACAAGCATTTTTGGACACCAAATAGGTTTTCATCCTTAATAGAAATTTATGTAGTACTGTGAGAGTATTCAAATCAGAGCCAGAAACACAATTACTAGCCTTTTTGAGGACAGACCTAGAAATGAAGAAGATAACATAGAATCTTGAACAAAATACCTTTACACTGCAGTGCAAGTGAAATCAGAGCTTACCCCTAGGCATCTACATGGTGATTCTGGATTTTAAATTCAAGTTTAATAAAATTTGGACCTTAAAAATATGACTAGTTTTAGAACCTTCTTAGTAAAGGCAATTATATTTTTCACATTTTTATAAATAACCTGGGTAATGTTTTACTGGATAAATCTCAAAGTAATATTCCTGAAAACATATTTTTTTTTAATAGTTTGGGTTGCAGTACCCAAACTGAAATAAAGAGTGTGGGAGAAAAGGAAGGAGGGTGGCACATTTATGTAACATCACCTTTGTATTATAAAAATACTGTATCTGTGATGAGATGTATGTGGCAGACAGTCCATTCAGATGTTAACCTTGGCAGCTCGTAGAAGTGCTTAAAGAGTATGGATTAGCAGCTCAGAAACCTTCTCTTGCATTATACTCTTTCCTCCCTCCTTTCCTTCCTTTCTTTCCTTCCTTCCTTGTCTCGAGCACAGAGGTTTTATTGTGGTATTTGTGTTTCAAGCTGAAGAGTAGAGAGTCTGGCTCCAAGGTAGGGAAATGGATATCCTAGTTTTTAATGGTTGGGTTCTGCATATGCCATGAAGATGAGAGCATTAGGGGTCCATAGTGCTGGGTCAGGGCAAATAGTAATCTAGGAAGAGGCCTGGCAATGTTCATCATCTTAGGTAAATTTAGGCAATTAAATTTACTTACCTAACATGTTTCTTTCATTTTGATGCCCAGAAATCTGCAATATTAATGGCTTAGAAACCATTTCCTTTCCTTTCATTTTTTTTTTTAAATATGAGCATCTTAATAAAATATATTTTTGTATTTAGTTCTCTTGCTGTTAGCAGAAAATACAATTCCACTGTAAAGAAAATAGACAAAATAGAACGAGATGACTTATCAGCCTAGCTAAAAGCAGCAGGCAGTGGATAGGTGCCAGGGAATGCTGTGAACGTCTCAGAGCTGTTACCAAGGGAACTCCAAGATGCACGTTTTAAATGTTTTGTTTTCTGTTTTTGGTTTTTTTTCCTGAAAAGAGAACAAATGTCTCTTGGACACTTTGGCTGGATCCTTTGCTCAGAGGTGTGGTGAAGTCTCAATCTGGAGAACTCAAGATCAAGCAGGTTCTCCTGTCAGCCCTGGAGTTAGCATGTTTGATTCAGGATTGGGTTTACTGCAGATGGCACATAGTAGCGTTTCCAGTTCCTGTCACCAACGCTGGTCTTAGTTTTCTGCCTCTGAAAAGGGATTAATTAGTGTTGATAATTAGAGCTGATGACAAAACGTGAAAGATGCATTATTTCTCTCTGTGTGGTTTGGTTTTGTTTTACTCTTTCTGTGCCCATGTATTTTCATGTTTATAATTCTTGTATAGATCTGTTTCTCCTTTTGCTATTTATTTTTAAGTTGCTTTTAGGATGTTCTTATTAACTTTGAACATTTCAAACATTCAGTCATCATTTGGATGATTTTTATTATTCTTTAAATTTTTGTTGCTTCATTGTTGGAGGCTGTTTCTTGACATAATCACGGTAAAATGCAAAGTGGTTACTGTGTTTATTTGACCACGGCATAAGTTTATACTAATGAGGGAGGCTTTGTCTTAAGCTAATGAGGAGAAAGTGAGCTCTCCCTTACTTCAGATACTTGCGTTAGGATGGGGTGAGTCACCAGCTAGTGACACCCAGGCAGACCTGAACCCAGCCTGCACCTTCCAGTTGTGCTTTCTTAATGGAGGTGTCATCCTCAGCGCCTGAAACCATATCCAAATCTTTGCACATACCTGGCACTAATTGCTCACATCCTCTAATTTGGTTGAATTGTCAGAGGTGGCAGTCCCTCTGAAGGGCAAACAGCTTGCTATCTGCTCCCTCCAAAGAATAAATTGTTAGGGTTTTTTTGCTGTGGGGTTTTTGGTTTTTTTTTTTGGTCTTAGGTAATTCTAAGTAGGATATCCCATAGGGAAATGCTAGATTAGTGCCTCAGCCTGTATGTCATTCTCAGAGACCAGGGAACATTTTGGGAGGCTGAATCACAGAAAGTCCAGTAATTTATTTTTTTTTTTCTTCAAAATTGCAACAATTTTCTTAAACATACTCTATGATTAATTTCTTTGGCTTTGAGAAGAGTATTACTGCATACAAAATCTTTCCTTAATGACTGCTTGTCACTGTATTATGATACATATTTATCTCTAAGTTTCAGGAACTCTCTTAGGCTGTCTTCAGATTTTTGTGCTGGCAGAGGCTGGCAGAATAGGTAAGGTGTACAAGAGTGAGGTTTTCAGTACATGTTGTATTTAATATCTGATGCTTGATTTAAAAGGTCATTGCTAATTCTGGCTTTAGTATTTACAAACATCCTCCTCAAAATTACATTACCTTACATCTATATTGCAACATTTTTCTTTTTTCATGTTTAAGCCGCAGCTTTATTTTTTCTTTTCGCTTTTATTTCTGTCTTCTTTGAGAGGATTGAATCCAGTAAAATGATGCAACTTTTAAGCCAACTGAAGGAAGCTGAGATTGTTGATGCTCAGCGTGACTGATGGTGCTTAGCACCGAGCAGAATCAGCTCCCCTGCATGTGCTAAATCTCCTCGTGGACTATTTAATCTGCAGCAGAGCTGTTATCTCCCATTTCCATTTCTAAAAGCAACTGTGAGAACAGATAAGGAATGATACTAGAGAGAAATAAGAAATGAGAAAGGAGAGAAAAAAAGGAGAACAAAAATGGGATATGTTGTAGAAGAGCAGATACATATTTGAAAGAAAACAGTTATAAAACAATAAAATTGACATTCTTATTCTCCTTGTACAATCACAGTAGAATCTTACGCATTTCTGTTATTTTAATATATAAATTTCTACATACAGAGGCTTCAAATGAGCTAGTGATCTTGCTACTTCAGCCAATATGCAGACATGTGAGATGTTGTATTTACCTTGAAGAGCTTGCAAGCTAGACAATGAATCCACCCAAGAACCTGGCTATTTAAAAAACAATAACAACAAACCAAAACCAGATTTGTTCTGGTTTCTCTTGTTTTATTTTTAAGTGGAATGACAATGAATGCTTCCAATTGTGGGGTTTTTTTAGTTGAACCAGCAGGGCTCCTAACTCCTCTGGCTTTTCCAGTTGGAAAGATCAGAAACAAGAGGTTTAATACCAGATAACCTGCTATGGGCAGATCAGTGTAGGTCTTTCTCATCTTTGGCTAGTGCCTTCACATTCATCTCTGTTTGGTCCTGATCAAGAGTAAAGAACGTACAACCCTGCATAAATGTAGCTCTGAGCCTGCAGGTTGCCTGAAGCTCGGTGTCACTGGCCAGAGCTACTAAGGTGTGACTTAACATGAGGCTCATCAAGAGTTTTAAAGTTTTTTATTTTACTTTTTTAGTTGTTTTACACTTCAAAAATTTCTTTTTCCTCACAAGGAGAAGGTTTCCCGTGTGGGGCTCATGGGGATGATGAGATGGCTGGTCTGTTGTTTCATGTTTTTCTGGCTTCCCACCTTATGTTGGGATTCAGCCCTCAAAAGCCTGTGATTCAAGGAGAAGGTGAATCAATACACAGATTTGTTGTGATGACCTGAAATTTGGTGGAGATTATTCCCAAGCAACGTTACTGAAGGCAGTGTGGAGGAAATGTGGTTTAACCTCTCATTGGTTTTGCCTCTTAATTTTAAGGGAAAATATTACTTCTATCAGTGTAAGCATGATTTTCTGCATCAGGAAAATAAAATACTGCCATATCTGCATGCTTTATGGAGCAAATTTTTAAGTCAGTTTGGCACTCCAGAATTATCTAAGAGTTTTGTTGTTAATTTCAGTGGAATGAGATTGAAGAGTTAAAAAGCAGATATTCCTACTAGCAAATTGCTACCTAGAGAAGCTTTTTTGGGCACTGAAATTACACTGTATTGATTTACTGATTTATTGATTTACATTTCTTTAGCTCTGGACACTCTTTACTTCCAAAGCGTGATGCATGATTTAGAAAGTACTCTACTATACTTAATCCTCTGTAGGAAGAAATAATGCAAGCTACTAAAAATAAATTAGTAAGATATAGTCCTACTTCAGGATCAGGTCTGCTCTGTATCATAACAGGTGAATAATGGGGAAGATCAAGGCAGAATTTAAAAAATTTATGAAGACAACAAAGACACTTGGCAAAATTAATATGGGGAAGGAAGGCAAAGTGCAGGAGAAGGGTTTGGAATAGAAAATTAATTTAAGTACAAAAATATTTTATTTTTCTGTACTTTTAAAAGACTGCTTAAATGTTTATAGGGTTCTTGTATGTGGCTGTTAGTTTTATAGAGAAGCCACTCTGTATTTCCTTCAGAACACAGAATAAAACACCACATTTTCCAAAATTTTACCTGATTTAAAGCATCTTTACTCAGGTAGAGATCTTATGCTTTGGCTTTTCTGGAACATTTGATTGTGAAAATAAATCTGTTCCTTTCCTTTTCCCCAAGTTCAGCACGGGAGGCAGAGGGATATCCAGTGACAGACACTGCTGTTCTCCTGTCAGTTCTGTTCACTAGCATAAGATGGTTAAAACCACATTATCTTGCACGTAAATGCTCGTTGAAAGGAATGTGAACTCCTGATTCAAGCTGTCGTATTTGCTCAGCTTGATGAGGAGCCTGTTGCAAAAGGGGCCATGCCAGAGATACGGAATTGAGCAGTCTGCTTGGAACAACTTTCCTGATGCTCTCCAGTCTTGGGGAAAAAATAATTTCTTGTCTCATTGCCACCCTTGGATGTCTGCAGTCTCATCCTGAGGTGGAGATGTCATCTGAACGTTATTTACTTTCCCGATGAAAGATTAATGCTTCAGATTATGAAGTCTGAATGCAAGTTTTGTATTCTGTTATCAGAAAAATAAGTTGTTGTTTGGTTCTCATTCTTTTTTATTCCTTTATTTTTTAAATAAGTGTGATTTTTCTATAATTTTTGGGTTTGTGTGCAGTGTTGGAGAACATGAGATAGCTGTATTTTAAAGTCTTTTATGTGATGTGTTTGTTGTTTGCGATATGCTACAGTTTTTGCTGCCACTTTGCATTGTAAGCAAAAAGCTATTCTTCATAAAACTGCAACCTTGTTAAAGGCTTTGATAGATGATTCTTTGCTTCGTGGCAGAAGAGGCTAAGCACCTGACCTGCTGGCCATTGGTCTTAGCAACAGAGTCCCTCACGATGTGCGTGTTCTGTTCAAAATCTGTCTTCTGATTTAATAATAAAAGAATTTTGTTAGTATGTACTCTGTTCCCTGAAGAAGCAAAGTATGCGATGATTAATAACCTCAGACATCTATAAATATTTCTTCTGAGTATTTTGCATTGTTTTGCAAATAGTAGGTTCCACAAAATTTTTCTAACATGCTTTATGTTAAGTATCTTCTATTTACCTTTTGTATTTGAATCCTTCCTGCTCTGTTGTTTACCTGTGGTTAAAATGAATCGCCTAAAATTATGCATCAACCTAAACCCCCCGCGTGAGACTTTGAATATGTCCACGCATAAATGAAGATGACTGCCCTATGCATGGGCATGCACAACTTTAATTTAATCCCATTCATTCCCATGCCAGCAGAAGTGCAAGTGTAGCAAATGCTTTGTGATCCAAGAATCCATGGATCCCAAGCACACCTCTGTAGCTACCTTGTCTTTGGCAGCCAGGCTGGCTAAATTAAACCTATCATGTTACACAACTGTAGACAAAAATCTTCATGCTCAGGATTTATTTTCTGGGTAGACCTTTTACCCAGGTCAGCTCACGTGTGCCATTAAGTCATACATAGCAAAAATCATTCAGATGCTAATACTTTTCTATCCGTCTTTTTTTGTTTGGTTGGTTGGATGGTTGGTTGTTTTTTTACAAAGCTTTATCATTAATTCAATACATCTGGCTCACAAGCATTTTTGGACACCAAATAGGTTTTCATCCTTAATAGAAATTTATGTAGTACTGTGAGAGTATTCAAATCAGAGCCAGAAACACAATTACTAGCCTTTTTGAGGACAGACCTAGAAATGAAGAAGATAACATAGAATCTTGAACAAAATACCTTTACACTGCAGTGCAAGTGAAATCAGAGCTTACCCCTAGGCATCTACATGGTGATTCTGGATTTTAAATTCAAGTTTAATAAAATTTGGACCTTAAAAATATGACTAGTTTTAGAACCTTCTTAGTAAAGGCAATTATATTTTTCACATTTTTATAAATAACCTGGGTAATGTTTTACTGGATAAATCTCAAAGTAATATTCCTGAAAACATATTTTTTTTTAATAGTTTGGGTTGCAGTACCCAAACTGAAATAAAGAGTGTGGGAGAAAAGGAAGGAGGGTGGCACATTTATGTAACATCACCTTTGTATTATAAAAATACTGTATCTGTGATGAGATGTATGTGGCAGACAGTCCATTCAGATGTTAACCTTGGCAGCTCGTAGAAGTGCTTAAAGAGTATGGATTAGCAGCTCAGAAACCTTCTCTTGCATTATACTCTTTCCTCCCTCCTTTCCTTCCTTTCTTTCCTTCCTTCCTTGTCTCGAGCACAGAGGTTTTATTGTGGTATTTGTGTTTCAAGCTGAAGAGTAGAGAGTCTGGCTCCAAGGTAGGGAAATGGATATCCTAGTTTTTAATGGTTGGGTTCTGCATATGCCATGAAGATGAGAGCATTAGGGGTCCATAGTGCTGGGTCAGGGCAAATAGTAATCTAGGAAGAGGCCTGGCAATGTTCATCATCTTAGGTAAATTTAGGCAATTAAATTTACTTACCTAACATGTTTCTTTCATTTTGATGCCCAGAAATCTGCAATATTAATGGCTTAGAAACCATTTCCTTTCCTTTCATTTTTTTTTTTAAATATGAGCATCTTAATAAAATATATTTTTGTATTTAGTTCTCTTGCTGTTAGCAGAAAATACAATTCCACTGTAAAGAAAATAGACAAAATAGAACGAGATGACTTATCAGCCTAGCTAAAAGCAGCAGGCAGTGGATAGGTGCCAGGGAATGCTGTGAACGTCTCAGAGCTGTTACCAAGGGAACTCCAAGATGCACGTTTTAAATGTTTTGTTTTCTGTTTTTGGTTTTTTTTCCTGAAAAGAGAACAAATGTCTCTTGGACACTTTGGCTGGATCCTTTGCTCAGAGGTGTGGTGAAGTCTCAATCTGGAGAACTCAAGATCAAGCAGGTTCTCCTGTCAGCCCTGGAGTTAGCATGTTTGATTCAGGATTGGGTTTACTGCAGATGGCACGTAGTAGCGTTTCCAGTTCCTGTCACCAACGCTGGTCTTGGTTTTCTGCCTCTGAAAAGGGATTAATTAGTGTTGATAATTAGAGCTGATGAGAAAACATGAAAGATGCATTATTTCTCTCTGTGTGGTTCGGTTTTGTTTTACTCTTTCTGTGCCCATGTATTTTCATGTTTATAATTCTTGTATAGATCTGTTTCTCCTTTTGCTATTTATTTTTAAGTTGCTTTTAGGATGTTCTTATTAACTTTGAACATTTCAAACATTCAGTCATCATTTGGATGATTTTTATTATTCTTTAAATTTTTGTTGCTTCATTGTTGGAGGCTGTTTCTTGACATAATCACGGTAAAATGCAAAGTGGTTACTGTGTTTATTTGACCACGGCATAAGTTTATACTAATGAGGGAGGCTTTGTCTTAAGCTAATGAGGAGAAAGTGAGCTCTCCCTTACTTCAGATACTTGCGTTAGGATGGGGTGAGTCACCAGCTAGTGACACCCAGGCAGACCTGAACCCAGCCTGCACCTTCCAGTTGTGCTTTCTTAATGGAGGTGTCATCCTCAGCGCCTGAAACCATATCCAAATCTTTGCACATACCTGGCACTAATTGCTCACATCCTCTAATTTGGTTGAATTGTCAGAGGTGGCAGTCCCTCTGAAGGGCAAACAGCTTGCTATCTGCTCCCTCCAAAGAATAAATTCTTTAGGGGAAAATAAATAAATAAATAAAAAGAAAGGAATAGGCATAGCTCTCTAACAGCAGCAAAGAGGACTTTAGATTTGCATGGGAAAGAAGTTCCTGCTAATCTTAAGGAGTCTTTGCACATACCTGGCACTAATTGCTCACATCCTCTAATTTGGTTGAATTGTCAGAGGTGGCAGTCCCTCTGAAGGGCAAACAGCTTGCTATCTGCTCCCTCCAAAGAATAAATTCTTTAGGGGAAAATAAATAAATAAATAAAAAGAAAGGAATAGGCATAGCTCTCTAACAGCAGCAAAGAGGACTTTAGATTTGCATGGGAAAGAAGTTCCTGCTAATCTTAAGGAGTCTTGAGTCAGTTGTTTGCTAGGGAAAATGTCTCCCCGCTGCTGCAGCAGTTCCTGCCTGTAAGTGAAAGGGGAAACATTATTTTTAAGAGGCATCTGTGTCGTTGATAAGTCAGGGAAGGTAGGGATGTAAATAAGGGACTCTAGCTATGGAGTTGCCCTTCTTCCTTTGCTGTATCCCTGCCCCACAACAACTTTGCACTGATTTACAGAGGGAGAGCTGTGTTTTCTTAGAGCAGTCTGCAGCGTGCAGAAAGGCAGTCCAGAGCTTGCAGAGATTGCGTAAAGGGGATTAGGGAACAAGGAGGTTCCTCCTCATCTAGTGATTTTCTAGAAAATGCTGGGTCAGTACTACCCCTTACATGAGATGTTTTGCATGTGACGCCATCCAGTTTTCATTCTGCACAACGGGTTTTATATTCCTTTGGAAGGATTCCTAAAATTGTCATATGCAGATAATTAGAAGAGATAGAGTGGCTTAACATCCATATCTACTGATTTCCATTTATGAAGCTACCCGTCGACCGTTCAGCTCTTACTCTTGAATGGTTTCGCAGTTGAAGCCACTACGAGTGCAGTCAATTTAATGGTGTTCTGTTCATTCAAGTGTTTTTTTTTACACTGCTGCATGGCCATTAGATGGAGAATTCTCCTTGAAATTAAATAAGGTACTTACAATCCCCTGAGTAACTGCAATAGCTACTCTCAAGTGCAGTTGTATACCACATGTAGTGATGTATCTCTTTGTTACCTCAGTGTTACAAAGATTCCGGCATTTGAAAAGGTAATGGCTCTAACTGAAGATCTTCCGTGGTTGGACTTCATAGTGTCCACATACGTACGTGAACCCAACCGTGCTGCTAGAATAAAACCAAAGATTCATAAGCTACTGCAATGGAGGAGCATTTGAGCATCACTTTGCAAATCAGGTTACACGTAATTTAAGAACACGGGGCCAAAGTTTCTCCCATGATAAATATGGGCAGGAATCATAATGCTTTCACAAATGTGAGCTTTCTTTTTGCTCAAACATATTCTGCTTTAAAATTCTAATTTACTGACCAGTAAGTCTTGTGAGGAGAGGCTGAGGGAGCTGGGGTTGTTCAGTCTGGGGAAGAGGAGACTGAGGGGAGACCTTATCGCTCTCTACAACTACCTGAAAGGAGGGTGTAGAGAGACGGGGGTCGGTCTCTTCTTCCAAGTGACAGATGATAGGACAAGGGGTAATGGGTTCAAGTTGTGCCAGGGTAGGTTTAGACTGGACATTAGGAAACAATTTTTCACAGAGACAGTGGTAGGGCATTGGAATAGGCTGCCAGGGAGGTGGTTGAGTCACCATCCCTGGCTGTGTTTAAGAACCGTTTAGATGTGGTGTTGGGGGATATGGTGTAGGGGAGAACTTTAGAGTAGGGTGGATGGCTGGACTCGATGATCCCGAGGGTCTCTTCCAGCCTAGATGATTCTGTGATTCTGTGATTCTCCAACAGTAACCTTCAGTTATCTGGTGAATTTATGTTGTCTGGGAGCATTAAACATTCCATTGAGCTTATTAGTAATTCTTATACCCTAGACGTGACATTATATATGTAGGTCATTTTACACAGCTTTATGTATAAAATATGGTTTCCCATATTCCATAATAAGAGATCGATGTAGCTCCAGAAGCAATGTACCCCACTCTAAACCAGCTAGGATAAACATTGTGGAGTTTTCCTTGCCATGCACAGTGATTTTAGCAGAAGTCTGGATAACTAACTTATGCTTAGAATTTTAACTTGTGACATGTTTCTGGGAGCAATTTTTGGAGAGCTGCTAGTAAAGGAAATCTAAATTATAGTGAAGTTTTCTTCAAGCACAGTAAAAGCAACAAACCTGCATGAGTGCCTGCAGATCCAGTAGGATTAGAATAGAAGAAGAGATCAAGATAAGACCAAAACTGAAAAACTAAATAGAATAGAAGAAGAGATCAAGATAAGACCATAACTGATGTCTTTGTGTTGATGTTCAGTGTGAAAAAGGAGCTGTAGAGTTTTTCATTATGAAAATCTTGTGATTGGAAAACAATGAAATCTTGTGGATTTCTTGATGGAGAATCTGTTGAAAATAAAAAGACTGTAGAAGATGTTATTGAGCAAACTGATAAAAAGTATTGAGTCTCAAGGATGAGAGAACGTTCAGCAAAGAGTTCTCACAGAACTCATGGGGGAGTACAATGAGAATACCCAACCTCTTGCTTAAAATGGCCTTGGACCCTGAGGACTGGGAAGGAAGCAAATGTAGTGCTGTTGTTTCTAACAGGCTTCTTGGGTACATGTAGGGAACTACAGCCTTGATATCTCTGGTCATGTAAAGGCCAGAGATGTAGATGAAATTCAGTACAAGTAAATGTAAAGTGATGCTCATGCGTGAAAAAAACCAATGCCAACTTCACAAATAGAATGATGGACCTTGAGCTGCTGACCACTACTGCTGAAAAGCAAGATCTAAGGAATGTGGTAGCCAGTACCATGAAAGCTTCAGATAAATGTGACAAATAGAATGATGGACCTTGAGCTGCTGAGCACTACTGCTGAAAAGCAAGATCTAAGAGTGTGGTGGCTAGTACCATGAAAGCTTCAGTTAAATGTACAGGAGTGGTCTGAAACCAAATAGAAATATAGGGCTTACTGGGAAAGGAATAGAAAACTAAACATAACAGCATCACTGTGTGATTGTAAAATTACATAAGGCACTTGTATATTGAATATCGTGTGCCATCCTGGTCTCCTTATCCCCAAAAAAGTGTGGTAGAACTGGAAAAAGTTCAGAGAACGGTACCAAGGAGAATCCAAAGTTGTTATGCACATTATTATATTTTCATTTTCTAGTGTTATCACAGTGTCTACAACAAGATAATAGATAAAAATGGACTACCTCAAAGCCAAGCAAGAGGTTATTTTCTAACTGGTGTTGTGACACATTAATTTTATGATAGGAATCCTTTTTCATGTGCTGTCTAGATAGAGCTGACAATAAATAACTTCTGCAGTAGCTTCTCAACTGAAGTATTCACAATCTCAGGTACCTTACATCAATTTTGCTTTATCCTAAACATGTTATCACAGACCTATCCTGCTCAAGTAGGATGTTTCTTTTCATCTTTTTCATAAAGAAAGATACGTTCTTCTTTCTCTATTTTTATCTATGAATAGAGGGTCTCTAATAACCTTGCATGTTCTGACCATAAAGCTTCATTTTATTAATCTGGTTTACAAAAAGAGATCTATGAATAGAGGGTCTCTAATAACCTTGCATGTTTTGACCGTAAAGCTTCATTTTTTTAATTTGGCTTACAAAAAGACTTTCCTCTGAGATTGTGAGCTTTTAAATATCTGTGTTTGCGCGACTCAACCTCCACAGAGAGGTCTGGGGTGAGTAGTGGTGGTGGTGTGTACTTTTAATAAGTCTGGTTTTCCTTTTAGCTGTAAATTTGCTGTGAAAAGAACAAGCGTCTAAACAGCACTTCATAGCAGCACATTGTTAGCAGAATGCCTCAGGGGCAGGGGAGATGTGATTTTCTACTTAATAGAAGCATCAGCAGGTGGAATTCTCAATCTCTTTTTGTTTTTTCTTCTCCTATAGTGTTTTTGTCAGGCGTAGGAAACGTAATAAGCAATTACTAACAAACACTGGTTTAATTGTTCATTTTAAAGTTCTGAAATAGAGGTGAAAGACATACTTTAGATTTTTTCTTTCTGTGGATAGTCTACAAGAAATCTACTCATTTTTTTCTTGGTTTTGTTTGTCTCTAATACTTTTGTCCTCAAGAAACTTGTAAAACTTTTGAGGAAATGTGTGTTCTTTAACTTTGCATAGAGAAGGTTGCAAAATGCTTACATTCTTATAATGACAAACCATAAAATTTTAATGAGCTGATATGGTCCTGTGCGTGAGTACTTTCTGAACATTTGTTTTGCCTAGAGCTAATTCCCAGCACACATTAAACAAAAAAAACCAAAAAAAATAAGAAAAACAACAACAAAACCCCCCTTATTTAAGCATACTGTGTTTGAGGTAGACATTTTTTAGAGAGGCCTCTGACTGAACTACTTGAAATCATTGGCCAATCACCTGAAACATGTTTGCTGAAGTGCAAAATCAGCTTCTGACAGAGGTATCCTAATCTTAGTGGGAAGTACTTTATTTCATTTTTTTTCAGGGAGTTCTATTCAGTGATTTGTTCCCTAAAAGTTAAGAAATTATTTGAAATTTAAAAAGTCTGAAAGTTGATCTTATTTTAATTTTCATTCTATGGTTAAAATACACTATGAGAGAGAGTACTGCTTACTAGTTCTAAAGTTTTAAAGGCTGGGATAACCAAAATCAATGTATTTGAATTCCAAAATATAGCTAGTACTTCCTTTGCATTGAAATTATTTCATTTATTTAATAGTGTAAGTTCTGATATTTTTTTAAATGTCTTTAGTGCACTTGAGTGTTTAGATTAAATAATATGATTGAGAATCATTCCACCTAGCATTAGCTGCTCAATTCCAAGCAAAAAGTTTGCCTTCCCTTCTTAGTCAGTGGGAAAAGATCGTCATTACAGGTGGGAAATCATCTAGCATCAGAAAGAGAAATTACTCACCAAAGTTGCCTCTTATCTCCGCTGACTACAAACAGAGCCTCTAGCCTTGGTTACTGGCTGACAGACTAGGTCCTTAACTTTTGGATGGATGAAATTAAGTGAGATTACTCCCTGACTAAAGTAGTTTAATTTTTTATTTCTGTTTACTTAAACTAAGATAAAATTTATTGTCCATATGCATAGACCAAAATAAAAGAATAGGATTTAACTATTATCCAAGTAGTAGGAAATATCCTATTCATGATTTTCATACTTAATGAAAAGTAAAAATTAAGAATTTGAATATATTTGTACTAAGTGACGCTATTATATTGGTCACTGCTTATGGATATATTTTATCTAATATTCTTCTGTTGCGAGAGGAGATGAAAAATTATATCAGCCAAAAAGACTCAACTTTTCTTTAAACAAAAAACCCTACAAATGAAAAACAGGTTTAAACTCGAAGATTTAAGTCAAGATCTTCTGCTTACTGATTTAACTCCTGATTAAATTTGGTGATTCCAATCATTTTGATTTAAATCTGTACACTCAAATGTCACTGTAGAGTGACTTGTCCCATTAATTTTAATGAGTCTATTTCACGTGCAAAGCAAAGCACCTGCGCAAGTCTTTGCAGGGAATAGTCCTTGGAGAATAAGATTTCTGTTTTAATTACTCGCTAGTCTTGTTTTTAGTGTTAATTTATAGTTTCATATTTCCTTTAAAGAGATGATACAGATGTTAACCTCTTAAGCTACAAGTTCTACCTCAGAAGTGGGATTGTTGAAGACTTTCTTCTCTAAGTGGCTGAAGTGAGTCACAAGAAGATTTTGCTTGGTTCTTCCAACAGCTGCTCTGTGAACTAGGCAGAACTTAAAGAAAGAAAAGAGTAAATAAGTAGAATATTTGTGTTTTTATAAAGCCACTTCTTCAACTTTAAGACTGTTAACAGGGAAAGAGAGTTATATTTTTTTAAGATCTATTCTTTTCATATCTAAAGTGCCAGTACAGAATGGCTGTGGAAATGTGAAGTTCAAGCTGGGATTGGAAGCCAAATTCATGGACAGGTTATTTGTATTGTATTTCTGATTCAAATACATTCAGCAATGTAGTGCGTTTTGCTAGACTTCCCACTGGATTTCAAAGGTCAAAGGACTAAAATGATGACAGCTGACAGAATTGTATGTTTTGTCGATGCATTTGCTAGTACTCCTAGCAAACCTGCTCAACTTGGAAGTCAAAATTAATCTTCAGAAAATGTCAGCTCTTTTAAGAAGCCTTCAACAAATGCATTCATTTGTGGCATTGTCCTGAAATATTTCAGGTTAGCTATTCACGCTGACAGTGGTTAATCTAACATGCTAGTTGATTATTCCTCTGCAAATAGGCACATATGCTGTCGTAGGAATGAACAGATCACTTTAGCAGAAGTCCAGACATCTGGTAGGCAAATGTAAGCATAATAGTATTCCCAAAGCCTCAGGTTTAAAAAGTAGGTCAGGAAAGGAGAAGTAAGAGTACAGCAGAAAAAACAGCAGTGGTTTAGCATGTAAAAAGTAAATGAAAAGCATCAGGTAAGGTTCAGCCAGACAGGCTTCCATTATTGGGCTGAGAAAGACTGCAGGGTGTGTGTATTCAGTGTGTCAGCGTGACTTTATCAGGAAAAAGAAAAAGCACCCTTTAGCTCTTAAACGGATACAAAAGGGATGTTTTCATTATAGACAAACAGAATTTTACAAACTTGCTGATATCTTGGTGTGACACCTGGCATTCTAAATGTTAGAGAAAGTAGCTGGAGCTGTCAGGACTTTGAAGCAGAATAATTTTGAAAATGCAAGAAACGTAATGGAGATTTCATTTTATTTATTTTCTTCTATTCCTGAAACTGTCATTTTTTTTTATGATATACCACGAGCAATTCTTCTGAAAACAGCGCCGACAAAAGTTGATAACGTTTCATTTTCAGCCCACCCGTGCGATTGAATGGGTCTTTGTCAGTTTTTTGGTACAAAAGGCAGCAGCAGCAGCTGATGTGAGGAGCTTTATGTTTTGCCACCCAACTCTGCTGGGTGCGTGACACAGGAGGCAGTTATTCCCCCGACTCGCCAGCCCTCAGCCAGTTCAGCTCACGCAGCAGCGCTCTGCCCTGCTTAGTTTTACTTCACTGACAGCACTTAAGTGATTGGAAAAAAAAAAAAAAAAAAGAGGGGAGAGAAGTGGCCCTCTTATAGGAGAGCCACCAAGCTGGTGAGGGGCCTGGAGAACAAGTCCTATGAGGAGAGGCTGAGGGAACTGGGCATGTTGAGTTTGGAGAAGAGGAGGCTGAGGGGAGACCTCCTTGCCCTCTCCAACTCCCTGAAAGGAGGGTGTAGAGAGGTGGGGGTTGGCCTCTTCTCCCAAAGGACGAACGACAAGACCAGAGGAAATGGTCTGAAGTTGCAGCAAGGGAGATTTAGATTAGATATTAGAAAGAACTACTTTACTGAGAGAGTGGTCAGGCCCTGGAACAGCCTGCCCAGGGAGGTGGTGGAGTCACCATCCCTGGAGGGATTTAAGAAACGTGTAGACATGGCTCTTCAGGGCATGCTCTAGTGCCCAAGGTTATTGGTTTATGGTGAGGTGTTGAGTGTGGGGTTTAGTTGGTGGGTGCGGTGTTTTTGGTGGGCGTTTGGTGTGGTGT